>NW_004524701.1:4008107-4019038 GCF_000260255.1 Octodon degus | reverse complement strand
AAAAAATAAAAAAAAATAAAAAAAAATAAAAAAAAAAGAATGGTGTGTTGGTTACTTTTTTTCTCATCACTGAGACAAAACACCTGACACCCAAAGATAAAGAAGAAAAGATTTCTTTAGCTCACTGTAGTGTCAGCCCTCAATACTGGCTCCAGGGCAGGATAGCAGCACACAGGGATAATTGCTCAAGGCAGCAGAAGACACCAGGAGCAGCAACAGCAGAAAGAGAGGAAGAGCAAGCCTCTTTCCTTACCTTTTCGTGAGTAGGCTACCTAGGTAGGGCAGGTCCCTCACACCCACACCATCTCCATGTGCTCCTCTGCACAGGCTCCAGATGTTTACAGAGTGAGGACCTGGGCTCCCTGCTGAGTCACCTAGTTAGGCGTCTAAACTTCTCAGTCTTCAAATTGACAGCACTGTATCAACCATTACAGAGGAACTAACCTACATGCTGTCATGAGGTGATGTAATTTTCTCTTGGACAGGGCAGGAGAGCTAAATTTTAAAAGTTATTGTACTTTAGAAATATGTTCTAGTGTTAGACTGAGTTGAGGTCAGTTCTTGGCCCCAGCAATGACTGTCACATGAGCCTGGAAAAATAATCTAACTTTTCAAAGCTCAGTCTCCTCATTTATAAAACATATCCGGTTGACCTCAGGGTATATTTTAGGGATTAAATGGAAGGACATGTAAACCATATAGCATATGCTTGACTCTTTAAAAGAGCTCAACCCATGGGGGTGCTTAAAGATGGACTGCCACTTGAGAATGAATAGTAAAGTGAAGAGAGGAAGCCCTTAGGAGGAGGGAAGAGGTACCTCCAGGGTAGGGGTATGGGAGATGTTGACATAGCTAAGTGTCTCCCTCAAAATCCCAATTTGTTTTTGGGTTTAAAACATCTTAACATAATTTAACACTTATTTTAATGTCTATAAGTATATACAATATAACCCTAATGATTTATTGTATATTTTGGTCTTGTGCAGTTGCCATAGAAATTGTCTGCTTTATTTATGGATCCTTCCTTTCAGTAGACAGAGGTAGCTTGTGTCCAGGGGGCAGCCAGCTTCACAACTCAGACCCTTGGCTCTTCTTCCTGCTCCGCAAAGTACAGGCTGCTAAGTTTTGGTTTCAGTATCATATATCATGCCAGACCCAGGAAACCAAACCGATAAATTAAAAGCCACAGGAAATACAAGCTTAATTCTGTATATCGTTCACTGACATTTTTCTCTACTGAACTAACCCTAACAGTATTATGAGTCATTAAATGTGGTAAAATATAGAAAACAATTTCACAGTCACATCATCTCGTAATCTTGCCTTGCCAGACTCACATTCTGCTCATGCTACCTTGTAACCCACCTGGGAGAAAGGAACCTTGTAACCACACAGGCGGCCAAGCGCCTCCTGCCCGCCTCCTGCGCGGCCAGGCAGGTGAACTTCCCATGTGCTCCGCACAGCAGCTTTCTTTCTGAAGGATGATCATGCTCCGTGTGGGGCAGACAACTTGAACATCTTTCAGTTCAACTCCCAGAAAGGCTACGCCTGAGATGCCTTTTGCCGTGAGAGCGTGGGGCCTCGTGGGTGTGGAGCACCGGTTCCAGCGCATCTTCACTTTTGCAAGTTTCCTGATTGTCACTAAACTGAAAAAGAAATTACATTTAGCAAGAGTAATATGCTGCTTGAGAAGAGCATACCATATAATGTAAGTTGATGGTCATCTAAAATTTCATATTAAATCTTCTTATCAAAACATTCATACTGCCTCATCAAACAAACACAGACTTATTATTCATCAAGGAAAATATCTCTTTTCTTTTTTCTTCCCCCCTTCAACCCACTATAGTAATACTGTTATTCTGAGCATCTGGGCTCAAATTTATAATATAATATTCTTATCACTTTCCATTCAACTACAATGTATCTCTTCATGTGGAGAAGACATATAGGAATATAATGCCTCTCCTTGTTGTAATATTTAGGACATAGTATTGTGATAGCTCTCACTGTCTAAAAGTTTAATGGAAGTCGACGATTTTAATTAAAATAAATATGTGCAACTGAAAGTTGCAGAAAGGCTGAATATATATTGGCCCCAGATTTTATATTAGAAATATTACTTTTATCTTAAAATAGAGGGGCTGAGAGAGCTAATATTCTGTTAGCCATTTATTTTCCTGTGGCTTCTTTTTTTAAAATTGCAATACAAATACATTTGATCAACTGAGTATCATTTGCATTAAATGTATTTATTTATAGATATGCATATATGTCTAAAGATTTTTCAAATAGCCTTTTTACTGCTAATCCAGTGCCTGCCATATAACAGTGTCTGAGTAACATAAATATATTTGAAATAATTTAAATTCAATGATTAGACTATAAAGAGTCATGCACACAGGTAACCAAGTGTCTTTCCACCTACCTGCATTGCCAGGCAAGTAGACTTCTGCATGTGCTTTAATTTATAGAAAAAATAAATATTTATATTTAATATCTGTATTAAATATAAATTTTGATTATACACATACTCTGTATTTTTAAAAAGCCCTAAAATTCTATCTGGATAACACAAATATTTTTTCAGTACTATTCGAAGTAGAAAATATTGGGGAAATATTTTGTGCCTCAAAAATATTTAGACAAACCTATAGAATAAAACCTAAATCACTAGATATATTGTAATAAATATATTAGGTAAATCACAGTACAATCCAATTTTTTATTCTAATGTAATTGCTTTTTATTTTTCTAATTTAATCCATCCTTACACTAGACAAACAATAATGATCCTGAAAACTTCTGTTGTGAATACAGAAATTTTAAGAAAGCTAACCATTAGAACAGAATATTTTATTATTTTATTACTCAGCAACTTGGCATTGTTAAACATAAGTTTCATAGTATACGAATGCGCACTTACCTAGTATAAAGTTTCTTCTCACAGATCCCCATCTTGTAGCTCTCAGCTACTTTAATTCCTCAAAACCATCATTCGTCAGATTGCACGGATAGCACCAGCTTCCCCACACACTCCTTTCATTACTCCCACTTCATTCTACATCATATTGCTGGTTTGCAACCTATTTTCCAAAGAGCAGAATGAACTACTTGAAATCAATATATTCCTTAAAGGAATAAAGTACTGCAAATCAATGTATTCCCTAAAGCTACCATTTATGAGTCCTTTACTCCCTTTTTGTTGTTGTTGTTAAATCATCCAGGACATTTTCTTTAATTGATATGTTGTCAGCAACCCTTCTAAAAATGCTTTTATTGTGAGATATATCACTGAACAGGCTTTTTTTTTCTTTTCATAGAGTTATTGGAATAACTAGGAACAAAAATCATAAACTTGATGTATTGGTTCACTGAAGATATAATTTTCTGTGGGTCCCAGTTTTTACATTTGGTTAAGGTTTAAGAGCTCTTGACAATACGTTAAATGTTTGAGGTATGGATGTATAATGGAATAATGCAATAAATGTCTCATGTCCATATTGATTTTTTAGATGAATCTACTTTGAAACTCCCGGTGCCCTGCAGCCCAGTATCATTTAACTATGGCAACCTTTGTTTTTAAGAGAGTGCATTGCTTCCCTCCTCAAGCACCATCCCCAGTCAGCACTCAGTGACAGTGGAGAACTGACCCTCATCCTCTCAGGCTTCGAGGTCAGCTCAAGGCATCTGGCTCCCAAGAGCCGTACTTCCTGGAGAACCAGGCAGCGCCAGAAGTTGGACACACAGTTCTAGTATGTCTAAAAGGCCTCCAGGGAAGAAGGGCTTCTCAAGGCATAACTCTTAGACACGTGACAAGCAGCAAGCACCTGTCATGCCTTCCCATTAGAGCTGTTCGTATGAAATTTTTAATGATGCTGTGACACCCTTAGAGATTTGAACAGACCTAATAAAGCATAAAGGGATTCTCTGATCAATGAAAGTAACAGAAGGACCAAAGAAACAGGGACAACCAAGAAAGGCATTTATTGTGTGCTGGGAAGGTTTCAGTCGTACTGTACCAGTGTGGTAGTGTGGAGAGCTTGCGGGGAGATGGGCAGCTATGAGAGGTTGGGGCTGGGCTCATGCAGCATGGCTGTCACTTTCAGATCCTTCTCGTTTCTTGCTCATGCTCTTACTAGGTTAAAGGAGTAATTTCAGTAGCAGTCCCTCACACCATCCAAGTCTTAAGTCAGATGCCCCAAACGTTTTCAACAGCTTTTATATGCCTGCGAGTGAACAGGAAGTAAAGACATGAGGGTGTGAGACGAGGAAGCACCAAATGAGGGGTGAAGCGACAACAGACCAGGCTTCAGTGAGACATTCTGATGCACGAACTAAAACCACCAGCTATAAGACACCGTTTTGCTGCGGATTTAACATCTTTCTATTTCTGCCTTCTCTCAGTTACTTTTCCTGTCAAGGAACAATTTATTTTTTTAAAAAAGACCTATGTAATATAAACTATAGAATTGTGAAGAATGAAACTAAAGATGACTTTAGAAAATAGGCACCCCTAGTTTTTGGATTAGCAGAATTAATATTGATAAAATGACCACATTGCCAAAAGCAATCTATAGATTCAAACAATCCCTATTAAAATGCCATCAATATTTTTCACAGAATTACAGAAAGCAATACTAAATTTCATCAGGAGTCAGAAAAGTTCCAGTGTACACAAAAAAATCCTGAGCTACAAGAGTGGTGCCGGCGGCTATACCAGGCTCTGTGCTGTACTACAGAGCAAGAACAGCGTAGTATTGGCACTGAACAGAAATACAGACTAACTGAATGACTGGAAGACGCAGAAATAAACCCAATCACTCACAGTGAACTGGCTTTTGCCAAAGGAGCCCCAAACAGTGCTTTAGCAAATGACATGGGGAAAACTGAAGACCAACATACAGAAAATTGCAACTAGATCTGTATCTCACTTTACTAAAATCAAGTTCGAACGGATCAAAGACTTACATGTAAAATTGGAAACATCTCGGCCCACCAAATAGCTCAGCAGATTAAAGCACCTGCAAGCAGGCACAGGGGCTGGGGGTTTGATCCCCAGGCCTGCCGCGCCGGCCACTGATATGGCAATTGAGTCTGGACATGGTGGCACGTGCTTGTAATCCCAGCACTTGGGAGTCTGTAAACAGGAGAATCACTACGAGTCCAATCTGTGGACCCTGAAGACTCCATAGACCCTTCCCTAAAATACAGGAGAAAAAAACAAAAAAATACCTAGATCCATCTAAACTTCTAGAAGACAACAGAGTAAACACTTCATGTCATGGGCTTGGGAAAAGAGGTCCTGAACAAGACTGCAACAGTACAGGAAATAATATCAAACATCAACAGATGGTATCAACTACACCAGATTACAATACTTCCATAGCGCAGAGGAAATAATTACTAGAGTGCAGAGATAACCCACTGAATAGGACAAAAGTTTTGCATATTTACTCTTTTTGATAGAAAGTGAACATCTAGAACCTTCACATATTATTTTAAAGTCTTTATAGAATTTCATTAACTCCCACAAAAAATGAACCCAATAAAAAACTGGGGAAATAAACTGAATCTATACTTCTCAAATGAAGCTTGAATGGCCAAAAAGTGTATGAAAAAAGTTTCAGTACCTCTAGCCATCAGAGAAATGCAAATTGGAACTACACCGAGATTCCATCTCACTCCAGTCAGAATGACTAACATGAAAACTACAAAAGACATGATCCTGGCATGCTGTGCTGGCTCCACCCCTGGGCTCACAGAGAAGGTGATTGATACTGGGCATGGTGGCACGTACCTATAATCCCAGCTCTTGGGAGCCTGGACACAGGTGGATCCCTATGAGTCTGATCTATGAGTCTGATCTATGTAGTGAGACCCTGTAGATCCTGTAGACCGTGTACTAAATACAAAACAAAAAAAAAAAAGACTACACAAGACAATAGTGTCAGCCAGTGCTCACTAGAGAAACAGATTTAACGCAAGACTGTCATACAATGGCTGCTCACAGAGTCAGATATTGAAGAGTGCAGATTTCTGTCTGTGTACTGCGGAGCACAAGGATCTAGCCCAAGGCCTGGAGCTCTGTGTAGTGTCCTACACTGGAAGCCAGGAGATGCCGGCCAAAGGGAAGGTGAACCTTCAATGAAGCAGAAGCCAGCCTTCCTTCTTCATCTGCCTTTCATTCCATTCCTGCTCCAAGTCTGTTGGTTTTTGCCCCATACTTTCAGGCTGGATCTTCTGTCTGCAGTATCCTCTGAGCCACTCCCAAAACTATGCTATTCCAATCAGTTTCGCATTTCTTACCCAAGTTGACACAGTCAACTGTTGCAGCAGTCAATGCTGACGAAGATCGAGTGAGAAAAGCAACCCTCCTAGACTGTGGGTGGGAATATAAACTAGTGCAGGCAGCACAGGGATAAACATAGTGATTTCAGAAAAGACTAAACATGGCATAACTTGACGCAACTATGCCACTGTTGGGCACATTTGCAAATGATTCCAGGATTTCATATTATACTGATTAATATACTCCATGCTTATAGCAAAGTAATTCACAATAACTTCTGTGGAAACAGTCTAGATGCCTGTGAACAGATAAGTGGATAGTATAATATTATATATATAATAAATACATATAATTGAGTTTTACTCAGCCATGAAAAATAAATTCCGTTTTCAGGAAAATGGATAAAACTAGAAATAAATATATTAAGTGAAATTATCCAAACACAGAAAGGTAAATATACACAATTTCTCTGGAATGAAAAACCAAACCAATGAAATATTAAAATAAAGGAGAAAGGATAAGCAACCAGGAAGTAAAATTGTAGAGGAGAAGCAGGGAGCAAACTGAAAGGGATGAAAAAAGAGAAGGAGGAAATGGGAATAAAACTAAGTAAGATATGTTAAATTCACGTACCAATTACCTGAAACAAATCCTGTATCATGCAGATTAGCATGAATAAAGGAAGGGAGGAAAAGAGGACTTCAACTTTATATATAGCATTCCCTTGTTAGGAACCCATGGTGGTGCACGCCAATAATCTCAGCATTCAGAGGCAGGAGAGGGAGGACTGCTGCAAGTGAAAGGCCATCTATGTTGTCTGTCATCAGTGGATGAAAGACTGGGTGAAACAGCCTCAAGGGTCTCCCTGAGCTTAATCCTGCTCTAAGTGAGCCTCAGCCACCTAAATGTCTCACATTTACTGAGGGCTACAAAAGGGCGAAGGAATGTGCATAGCTAATTTGGTGTAGGCAAGCTGTTACCTACATCACCTTCTGGCATACACCATAAATTTGCATATCACTACTTGGTATCTTGCAGGTAAGGACTGAAAGGGTGCTGCCTCCAGGAATCTGTTACTACCTTGTCTCCAGTTGGTCTGAATTACAAGAGGCCAGTTTCCTTAGGCTTTGTTCTTTGCTCCTTGCTCACTTGGGACAGTAAGCTTTTTTTGGTGGTACCAGGGATCAAACGCAGGTCCTTGCACTCAGTAGGCAAGCACTTATTCGGCTGAGCTATCTCTCCAGCCCCTGGAGGCAGTGAACTTCTGACTCCTATCACTACACACCTAGATTACATAGTGAGTTCAAGGCCATACTACAAACCAAGGTCCTGTCTAAAAAAAGAAGAGAACTCTTTAATAGTTTACAAACAAAACGAAATAAGAATTGATCATAGACTAACCTCAAATAACATTAAATGATGTTATTTTTCTTTATTTTTAAATAAATTCTTTATTTCTAAAATTTTAAATTATTAAATGATCTTATTTTTCAGTTTTCTTTGGTATATGAAAAATAATCACCAACCAGGAATTAAAGAAAATAGAAAGTGTCTCATGCTCCTTTTTATTTTGTGTCTCCTTTTATTTCCAGATTGAGAATTCATAAATAATTTTAAGTTCATCTTGGGAACATGTTTCACTTCTTATTACCTTTTTTCCCATGCATGGCTGATGGTAGAAAACTACTTGGGAAAAACAGAGCATCTTCCCTTCATGCTACATCACAAAGGATTTTCGGCCAGTCTGACAAAACCCCAATTCCATCCCAGTGATCTTGGTCTCACTGATAGGCTGCGCAGAGAGCTCCCATGCGCGAGCCATGCCCAGTATTCATTGCCTTGCTAGGGCCTTCGTCAGCACCATCCACTCGAATCTCGACAGTCACAGGTCGTCTCGCGTCTGTACTGTCCAGGTCCTGGAGCGACCGCCAGGAGCCTGAAACCCCTCTCCCAGGAACTTAAGGGACAATAGCACAAAGTGGTCTAAAATATAATGTGCACCCACTTTCACAAAACCGACCTAAATCATTAGGCACTGAATCACACATTGCTGTTTTTCTTCTTCTTCTTCTTCTTCTTCTTCTTCTTCTTCTTCTTCTTCTTCTTCTTCTTCTTCTTCTTCTTCTTCTTCTTCTTCTTCTTCTTCTTCTTTTTTAATGTATTTAGTACAGGTCTACAGGGTCTTTCTGCACAGATCAAACTAATAGTAATTCTCCTGTTTTCAGCCTCCCGAGCACTGGGATTACAGATGTGTGCCATTATGCCCAGTCTATTACTGCTTTCTTTAAATCACCATAGTTAAGGGATTGAGAAAGATAACCTTGGGTCATTTCCCTGAAATGGGAAAAAAAAAAAAAAAAAAAGTTTTTTAGAAATTTCCAAACTTTACTCCTCATGCAAGTACGTTTTTGTTTGTTTGCATCTAACTTTTCTACTGAGTGAAATATCCGTAATGTTAATTGGACTATTCGTCAATTGTCAGCTTGTTTTTTCAAATTTAAATTCAGTTCATTTTTCATATCATTTAATATTACAGAGTGCACCCTTTTAAAGTGTGTGCCCTACATACAAAACCATCTAGCATAAATAATATTGGAACCTGGAATAACATCAAATATTTCAACTAATAGGATTGGCCCCGGTGAAAACAATTGGTAGACCAGGAAGGGCAAGCAGAGAATCTGGGCCAAATAAAGAACTTTTTAGAGTACAAGCATTATCCACAGTATCAGTAGCAGACATCAAGAATAACTGTTAAATTGCATATATTATACCTTTGACCTAAATTATATTGGATTCAGTGGCATTTAAGAAGAAAAACATTTTGTTTCCCTTTTATGCTACTTCTCAACTGCTAACAGATTTCAAACTATCACGTCACCCAAAGAAAAAGCATTACACCGCGAGCAGCTCAAAAGCAATTTAGTAAAATGTTATTTGAAGTCTCTGAGGCTGTTAAAAACCAAACACATGGAAGTTTATTCTCCATTTTTTACTGACTGTAGTTTTATGCAGACCCATGCTCTTTTATTTCATGGTGTTTTCTCAACCCGTTGCCCTAAATTTCAGCTCTCTCCACAACAAGGCTGAGAGTGGAACACAGAGCTGCAGTCCCCACCACAAGGTCCTGTGTGACACAGCTATCTTCCGAGCTGCTATCAAACATTGTTAAACTGCCTTCGACCTTTCTCTCATCTCGGGGACTGCAAGGAGAGAGTGTCTATGAACTGTTATTTTCCTCCTAAGATCTATAACTTGCAAAGCTTCCAAGCCAAGGCATCCTGATTGTAAGAGAACACAGTGACTATCTACTGCCCCCGAGAAACTTGCTGGAGATTCGAGGTTGCTGGGCCTATATTTTTTATTGAGTAGTTAAAAAACATTGTTTAGCAGCTGCTTCATCCTAGAAATCACAGCCTAGCTAGTGAATTTCATCTGATGTAACATAAGTTCATGACCATACTGTTTTTGCATGGAACAATACTGAAAATAATTGGGATAAGAAAAACTTCGCTGTTTTCTTCTTTGATGTTCACTTTTTACTATACTTTCTTGTATTTTGTGAATATATTTCCTCATATTGTTTCATTTATGTTGTCTCTCTAGGTCAACCATAATACTGTAAATTCCTCAGACCAGTGAAAAAGATTTTTAATTTATAAAAGCATGCTGTCATAAGCAGCACTGAATAAAATGGTTTCCTGAAATAACTGGATAATTAACTACTTTAAGAATATAAATTCATTAATGCTTATCTATAAATGCATCAATTTAATTTTCAAAATTTAGATAATTTTTAACAAATCTGTTAATATTTTCAAGGTGGAATGTTAGAATGCTTTCTTCTGAGATAGATCATATATAATATATTTAGGATACATACCTAGCATACACATATATCACATGTATGTGATCTAAAATAGACCTATAAAATTACATTGGTAGTGTTCACTTTACCAGCACACATACTAACACTGGAGTGACATGGAGAAGATTTGCATGGCCCCTGTGCAAGGATGACATACAAATTTGTGAAACATTTCGTAGCTGTTAAAAATTACACTAGGGGCCTGGGAGATGGCTCAGTAGAATAAGCGCCTTCCTGACAAGTGCAAGGGCCTGAGTTCAATCCCCAGTCCCCCCCCCAAAAAAAAAAAATTACACCAGCAGGGCTGGACAGATGGCTCAGCAGACCAAAGCGCCTGCTTAGGCAGAGTGCAGCAGCCAGGGTTCGATTCCCCACGTGTCAGCCCTGCTGCCAGGGTGTGCTGAGATGGTGATTGAAATGGTGTGGTGGTATGTGTCTGTAATCCCAGTGCTTGGGAAGCTGAAAACAGAAGAATCACCATGAGTCCGATCTACACAGTGAGACCCTGGATACCCTGTAGACTCTGTCCTAAATTCACAAAAAATTTACACTATCATAGTACATTTAAGTTATGAAATTGTGTGGCACAAAATAATCCAAATTATCTCTAATAAATTTTTAAATATAGAATAGTGTATGTGTCTGCAAAGAGTCATTTTTATGTGGCTTTCTAATTTTATATCACTATTATTAGAAAATTAAGAGGCTAGGGAGATAGCTTAGTAGAATAAACACTTACCTGGCAAGTGCAAAGGCCTGAGTTCAATCCCC
>NW_004524701.1:3998432-4008007 GCF_000260255.1 Octodon degus | reverse complement strand
AAAAAAAAAAAAAAAAAAAAAAGAAAAGAAAAAAATTAGAAACCTTAACATTGAATGTCTTAAGAGTATGGTTGCATAATCCAATGAAACTAATTTTTTGATTTAATCTTGAGATAGTGGTATCACTACCTAGGTAAAGCATAATCAAGCAGGAGGCTTGTTCATCCTTCTCAGAGGGCATGTCTTTCTGACTGCTTGGTTTGATGCATAATTCGAGCACCTAGAACAGCGCTTGATACTAACAATAACTCAATAAATATTTGCTCAGGAAATAAGTGAATGACTTGCTTCTTTGTACAGGAAGGCAACATACACATTTATATTGGCTACAAAAGGAATAAAGAGTTTAGCAGGTGAAAAGAAGAGTGTACTCAGAGGCCTGTACCAGAAGGTAATCAACAATGTGCCGCTGCTGTTAATGCTGAGGGCCTAGGACACACACAAGGAGGGAAACAGATCTGAGGCAGCCCTGAGGACACAAATGGGCAGTACTGTAAAAAGCATTGAAGGCTGTGTCTTTAAGGTGACATAATGGTGGTCTTTCTCACTAGAGAAATGAGAAAGAAGTACTATACGATTTTAGGCAGGGTCCCGTCAAGAGCTGACATACATCTTGGTAAAATTTCACATGTGCAGCTGAGAAAGTTTCAGAGCACAGCATGACAGGAAGCCAAGAGCCCATTGGGTGGGCTGGGGACTCTTGTGAAAAAATAGTGGGGGGGACTCAACAGCGAAGACAAAACCAGAAAACGTTCACCACCTGGATGAACCCATACCACTTGCTAGAGTTTGCAAATGTGTGTTTGGGTGATGCCCACCCTATTCACCACTCCCCTTCAGCAGCTGGCCCCACTCATGCCCCTTCAGGCTTTCACCTCTCCCCCATGCCTACTACTACATCTGGCACAGGTTAACTTCTCCACAAGTATTTGTTGACTGGACCCATGCAAGCACATTCAAAATTAAAATGGAATTATCAACATAAATGAAAGCAAAAAAGAAATTTTTCTAAATAATCTATAACCAAACATTGAATTTTAGAATTTTATAAGAAATGTAGGCATGCTACACGAAAATATTAAAATTACAGGACGCCTAGAGAATAATGTATTTTATGTTTCTAAAAGATAGTTGTCTTAAGTAGCTCCACTCTGAATAGCCTACTATCTTAAAATAAAATTATTCCACTGCCAAAAAACTGGGCTTTAAAAGTAATTCTTACAATAAAACAAAATCTACATTGTTTTCACTTCCACTAATCATTATGAATTCTGGAGCAAGGCAGGAAAAAAATCTAATGCCTTTATTATTTCAAAGTGTTTAAATATTTAAAGATGATTCTGCTGAATTTACTCCTTCAAAGCTAAATAATTTCACTGGTTTCTATGTGATATGCTTTCTAGAGTCCTTACAATCCTGACTGCTCTCTCTGGGATGCCATGCTAGGGGTATTTTCTGGCTTTCTATCGCTCCCAAAGTGTATACACGGATTTAGGAAGCCTCATCTTGTGTACGTGTGTGTTTGTACATTTTAAATATTTACAAATCAAATGTCGACGCTATGCTACAGTCATGATTTTTATCAGCCATACACATGAAATAGGTTTCACTGCATCTTATGACCCAAGCATCACCTTTAAACAATTTAAAACTAAAATAAAGGACAGGTGACATGCTTAAGTTGAGATATCCTTTTTCACCGTCCATGTTTCCTACTCGTGTGATTATGTGAACCTCAAGATTTTCCCAGAAGAAAAAAAAACATGAAGGTCCAAAGAAGAAATGACCCTCACCATGGCCAAGTGTCACTGCTGAGAGCTAATGATTGACAGTACATAGATACCTGATTTCCAGAGGAGATCTCAAAGCACTGAAGGGCATACTTTTTAATAATTTAGGCTGGTTTTCATGTAGAAGCATAGGTAATGTGGTCATTGTAACTTAAATTCTTTTTATATAAAATGTAACTAATATAAGGGATGCACATCTGTTTTCTGAAAAATAATTTCAAATTAAGAACCTTGTCAATTTTAATTAGGATAATAATACAAACCACACTGGTAGGGTTATTTTCTCTCATCTAATAAGCTCTCCAGTGAAGATCTAAAAATGTATTTAAAACACATAAAACAAGATCATATCCAATTATTAAGGGCAGCTGCCATATTTATCTACTTGCAATTTTCTGCTCAGATATAAACAATTTGTTTTAGTCATTATTTCAGATGTACAGTAGTCTAATTATTATAGGATAATTGAGTAGGTTGTTAATTGTAGAACCTAAGTGAATCAGAATTCATTATAAACTACAATATCTTTTGTTCAATGATAATCACTGCTATAAATATTGCCATCAGAAAAAATGGAGAAATATTAGAGTTTGAAATATTTTGTACTAAATATTGTGTTTTTATATCTTCTAACAGAGAGCAATACTTCCATGAACTTATATCAATAAATACAGAAAACTAGATCTGTATGGGAAAATACATTTTATAATATATCACAAAGTTAACATTTATTTTGCAATCAACACTTTTACCGAGTACTTTCTATGTGCAATATGAACCTATAAGCAAATTTAAATTAGAATCAATTCATTTTTATTATATCATTTTGTAATAATATGTAAAAATAGATATTCTAAAATAGTACTTAATAACATTATATATATATATATATATTCTATATGTGTATATATTTTTAACTGGAACACATTTCAATAATTGTTTTTATCTATTTTTCCATAGACTGAGCAGTTGTTAGCTTTTTAATAAATCAGCATTGAATATAATTAAGTTTAAACTTATGTTTGCAGCAAGTTCTTTTCACATAACTACTAAATGTGCTAGATAAACAACTATCAGTTTATATAATAAATAAGTCTCAGCTCACAAAACTCAAGAAAAACCCCTATCTGAGCAGTCACCTGTAAACTGGAACAGATGACCACTTAAGTTTTCATCTACTTGCGTTGATCTTAATCTCTAAGTTGTAACTTTTATTAGTTCAGTAACTTTTTCTTGTGTGCATAAAATTCTATTATGGTGCCAGAACTAGTCTGGTGCACTTCAAATTTTTTGCTTTATGCCCACTTAAATGAATTTGCAAAGCCTATACACCCTTTACAGACTTTTTAGCTGATGTTTATTTTTCCATAAAAACTCTGGTGGTTGAAAATTATATAATTTCTAACATATTGCAATTGTTGATATTTTATGATAAAAAATCTTATGTCACTTTAAAATGTAATCAGTGAGGGGCTGGGGAGACGGCTCAGTGAAATAAGCGCTTCCCTGGCAAGCGCAAGGGCCTGAGTTCAATCCCCGGTTCCACCAAAAAAAATAAAATAATGATAATAAAATAAAATGTAGCCAGTGGAATTTAGATACTGCAGCAATTTTATACTACTATTTTCCGTGTTTGGAGAAAACACAGGCAAATCTCTTCCACAGTTGGAGGTTTAATTCCATGACTTTTCTCCTTGAACTTACATGTCCATTCCACTTATGTAGACAATTATATACTTATATAATAAATTATTAGGTTTTCATCTTTTATTGATCCCCATACTATATTTTCTGAAATGTAATATGTATGTAGATTGAAATTTAATTTTGAAAAATGTTCCTCTTGTTACAAGGCTTTCAAGTGCTAAAAATTTCTTGATGGAGATGTAATTACAATGATTAGTTTTAAAAAGTTGAGTACAATAACATGAATATATTACATGTTTTGCAATAATTATTATACATAAAACCAAAATTTTATTAGAAATGCATCCTTTAATGAGATGCATACAGTTTTATCCCCTCAATTAATTTGTGTAGCTGGAGATGAATATTATTTATTGCCAGAATAAGATAGGGTTCACCCTCAGTTCTATACCACTTGATCTATCATCAGATAGCAAATCAATTAGATACTCCTTCAATTTCATTGAAAGCAAAGAATTAGAAACCATCTTACTTGCAAATGGATTTGATATTGTCACCAAGTTCACTTGCTTGTTCCATGCAGGCATCTACATTTGTAATTGCCATTTTTTTGTGGTGAACATATGGCCTCTATATCGAGACAATTCAGCCAACAATGCTTTCAACAGGACTGAAAAGAGGGGCTCTTTTATGTGTGAAGTAAGAGAAGAACAAGTATTAGACAGTAACTGAGACAAGGAGCCAGCTTTAATCACCCAGATAATTTTTCTTGAGCTGTTCAAAAGTTATTTTGGTTTTTCTTAACTTTTACAAGCGAGAACTCTAATGTAGACAAGTCTGCTAGCAAATAAACTGTCCTACAACAACTGTAAAAGATAAACACACCTACTTACTAGTCTACATGCCCACTTTAGTTCAATCCAAATTCCACTGTTGTCTGAGATCCAAGTTTCAATGTCACCCAGGATTATTTTGTCACTCCCTAGTACACAAACTTTCAACCCAGCTCTTCTTAATTTTCCATCTCTCCTAATCATTCTGAAAAGTAGCAAGACTGGTCATAATGTTAATATATGCCATATCATCTTGAAGATTTTCTGCCTTATCTGACTTACCCAGAACCAGAGTTCTTAGGGTAAGTATATCTTTAAGATGGTTTGTCCCCTCTTCCATCCATAAACACCAACATACATTCTTCCATGCAGATGAACTAGTTCTGCAATCACTGGAGATTCAAATTCAATAGTTGGATTGATTTTGTTTTACAAATAATAATGATTGTAGTTGTTCTATTTAGTGATGTAGGTCACATTTTCACATGTTGTCTACACTTAACTTGAGAGGGGGAAAAATGAACCTATATTATGGCATTCTCTTAAGCTATTCTAGCCAACTATTGTACAAGAAAAATGATGGTATTACTTTAATAAAAAGTTTTCTTTAAAGGTTTATGCTTGCTACTCATGAACATTAACTTATATTAAAACTCGTAAATCATCAGACCTAAAAGTTTTCCATGGATTGATATAAGATTACCAAAATGAAGTAGATAGAATTTATCCCTTTTCCTTTTTGGAAAGAACTCTAACGTTGGCTAGTTTTTCAGTGCTATGTCATCTCTTCCAGTTACACTGATTCACCAGATCCCATAAGAATGCACATATCTATACATACATATGCATTCTTCTAAGATTTAGTTTACAAGATGCTGCTAATATAAGTCATATACATGTTATATCATCTGGCTTGTTTTTCCTTTCTTTTTAGAAAGGTAGTTCTACATTTTTAAAAATTGACAGAAAAATGAAGAAACCAAGTATTAATTTTATTAAATGACTCAGACTATGCTTCATTTCTGAACTAATTACAATAAAACTCTTGTGTTTTCAACTTGAGCAATGATATACTTCTAGATTGGAATACTGCTTTTTAAATATTGAACACCATCCTTTTAAGCAGACCCTCAAACATGGATGATTAAGGCATGGAGTATGATATACTGCTCACATGAGCATTTAAATTACTGCTATATACTTGGCTAAGTGTACTCCACGGAGGTTGTTGTTGTCTGCATGCTTAAATTTCTCATATTGTATTTCCTACATGTAGTACATTTCTTATCAAAACATCATTAAGATAATATTATTTCTTTATTATCTACAACTGCTACCAAGACTCACACGACACCCTAAAATATTCTTCTCTGAATGAGATCTCCTGGAACAGTATTCATTATTTAAACATCATATGACTATAATAATTTCGTATTAATGGAAATGCCAAATTATTTTCAAAGTTCTAAGCAATACTCCAAATATGGGATAATTTAGGAAGAACTGCTTGAAAAGAGTGAACTGGGAATTTACCCAGATCTTTGTAAAGTAACATTTCATTTAGTCATGCAACTAGTTACCCAGCACTTCCGACCATAAGTGGTAGGCACGGAGAAGGGCACTGAGGAAGCAGTGACAGAGAAGTGTCCTTACCTTCACGGCACTTATGTTTGGTAGGAGACAGCAGAAAAATTGCTAGAGTCATCTCATGGCTCCCAAGGCCACAAGGAGAAGGATCTTGCCCAGGAGCCCGAGGACCCCAACACAGCCCTGGCAAACATGGAGGCCCTGGGAGGCTGCACCAAAGAGTCCTCAGACACCAATGGACCAAAACTAATGGAGAGGGAAGCTAGTGGCATTATGATGCAATGAAAAAGAACAGAAATAAGTAAGTGGAACCATGGAGGTGGAGGCAGGGCTCCTTTGTGTAGCTAATGAGGGAGGCCCTGTGAGGGACTTTAGGGCCCCTGAAACTGTCAGAAGGACTGGAAGCACCCTCTCATCTGGACATGTCTTTGAGCCACAGGACCACTATGCTCCATTCTAATTCGCCAACTGTCCTGCTGTAGCACTTTTAAGGAGGTACATTTCTTTTCCATTTCCATCTTATTTGCCCTCATTCTTCACTTTTATTCTTAAGTTGTAAGGGCAAATATAGCACAGTAGTCTTGTATCTCAGGATTTATCTTGGGAGACTAGAGAAATAAGAAGTGTTGTACAAATCAGCATCAGGACTCCTGTAGCCAGTGATGCAAAACAGTTTATCTTGGCCTTAACCATCCAGCTGAAAAATATAAACACAAGGTATAAAAAATAAAGCCATATTAATATGGTAACCTATAAAAGGTTCAAGTCAACAACTTCTGACATTGCCTGTCCTGTGGATAACACACTACTGTTATGGACTACTGGACTGTATTGGATTATTTTACTGAATTCACACACCTACAATATTTAAATGGCAATAGAATACCCATTTCTGACAAAACTAAACAAAAAAGCATGTTATAAATGAGTGATCATTTTGTACCTGTATATACAAAATAGTTAGGATAGATATATAGCTACTTTCTCTTAATTCAATGAGAAGAAAGATTTGTACTAATAGTGTTTGAACAGGATATCATGTCTGCATCTTGTACTATGAATAACCACTACAAAGATAAAAATATGCAATGTATTAATTATTGAAACTGTCCTACCAATCATTTTTGAAACTGTCTCATTGATATTTGTTTCTCAATAAAATTAATTTAAAAAAATTAAATCTTCAGAAGTTGTTGATAAGCTTTTTATAGCTCAGCATATTAATATGGCATTACTTTTTATACCTTGTGGTTATACTATTCTGATAGATAGTAAAGACCAAATTAAAGCAAAACCCATATAACTAAAAATGTAACTTTTGTACCTGACAAGGTCAGTCAAATTCCCTCAGGATTTACCCTAAAGCCACGTAGAGCAGCTTGTAGATCTTTTGTCAGTGTCAGCCATCTGGGTGAGTCACGGCCATTGCTTGACCAATTTGCTCTCTGTGAAAGCCTGAGAGATTTTTTTTCTCTAGGTGACTCTCCTTAGGCACACGATACATCCTCAATCACTATTTTCTGTGGCCCCATAATCTCCTTGAACGGAAAATTTGGGACATCACTGAGTTACAGGATGTCACAGCACTGGTTTTCTTATGTCCTGAGTCCTCATTGACCTTGAAGGGCTAGGGCCAAATTTTTGGCTACCCTTGTAACCCTTCTTTTTCTCTAATTTAGGAAAGATATACAGCTACTTGCTCTTCGTTCAATGAGAAGAAAGATTTGTACTAATATTGCCTAGACAAGAGATCATTTCTGCATCTTGTACTGTGAATAACCACTACGAAGACAACAATATGCAATGTATTCATTATTGTAACTGTCCTACTAACCTGTTTTGAAGCTGTCTCATTGATATTTCTTTCTCATTAAAATAAAAAAATTAAAAAAGAAAATTAAATCTTCATTTTAGAGATAAGCAACTTCCACAAACCTGCTGAGCATATAACAACATCCCTCCTCCCTTCAGCCCAAGAGAAGTGACAGAATCCACAGATGCTCATGACCTAAAATCTTGGAGCCTCTTTCATCCCACAAGGAAGGACACAATGAGTAGAAGATGGCCTCAAGTGGCAAAGCAGCTATGAATATCTGTGTGGTCTTTCTGGGCCACCACTGCCTCCGCTCCTACTACAAAAGACCCATTCCCACCTCTACAAGGGGAGACAGCATTGGTGATTTGAGGCAAACTTGCCGCATTTCCTAGAGTTAGCTTTGAGTAATTCCTTTCTTTCCTTTTCACCAAAATAAATGGCCTTCATTGATTTGGTCAGTGGAGACCAAATGAACCCTGAACTATGAACCTAACTAGCTGATAACCCTGCTAAGACTGACTACTCTGTCTCATAGGAAAACTGTTCATCATCAAGAAAGGATCCTACATGGTTGTTGTTTTCTTTTTTCTTTTTCTTTTTGGTGCTGGCAATCAAATGCAGGACCTCACACTTGTTAGGCAGGTGCCGTGTCATTGAGTTATATCCTTAGCCCACAGAACTTAGAAGAGGATTGTCATTATCACAGTGAAGGTGCATGAGAGATGAGAGGCCAAAATTAGCACCACAGCCAAGTAATCTGAAAAAGCAAAATGACACAAAAGGAGAATTGGAGGACATGTCTCAGAGTGACCATGTGACAACAGCCTCTATTTGTTGAATATCAGGACTGGTACACAGATGGTCTCCTGTTGGAGTAATATTTCTTTTCTCACTTTATGATGATATGCAAGCAGTACACATTTAACAGAAACCATACTGTACCCACACAATTATTTTGTTTATGTTTCCATACAGTAGTTCATAAATTACATGACAGATACTCAACCATCATTTTAAAATGGCCTTTATCTTAGATGACTTTCCCCAGAGCATAGGCTACCGGAGTGTTCTGCAATGGGGAGGCTGGGTTTTGCTATGACGCTCAGGAGACTTGATGTGTTAAATCCATTTTTGCGTTGCAGTATTTTCAACTTACAGTGCATTTTTGGGGACATACTCCATCATAACTCTGAAAGCATCTACATTTGTAAGCAATTATTCAAGACAAACACCACAGCTATTTGGGAGAACCCTATCCTAACAGAAACTGTGCTAGAACCGGAGGAGATAAAGTTCAAATGAATGAAAGTTATCCAACTCATCACACTTAAGTAACTGTCCACAGATATACAAAATGATCTGACCAAGGAATGAAGTAATGCTTTCTCTAGAAGAGGTCAATGATTATTTCACAGACAAAGCTAGTTTGGTAGAAGAAAAATAGTAACTTACAGGAAGACCTATAGCAAATACATATTAATCAAGTAGGTGAATGTCAGGACTGGTATACAGATGATCTCCTGGTTTGAGTAATATTTCTTTTTTTAATTTTGTACTTTACTTTTAACTTACCAAGTAAGGATTGCAAAGTTCAGGCTATAAGTTAAAATATCTTCCCAAACATCACTCTGGACTTGTCTTGTACTCATGTGAGTATAAAAGGTGTCTTAGGCAGTAAATCAGGAAATTAGGGAAGGCTAGGCTGAATGGATAATCCAAGGGAGCAAGAATTGGATAATGAATTGTATTGAGCCCCACAGTCTGGCCCTTGATATGGAAGGCAGTCTTATAGCCTGAGCTAGAGGATACATTCGCATAAAGACTTTCACAGTTGTTCCCAAGAGTGTCAGAAGAAAAGATGACTTGAAATGCCACCATCAGGAGCCGGGGAGCTGGCTCAGT
>NW_004524701.1:3970312-3998312 GCF_000260255.1 Octodon degus | reverse complement strand
AAAAAAAAAAGAAAGAAATGCCACCATCAGAGACCTCAAGGGAATGACATCAAATGCAAATGAAGTGTCCAAAACATCAGAGCAGCATCATCCAAAAAGATGAATTCTATAATGTTGAAACATTACTATATATAGGCTATTTGTACTGTATTTTGCACTTCTTTATGACATCACAAAGTTTTAAGGATGTCCAGTTTTCTCAAATGCTTTGAGGTAAGTGAGCTGCTAGCCACATAGAGCTCAAAACGCTGACCCCGGGCGAGGATATGGAAGCCAAAACAAGAATAAACCTCCACAGGAGGTAGCCTCCAGCTCAAAGTAGGAATTATAAAGTTTAGGCTTTAGGTTAAGATGTCTCCCCAAACATCACTCTGGCCTTCCCTGAGAGCATCCTTACAGAGAATCGATTAAATGTTGCTGTCTTGTACCTGCCTCTACAAAGGAAGCAGGTAAATCAGGAGGGAGCTGGGTCTCAGAAGATAGTGGAGACAGACCACTCCTTCAAAAGTCCTGCACCAATAGACCCAGCAAGCACACGACCAGGTGTAAGACACAGATTCCAGCACAGAACATGTACTCCTTGCCCTCTTCTGAGAGGGAAACAAGGACTTTACATATTTACTCAATCATTTATTCCTTTATGCAAACCACGAACACACACTGGTCACCTGCCAAGTCTTGTGCATTGTGCAGGTGATCAGCAACACAAGGAGCCGCCCAGTGGTGGTGGACCTGTAGCACAGCACGGTGTTCCACCAGGCTGCTTGTTGTCATCGAAAGCTCTAAAGTTTGCCCTCACTGATGGATGAAGGTCAAGCCCTGCACAGCTCCATTCCCACCCTCTGCAGGAGGGGGAGTCCCTGTAGCTCTCGACTTCTTCAGCCACCTCATGTGCAGAACTGTGGCAGGCCTGCCAGGGTACAGAGCAGGTGCTCAGCCCAGACAGGAATGCCTGTCACCTACAATGCCAGGAAAAGATCTGGAAAAGGTTTCTTCAGCCACTGAAGTCTGAGTATAGATATTTCAATAAAAATAATACAGTAAGTATAAAGGGGAAAAAAGGAGTAATTGTGTAGCAAAAAACTGGAAGGGAGGTTGAGTGATGAGGTGGCACAAAATATTTTGGACTTGGTAGGAAAATCATTTTTGTTTGTACTTACTTCTACTCCATGGGATAATTTTTTATCCATGTACACATTGATGCTTCATAAAATCTCTATTTACATTTACATTTCTATTTCTATTTATTTACATTTCTCCACTTATTATATTGCAAGAGAGGTAAACAAAATTGATACTCATTCCAGGAAATCCATGGATACCAAAATCCTTAGTGCTCGAGTTCCTATACCAAATGGCACAATGTTCACACACATCTTTCTGTGCACTTCAAAACATCTCTAGATTGCCTTTGGGACCTAATATTAAAATGTCTAATCTATGTAATCATACTATATTGCTTATGGAATGAAAGAAAAAGTCAGCACATGATCTGCTCTGTACAGATGCCTGTGTAGAAGTATTTTTTGAAGTGTGATTTGTTGAACTCACAAGCGCAGAACCCAGGAATAGAAAGAGCCTACTGTGAGCTACCGGTGATCACTTTCTGCTTGTATGATCTACTCCAAGCTTCTCTGAATGGGAAAAGCTACCAACAGGGGAGTATTTGTTTGTTTGTTTGTTTGGTACCAGGAATGGAACTCTGGACCTTGTGCTTGACAGGCAGGCACTGTGCTGCTGAGTTATACCACTGGCCCAACAGAGAAGTATTGATATGATCCTCAAAAAAAAAAAAAGCCAGTTATTATACAGGTTAATAAACAGTACCTTTCTCACCCTTCCAACACACACACACACACACACACACACACACACACACACAGTACATACCCACACACAACACACTGCTTATGATCTTGGAATAAGGACAGATTTTCTCACAGGGAAAGCACACACAGCATGGGAGGTACGTGGCCTGGTCAGGCATCCTGTTCCCAGACCATCTTGGCCTCACAGGTTCTCATTCTGTCATTGCTTACCTGAGTGAGCGCTTACCCCTAGGTGACACATTTTCTCACAACTGAGCTGGAAAGACATCTGTGTTTTCAAAGCAGAACATAAAACATCATCTTTTCCACAGTATACAGAGAAATGACTCGATTCTGAAAATTTTCTTTAGATATTACAAGTTTACCTAATTATAGTGATACCTAGACAAAGAAAATGGAGTTGCTGCCCCACCCCCAACCCCCAGGGGAACAACCTTCACTGCTTCTAAAGAAACACGTGCAATGACTCCCTTTGGTGCCAAAGGTTATTTACTCCCCAAGCAAAGCCCACATAGCTTAGCCCCTCTCCCTGGCACCCTTCACTTCTAGAAGTTAAATAACTATCCAAAACTCACACTTGTCTGAATATTCAGACATCTGTAAATATACTTTTCTCCCCTTTCCTTAGCCTAACAAGTAAATTTTAAATGTTAGCATGCATAAGGATTTCTGTACAAGTTTATGCATACAAAACTTTGTACTGTTTTGTACGGTGGATTTAAAAGTTTTTCAAAGGTAATTATGGCTATAATTATTTTAATTAGCCTCTATCGCAAGCCTAGCTTCTGTGTTTCCTCTAATAACACTTGTGGGTGTGGTTAATCAGATCATAATGCTATATGTGTAACGTGGGTCCACCCACTAGAATAGAAATTATTTTTGACCGACCGTGTAGGCCCTGTAATTCAGCGCCACCACACAAGTGGAAATAACGCGGTGTTTGAGCTCATCAGGTTTTAAATGAGCCAATTTTAAGATATTGTCAGGATACTGAAGCTTTCAAAAGTGCTACACAAAACGCAAAGAAATGTAATTACATAAGTTCCTACCTGGAAAAGAGTTCGGTTTTCACTCTGCTCCTCAAATCCGTGTCTACACAACGTTTATGTCTCCTTAAGCTCTAAATCAGTGCTGTGCAGCGGGGGCGAGGCAAGAGGCTCTCAGACCCTCCCAGGAAGCCTTTTCAAACTACCCCCGTCCTCCTCTGCCTGCAGTCCCTCCTCCCCGAGATTCTGTCTAAGATGTCTTTCTGAACTTGAGGAACACCATCTGCTCACTTCCAAATAGGCTTCTTTATCTGCAAAAGGGCAGGTTTCCACACACGAGCCTCTCCTGTGGATGGCTGGGAGAGGGGCACCCTGAAACATACATCAATGACATCATCTTGCAACGGAAGGCTGACACTCTAAAAAATGGATACATCTGTAATGGTGTCTTAATGACACCCTCCGTTGGTTAACCCCTTGTACTGAGGTGATGAAAATTGTTACTTTAAGTAAATAAGTCATAAAGCTTCATTCTTGGAGGGGTTGTTGTACATTCAGGCTGCACTCTAGGAGATTTTCATAAGCACAGCCTTTTCTGAAATTAAGTAGAGAAAGCCTCAGCTCCAATCAGCTACTACTATTAGAAAAGGTGTGGTGGGTGACATGAATTGGTTCACAAGGAATGCTAAGTCCCACTTGCGGGCCCACCCAGTCACGGCTCTGGCCTCTGTGTTGCACGGGCTGGAATGTGTTTATCCTCTGAAGCACACGGTGAGGATTTGTAGACATGTTCTGTACTGCACAGAGCTGACCTCCTCTGCGTGCTTTGCTGCAAGCGTTAGCCTGAGTCTGTGAACATAAGGTACAAACATAAACACATCGCTGCTCATACTGTATGTTAGAATCACACAATTGAATCATTTTATTCTAGCATACTTTTGCCAGTTCGTTTGAAATATGGAATATGCTGAGTTTTTAAAACTAAATATTCATTAATGACTTTCATTTTTGAAAACTGAAATATGTGTTTGAGTGCATGTAATACATTAAATTATTAATGGTGCTAAAATGTGAAAATGGTACCTTATTTGATAAAGCATTTATATCTGCAAGTGATTTCTGAATTATAGTCATTTAGCGAATTATAATAATTTTTATATTTTAAATAGTTAATGCCTACTGTATAAAATAGTTTATTTTATCCCAAGAATGATTGTTCATATTTTGTATGAATTAATATTTTGCCCACATAACAATACTGTAGCTAGCACTCTATAGAAGGTATCCCTACTTCATTTTCTTTTTTTAATGTATTTGGTTGTTACAGGGTCTCGCTATGCAGCTTGGACTATAGTGATCCTCTTGTTTTCAGCCTCCCCAGAGCTGGGATTACAGGCATGTGCCACTATGCCCAGACTATGGCCAGCTCAGCCTGCTCTGGGAACGGGGCTGGCACAGCATATGGTGCCGGGGCTTGAGTCACAGTCCCTGCCCTTGCCTAAGCTTGCTTAAGGAGGCACTTTAGTCTGCTGAACTATCTGACTAGTCCCCTACTTCATTTTCTTTACAGACAAAGAGAATTTAGGAACAGCTTATGAATTGTCTAAGGTCACAAAGTGAGACACAGATCAGGAACCAGCACTTTGGCTTCAGAGTTGAGCCTACCTTCGCAACTACAGGGGAAACATGAACCCCTTCCCTCATGTGCCCATACCGTAATACTGCTCCATTTCATGGACGTTTTCCCTCTTTCCCAGGGGGGTGAGCACTTCAAGCTGAAGAGGAGGACTAGTCCTCTAGGAGGACTACTAGAAAAAGCCTCAGCTCCCATCAGCTACTACTATTAGAAAAGGTATGGTAGGTGACATCAATTTGTTCACAAGGAATGCTAAGTCATACTTGCGGGCCCACCCAGTCATGGCTAAAAAGAGAAGGCAAGGCAAAAGGGAAGAGATATTGATGTCATCCATTCACTATGTATAGTTCAGTGTGATAGATGCTGCTGAGTCCAAAGTGTCTGAGATTTGGATTCAAATCACAGAACAAGACAAATCAAGAGAGGGAAATTATCACACTCACAGAGCTATCAATAGAAAGTGATGCAAAATCATAGGACCATCAAAGGGGGACAGAGCTCTTGCAGCTGTGGCACTGAAACAAAGTTTTAACATGAGCTAGCATTTGAGGTGAGTTTTGAAGAGTGGTTGGTCTACTTAGGAGAAAAGAAATTTCAGGTAAAGTACTGATCATGAGCAAAAGTGAAAAGACATAACATTTTCAGTTTTTCAGGTAATTGTGACCAACAGAGAGCTCATGTCTTGGAAGAAGGGACATGGTCCAAGCCAGGGACAGGGAGGCAAAGGTAAGGTTTCAGTACAAGTCCCTATATCCCAACACCCCTTGTAAATAACATATTTCACTTATTCTTGGAAAATATTAGCTTCCTCAGATTGTATTCAGATTATTTAGCTAAACTCCTGTAATCATAAAATATACTCAATAGATAGTCCTAATCTATAGTCACTGTAATTTTTAGTACTTGGTTGGATGGTCAATAAAGTAGCACATAAACTTTTACATGTACATGGTCCCCTTAGGTTTTTAAAAAACAACATGTCAGCAGACAAAGCAAAGTAAATCAACAGTGAAGTTCTGGATTTAACCTCACCAGTGATAAAAATACAAGGTGAAATTTGCCTTTGAAAATAATAACGATCAAGAAATTTTCAGGTCTCTGAGAAGAAACAAAACTGGAAAACTACAAAATGTAGCATTGATTAGATTAAAATGCACATAAATTTATTGTACTATTTAATTATTTATTTGGCAACCACTATTAGGGTCTTCTAAGACTTAGAGAACAGGCTAAGTGAGGCTGATAATTCAAACATAAATACCATGCAGCACAATCAAGCCTGAAAAACTCCCAGTCCACAGTAGGAGCAGGCAAACCAGAAAGCAAACAATGACACAGTCTTCATTACTGACTTGCAAACTTTTCCCTAATCTTGGTGTCTGGTTGCTCCCTCAGTCCCAGCCGGTCTTGGCCGGTGGGGCCGCATGCTGTGCCATGTCCATGGTCATCTGAACCATGGCTTCTTAGCTATACAATTTCAGCTCTTTCTTTTTGACTTCTGCTTCACACCATTTTGTTTAAAGTTGCTTTAGAAAAGCCTCACTTGTATTGCTTTACTTTTTTCTTTTCCTGTATATTTTGGTTGTACCTCAAACATTTACTTTTCCTCCCATCTCCTTTCTTTTGATTGTAATATGTTTATCTACCACAAATTAAAAAGCAACCATTCAATACAATGCTATGCCTAACACTTTTTTTCCAAAGCAATATTTTTAATGTATTTCATACAGGGTCTGCAGGGGCTCACTATACAGATCGGACTCATAGTGATCCTCTTGTTTTCAGCCTGGCAAGCACAGGGAGGCTAGTCTCATTCCCAGTCTCAGTGCCCCCCAGGGGCAGGGCTGGCATGGCACACTGGCACTTGAACCCCTGGCCCCTGTGTCTGCCTAGGCAGGTGCTTTAGTCTGCTGAGCTATCTGGCCTGCTCTTCTAATACTTTTGATAAGGAAACAAAAGCTTCATATTTCCAGCTGAAATTAGGTAAGAAAGAAAAGAACAGCTTCATTGTTGAGAGTTGATGGAAATGCCATGTAATGAACTTGGGAATCTCCACAAAATCATACATTTTCTTTGTATTTGTACCATGAGCATAAATATCAAAGGTTTAGTCTTTCGTTTGATAATCATAAATTGTGTTTTGCCTGGATTATATGTACTATAATAACATTGGTTTCTATATAATGACACTCGATTAACAAGATTGTGTGGGCTGTATACCACACCACAATTTACGACATATTTCTATGAGATCAAGCAGTTTACACTTCTTATAGTGAACTTAACAATAAATTTTGGAAACAATTAAAAGTAAAATACTTCCAACATATGTAATCAACAAGCTACATACTATAAAAGTTTGTTATAAATTAAATGTTGTGCTTAAATATCTTTATTGGTTACCTTCTGTGCCAGGCAGTGTTAAGAACTATGAAAAAGAAATAACATGGTTTATACATTGCCAGGCCATTACAATATTGCTTGAACAAACTATTTCAAATCCCAGGGAAACAAGCAGTTCTAAGAAATTGATGTGTCCCTCTCACCCTTTAAATCTTATTTTTTAATTCTTTAATGCTGTAATTAAGTTGAAGACAGTTTATTCTTGCAAGTAGCTCCTCAGGGTTACCTGGCGTAATTTAAATTATATCATGAATATTTAATAGCCCAAGAGTTTTATCCTGTCTTCTAGAAGTAGTAACCAACACCTCCATCACACATCTTGTATCTATCTTCACTCATTTTCTGCTTAAACTACTCACATTTAGACTCTCACGGCTTCCAATAATTATCTTGATCATCCACGTAGACTCCTAAATGGATGTCGTATGATTTTCCTGCCCACATCAATCCATTTTGCACTTTGCTGGAACATTGTTACCACATCATCTCATGGCCCAGATACCTTTCCAATGCCAAATAGCTTTTCAGTGCACGTAGCATGCAGGACAGACCACAACACAAACCACAAAGTATCACAGAAAAACCATGGCACATGGCCACAGCTAAGTCCACTTAAGTTCAGACTCAAGTACAAGCAAATTATTTAACTGCTCCGGCATCAACTTCCTCATGCATAAAGCAAAGACACTAATGATTACATTTCCTAGCTAGAATTAGTGTGTATTAATTGAGTATGTATGTATCAATAAATACCATACACATATGACAAGGTATTTAGCTAATGAATCTTCAAAATGCTCAAATTTTTAACTACAATTAGTAGTAGTATTAAGTGTCATGTTTCTGGAGTCCACATAAATTCATTCTTTTCCATCCGTGCCCACTCATCCTTTCCTTTCCTTTGCTCCATGTTTTCTTCAGACCGGAAATCCTCCTCTGAAGCTCAGTGAGAACAAAGTATGCCTGTCCTTCAAGTGTGATTTAAGACTAACAACTCTTCAGCTGGACTTCCAAGTACTCTTTCCTCCAACCTCCCCCAGAAATGTACCTCTATCTCTCTCACTGCACTTCTCAGAGCCCTCTTCTATAGTCTGTCTTACTTCACAGTAATTGATGTGCTCTCCAGTGGAGATTATCATCTGATGTGTGCCGCACTCAGTCTTAGCATGTTTCCTCACACCAAGCATATCAGACAATACCTGCAACAATGCTTCATTAAAATTATCAACCCAGAATTCCGGAACTAGACATAAGAAGCATTCTTCTTGCTCATGTGTCTCTCTGGGTTTGATACAATTTGAATAAATGGGACTTTTCTTAGGTTCTGGTATCGAGAAAGCAGACATCAGGATTCAGGCTTTATGTCTTTTTGGATACATCTCTCCTGTACCTTGACTTCCTGGGTAATGTGAAATCTCATGACCAGTGGCAGGGCACCTTGGCTCACTGGAGCAACGGCCTGCATTTACCTGCAAAAGCAAGAGTCACAGCTAAGCAAACATCTGGGAGACGAGACAAGTGCAGCTGCCAAAGATTCAGTGGAGGAAACCACAGAGGCAAAGGGCAAAGGGCAAAGGGCAAATGGTGTGGCTGGGTAATGGAGTAGAGAAGTAGCAATAATGCAATTTATAATACTATGATCATTTTAGAAGTCCTTCTGCAGGACAGGCTTTTCTTGTACTTTAAAAGCGAAAAAATGGTTATGACAATGAGGAATCATTGAATCAGATGTTAGGGCAGTAAAGTGGTAGATTTTACATTTTAGGCTATCCTGGGGTTGGAGAAAAGTGTGGATTAGAACGAGATGAAAGAGGACTGGAGAGATGGTCGTGTAGAATAAGCGCTTGCCTGACAAGCACAAGGACCTGAGTTCAATCCCTGGTTCTGCAGTGGGGAAAAAAAACAGAATGAGATAGAAGACCAACTACAAAGAAAGTAACTACAGGATAACTTGGAAATTACAGATATAATATGTGGCTGTGGACTGGTGATAGTTCAGTGTCCTACGACCTTAAGTAGTTGAAGTGGATGGGTATAAAACTGAACAGCTGTTGTAGGAAAAGGAGAGGGAGACATGGAGAACTGTTCCAAAGTTTACACTGTTACAGAAAACAGGCCAAACACGGGAAGAAAAGGCACTGAAGAGGTTTAGGGGCAGTTTATTACACTGGTGGGCTTCTGACTAGGATCTCTCCTAAAGAACCAGAGCCTAACAGAAGGCGATTCAAAGGGAAAGTGAGTGGGGAGGTACAGAGGCAGATTTGGTGCTCATGACTGGTGAGTTGCGTAACGTTGTAGGTGCGCAGGGAGTTTGAACATCTCAAATTATATTGTAAGGCTATGGGTTATACAAAGCATGGGTTATACAAATGAAGAAACATCCTGCTACATTTTAAGTTACATTGCAAGGCCATCCTTTATACAAGGCAGTAGAGATGGGTTACACACAGGAAGAAATGCTCTGTAATGGAGCCTGCTGGACATGTCCTCTTGGTCTTGGTGGGCACCCTGGGCAGTTTCCTTTTTTTTATTAATTAATTAATTTATTTAGTTTTTGCCATAATTTTATTGATAAACAAATAGGAATAAGACAGTTTCAAATCTAATCGGTAGGACAGTTTCAATAATTAAAACACTGCATACATTCTTCTTAGTGGTTAATTGCTGTACAAGATGTGGACCTGACATCCCATTTACAAACACCATTAGAACAAATCATTCTATTCATTAAAAGAATGTAACTATATATCTAGCCCAACCTCTTTGAATACACAGATACAAAATGGACATTCATCTGTATACCTTTTTTTTTTTTGTTAAGTTCCGTTATTTGAATATTATAGGTGTGTAAACTCAGCAAAACATTCCAAAAGAGTCCAGCAGCCAGCCCACAATAGTATTGGGTCTTCCACTTCACTGGCAATGTCACAAATTGATGACCTGAGTCCCCCACAGCTCAATATAACAGCATGGCTTTACTTCTTATATTTCATTTTTATACTTTTCTTCTGGATGGTTAAGACCAAGGTAAAGCAGGACCTATGCAACAAGAGTTGTAGCTTTTGGGTCTGATAAGGTCTGTGAAATCCCCTCAGGATTTATCTTGAGATCCTGTACCTCAGATTGTAGAACCTTTGTCAGTGTCAGCCATGTGGATGAGTCACGGCCATGGCTTGGCCAATGAGCTCTCTGTGAAAGCCATTTTAAACTTTAACTTCCTCTTCAATTTCAGGGGGGTATCATTCATATAAAAAGTCACACTCTATGATACTACTCCTCAGGTGATTATGTAAATTAAGTGCATTGGTCAGTGTAGAACATATCTCTTCATAAGAGGACCTTAACAGAGTCCTACTACAAAGCATTTCATGTATATTTTGTCTTTGCACCAACTCTGCCTGTTCATGCTGTTACCAGTTCTCATAAGACATATTAAAGAGCAAAGAAGTCACAAGGATTGCTGAGCAAATGCCTTAGATAAATGGTGACTTCCTGCCATTTATGTAAGTACCTTATTTCTTTAATCTGTACATTGAAAAAAATAACTGCCATCCAATTTAGCAGACAAATTTAAAATAAAATGAGGTATTCAAAAAGCTTTGGGGAGCAGTAATAATAACATCCCCCAAGTATCCTACAAATTACATATTCAACTTTCATCAGATTTTGTTGCTTTTTCTTTATACTAGGCACAGCCTGAGGCACAAATGCAGAAGTCATACTGTCTTTTATTTATCTTCCCTTACTTTTGTTTGTTCCTTCCTTCCTCGCACCCTTCCTTTCTTCTTTCCTTCCTCCTTTTCTAGCCTTTCCACCCACTCTTCCTAATTTTCTGCTTCTTTTTTCATAAATATTATCTCTACAATCTAACCATAAGCTCTATGAAACTACCCCAATGGCATTTCCCAAAAGTTCGATAAATCCAGTTCTATGGACATAATAATTGTAAGCTATTTCTTGGCTTATTAGAAAATTCACCTGACCCCCTTCATTCAATGAGAGAGCTACTGTCAGCCTACATATAGTATATTTCTATTAAATATTCCACATTATGTTCCTCATGCTATTCTAGGCCTCCCTGCTTGCTTTCCAGCCCATTGGTGTCCATGCAGGCAAGGCAGTCAGTACTAACAGCACCTTCATTATTCTCCACTCCTGACAGGAGGAAAGTACCCACTTGTCTAACCACAATGAAAATGGCAACTGCTTTGACTGCAGGTATCAAGAAGAGATGCCTGGGAGGTGCCTACACCACTGCTCTCACAGACCTTCTCTTCCTTCTTGCATGGAAAGTGGACAGGATGCCCATAGGTGGGAAAGAATCAGCAACTGAGAATCCCTCTCATTACTGAAAATGGAGCAAGCATGGGAAAAGTAGAACTGAGCTATCAGAGTGGCTCTCAATTGCTGACTGCAAGATTCCTTATCCTTAGATCTAAAAATACTCATTACAGAAAGAGTATTATCAACTCAGTTGCTTTATCAGACTTTTAGATGTTCTGCTTCCCAGACTTCTTTGCCTGACCTGTTCTCATGCCCTTATACTGCCACATTTTGTTCAGAATTCTTTGCTTCATTCTTCTTTTTTTATGTATCTAGGAAAGGGTCTACAGGTCTATAGGATCTCATTGTGTAGATTGGACTCCTAGTGATTCTCCTGTTTTCAGCCTCCCAAGCAGTAGGATTATAGGCACACACCACCACTCCCAGTCTTCCTTAATTTCTTCAGTATTGTCAGATGCTGACCTCTTGCCACACAGAAAGGATTCTAGAATGGAACCTCAATTTAATGGGGCCAAAGTGAAAGTTTTCTAACTGAAGAAAATCAGACTCAATTCTACCATCCAGTTAATGGAAGAAGCAGTCTAGAAGGGGCGGCTCCCCTTCGGCGATCCCCTTCTTAACAAGTGCTATTTGTTACAGTGACATATTGTAGTGCCAAACTAAGTCTAGGGAACTGGGTCCTACACAGCACAAAGCAGAGTGGTCTCACCTGCTCAAGCCTCATTCTCTCGTGAGCTACTCTTTTGTATCAGTCTTCCTCCTCACTGTATTGATTTCTACTGAGGACCCCCTTCTCTCTGCTCTCAATCCAAGTTTCCATTTGCCAAAATTTAGTACATGACCCAGCCAGGCCAGTCCATATATTTCAACCAATCAGCCATAGTGGCTGCCTGTCACTGGGATATGACAAATGACACTCTGGGACTGTTGGAGCTCACTGAGAATGACAGAGCTCTTAGCTGTGCCAAAATCAATAGTGGTATGGAGAATGTCCACATTGGAATCTCAGCATTGGAATCCCAAGACTATGAATGAAACCAAAAGCCAGGAAAGCATCATCAAGGTTCTTCTGATGGAGGCAAGGATCAAGTCTGGCATGTGGTAGTTAGGGTCTTAGTTTAGAACATGATCTTTGAAATCAGCCTGACGTGAGGAAATACTAAGCTGACTATGACCTTGGGTGTCCCCATTATTGTGGGAGTGGGGTCATTACTGTAGGAGAAGTTTTCTTCCAAAAGGAGCATAGGTCAGTCTTCTTTGTCCTTCTAAACCTGTATGTGCCCTCTACCCATGGATAACACAGCAAGAATGTAGCCACATGTTGCCAGCCCCTTAATCTGGGACTTCCTGCCCTCCAGAAGAGCTAGGAAATAGTTTGGTTCTTTATAAATTACTCAGTCTAAGGTAATAACACTACAAATGGACCAAGAAAACAGTGGCACTTTTATTTGATCCTAACTGAAGGATTAAATGTAATAGCATATATAAAAAGCTTAGACCACAACCTGACACATATTGATTGATCAATAAATGTTAGGTACTTTTAACACATACGTTTTATCTATGGGCTTGGAGTTATATGTAGTAATTTTCTTTTTTAATGTATTTAGTAGAGTCTACAGGGTCTCACTACACAGATTGGACTCATAGTGATGCTTCCTCTTTTTCAGCTTCCCAAGCGCTGGGATTACAGGTGCGTGCTACCATTCCCAGTCTCAGTCGCTCTCTCAGCATACTCTGGGGGTGGGGCTGGCAATGCATTTCAGGGATTGAACCCCAGTTCCTGAGCCTGCCTACGAAGGTGCTGTAGTCCACTGAGCTATCTGGCCAGCCCTCTTTTTTTTCTTAACTTGGTTTGAGTTTGTCTTCTTTCACTTGTAGCCAGAGTCTTGTCTAATATAATACAATGCAGAAAACCCAGGGTGTGTAGGTTTAGCACAGGCCTAATCTCCTTCTTTGTGTCTAAGTAGACAGGACGGGTTGAACCAACTGAACACGAACCATCTGGGGCTTCTAACTTGAGGTCTATCAGTGATTTTATCTGTGGCCTCTGGGGTCTCCACCTCCTGGTTACGAAAGTAAGTTTTCTTCCTTGGCATCATATTTGTTCATGCAAGTCCTCCTTCTGCTATGTTACCTGTTAATACTATGCAGAGTTACTTTTAAAGTCCACAAAAATACAAAATGTAAAAAATTAAACTTAAAGATGGAGACAGAAATGAATAAAATATTTCTGTATTAAAATATACATTCAGTTCCTTTTTATTTAAGGCTTAAGCTGGAAACTTTTTAATAACAGTTTAGAGTAAATACTATTATTATCAAGCAGCCTACATGCTAAATAGCATACTTTTTGTGGTGTAGATTTCTGGAGGGATATGCAGGGGATTTGCATGCTTAATTCCCATTAGCACCTGTCACTGGGATTTATCATCCCAGAGTTAATTCTCCACTGTCTGCAGCCAAGAAAAAGGAAACCCTTGTATATGGATTTAAACGAAGGCTTTCATTTTTCAAAATGAAATGAATTTCACATCAGTTTCTTAAACACCTGAAATACTGCAACCTTAAAAATTCATATTTGGGTATATTTTTGGTGAAAATTTGTCCAAGTTTGCCCTTATTCTGTATCCAGAAGAGCCCACCCATAATTTGAAAATGTACTGGTGCGAGACAGTAGTGATCCAGCACTTGGATCAGTTTTAGAATCCATTGGCCCTTAGCACTGCTTAATACTGATAAATGTTTACTGACCATCTATAATGGGCTGAGCTGTGTTCTAGATTTTGGTACAGAGTGTTGAACATGCTGAAAACAACTACTCCCCTTGAGAAGCATGCATTCTACTGTAGAATATTTATGCCTACATACACACATATGTAGACATGCAACACAGGCACTACATGGAAAAAATCTAAGCAGCTGCATGCAGTGGTGGGTGATGGCTTCTTTCTATTCACTAGGCAGTGATATTTGAGCCCAGATTTGAGTGCTTTTCATAGGCGTTTTCATGAAGAAAAAGAAGACAGTAAACAAACAAAAAAGGCAGAATGCAGACTCTCAGCAAGCTCCATCTGCAGCCTGGAGAGCCAGGCAGTCTCCTGGGGGTGCAGCTGGCCTTCGGTGTGGGGCTCTCTCCGTCCTTGCTCCTGAGCATCTAGTTCCCGCCACAGATCCTTTCTCAAGCCATTCTCCTGCCATCTTTAGGCTGAATTTCAGTACTGAACTACTTTTCCCTTTCTTTTCTCTTAATCATCCTTTCAAGGAATTAGGTCTGTGCCATATTTGCTTTTGAGCACCTCAATACCCCAAACCAGAGGAAAAGATCATTTCAACCTTCTTTAACTGTCTTAGACTTCCAGGATTCTGCCTAGGGAGTACGTTTGGTGACCAAACAACGGCCACTAATTGAATATCAGCTCTCTACATCAGGTTTTTTATTAGAGCTGGGGACAAAATGAGGAACAAGACAAAAGATGTGCTTTAAGAGTGCTAAGTTCTAATTAAGAAAGGCAGGTTACGACATTGTAACATTACAAGTGAATAAATTGATACATTTCAATACCGTTAGTATAGTAGGTATGTATGGGAATTTCTTTTATACTACTTAAGCTGCTGCCCTTGGAAAACTGGTTCAAAAATATAAAATATCATATTTTCTTCTGGTGATGTAATACCCAAAATAACTGACAGGATATCCTGTCCATGTGTTGCTACATTTAAAAGCATGAATTAAATGAAATTAAAACTCCCAACACGCACTAGCCACACTGCAACTGCTCACTAGCCGTATGTGTCTAACAACTAAGATTTCTGACAGCAGAGATATGAACATGTTCCTTTCTGTTGCATAAAGTTCTGTTGAACAATACTAGTCCAGACCGCATGAGGCTGGCGGAACTCTTCCATGCACGGTAAGAACAGCAGTTACAATAATTGCATGTGTCAGGCATTTTACATACACGTAACTCACTGTATCTTCGCAGAACCCTATGAGATAGTCAGTGCTGCTAGACCCATTTTACAGTTTAGGGAGCAGACAGCAGATCTGTTGCATCTCACTCGGGTAGCAAAGCAGTAAGAACTGGCCCTGCGATCTAGTACCAAAGTCGACCCCCTTACCAAAGTATCACGGTATCTCCATAGGAGAAACTGAAGAGAATCAAAGCACTCTTAGCGTGGCGCACGGAGCGTCCGCAGCAGTAGGAGCAGCAGTAGGCAGGGGCTCCTTTTGCGGATGTCTTAGGCATCTCTCGCTTTTCAGGTCTACAGACTCTTCCATGGCAGTTCTGAGAGCTCAGAGATTCGGATGGTGCTTGGGGAGGAGGGATTCTGAAGTGTTCCGAACTGAAAAAGCATCAAGTCATTTCACAGATGAAGAAACTGAACCACGAGAAGTTTACCTGCCATACCCAGGGACCAGGCAAAATGAGGCCATTCGGTTCCCTGCGTGTGTCTCTACACACGACCCGGCTGGCTCCCACATTCTAACATGTCCCTGCTAGAATTGTTAGGAGTTTAATTTGTACTAATTTTGGGAAGGAATTCTCTTCTCCCCAGAATGTTGGCTCCGCCACTGTATTTGCATTTTCATCCACTCTATCCTCGCCTCTAGCTTTGCCTTTTTCACTCCCTCATTCTTCGTCAGCTTTACCCTCACCACAGGAATTCTCAACCTAACTACCCAGCCTAGTCTTTCCAACCCAAGGCAGCTTTAGTCCTCACACACGCTGTCGCTTTTAAGAATCGGAAAACGGCGGCGTAAGCTCCAGCTTCACTGGCGAGCGTTCCCAAGTTTCGCTCCGCGTTTCTCTGCGGGAGTTTCTTCTCCCGACCTTGCCTGGCCGCCTTCCCCGGCCTCGCCGGCCTCCGCAGCAGCGCTCCGCACCGAGCTGTGCTTTCCTCACCAACGCCAGATTAGCGGGTCCTGAGCCCACGACAGCCTCTGCGGTGCAGAGGACGAGAACGCGGCGCCGCGATAGCCTCACGCCTCCCCCAATCTCCGGGCAAGTTCGCGCCCGCTCCGGAACCCAGAGCGCAAGCCCCGCAGGCGCTGCGCAGCGGCGGGCCGGGCGCCGGGAGGAGAGGCTGGCGGGCTGCAGGCCGGGCGCCCCCTTGCCGCCGCCGGTCCCAGCATCCCGCGTCGCGGTCACAGCCCGCGAGCCCCCGCAGCGTCCCCCTCCCGCGCCGGGCGCGCGTCCCCTTCCTCCCGCGCGCACCTAGGGCGGGGCGCCCCGCCTGGCCACGCCACCCCGCCCGCGGACCCTGCGCCTCCGCCCAGCCGCGCAGGCTGGCCTGCGCCTCCGCGTCTCCCCGAGTGGGGGCAGAGCGGCGCGCGGCGGCGGGCGGCAGGCGCGGGAGCGAGGGACCTTCAAACTCCTCCTCGGCGGCTCCTCCCCGCCCGCCTGCCCTGCCGCGGAGAAAGTGGAGCGTGGCGCTCGCGCAGCGCTGTTCTCGGACGCTCCGCGGCGCAGGTCCGGCGGGCTCTCTCCGCTCGCGTCTCCCCTGCGGTCCCGCGCACCTCGGTCGAGGATGAGGAAAGGGCTGCGGGCGACAGCGGCCCGCTGCGGACTAGGACTGGGCTACGCGCTGCAGACGCTCGTGTTACCTGCCCTGGCCCTGCTCGGCGCCAGCGGCACCGGCTCCGCTGCCCAAGGTAGGGTCCGCCGCCGCCCTGCTCTCGCTCCTGCCTCCTCCTTCCTCCGCGTGGCGCTCCTCGAGGGCCACTTTAAATGCTACTTGGCCAACTAGTCAGAGAGCCGAGACCGTGCTGATCCTTAATGTGTCCCCCGAGCTGGGCCAGGGTGGATGGGGACGCGCGGGTGTGGACGCGCATCCGTCCCGGTGGCTCCCGGCGTGCGGGGCCCGGGTAGTCTACACTTTCCCTCCGCACGCGCACGGTGTTGCATGCGGTGCCCCGGGAGGCTCGGAGGGACTCGTGCGGTGAGCTGTCGTGCGCTCCGCTCTCGCGCCGTGCGGAGTCTGGGTGGCCAGCTCCCCTGAGCGCGGCACGGGCCGCGCGTCCTCGGCCACCGGGGAGGAGCCGCTGACACCAGTGCCCCGGACGCTCCTGATAGGGCGGCCGTCTGACCCGTGTCCCAGTTGCGGACCCCAAGGATGCCCGCCTCTGTGCCCTCTTTCCCGCAGGGCGACAAGGAACTTAAAAAGCCCAAGCTCTTTAGAACGGCCAGTAGTTCGAAACCAAGCCTACAACTCCCCAGCGTAGCCATCCAGTGGCAAATAACTCTTGCCATTTTGATTTAATGCATGTGAGCTTTAAAATAAGTGTCCAGGGCCCTGGGCAGAGCCCGGTTGGGAAGAGCGCAGCCGGAGTTGGAGGTGGGTAGGGCAGAGAGGCCGGAGAATGAAGGACTCTTTTTCTCACCCAGAGTTTGTAGTTGCAGCGACAGTCCCTAGCCTTCCAAGCAACAGACTGGAAGGGGATGCAAGGTTACCCCCTCGAAGTGTTTTATAACCTGGCTGGGCTCCCAACCTGGCCAGACCTAGCGCGCACCTGGCTCTTCCCGGTTCTTGGGTGATCGCTGGCTCGCGGATGCAGAGCAGCTTTTCTAGGGTAGTAGTGGTGGGAATGTTGGGCAGATGCTAATGCAGCATAGAAAGCAATAAGGGGATCTCCCCTGCGCGGGCGCGCGCGCGCGCACACACACACACACACACACACACACACACACACACACAGACACACACCTCCTTACACTTTCCGAATTTGAAGGGCTGGGGCGGAGGCGAAAGCCCCAACTCCCTGGTGATGCTGGGGGCCGCGTGGAGCTGGAGGGAGCTGAGAGGAAGGCTGGTGTGGTCGGGGTGGGAGGTAAGTGATTAGCAAGGCTTTGTCAATTAGCGATAGCTACTTCTGGAGTAAATTTTCCTGTTGCCCTGCTAAGTGGCTAGGCTCATAAATCCTTCTTTCCTTTCTGCCAGATGCCTCCCGTCCGTGAGGCTGTGCTTTGGTTTTCTTAGGAACACCTCTAGAGATATCTGTCCATTTTACAAAGGAATCTCCATTGGGAACCGTAGAATCTTGAGGATTTCTTGAGATTGGAAAGCCATGGAGGCTCGGGGCTGCAGCGGCAGAGCACTTGGGAACTTAGGGGCACAACCTGATGAACCCCGGAATCACTAGATGACTCCTTGTGGAACTGGCTTGCTGGTACTGAGTACACAAAGGACGATGCCCAGGATGGGGTGGCACTGGCTGCCGTGGAAACAGTTTGGGAGACCGGGCAGTTAAAGTCCCCAAAGGTACTAAAAGGAGATCCCCCCTCCCATGAGAGCTTACAACAGCCAAATTAAAGACTGGATAGAAAAAAGATCAATCTAGATAATCAAACAGGAGATTGTAAATGGATTAAAAGGAAAAGAGATTAAAAGAAAAGACACTCGGAAAAGAGAAACTATGTATTTGCCTCTTGCACTTTTTCTTCTTGTAGAAAGAGCAAGTCAAAGATTGGGTTTGAGGTAGAAAAAGAAACTGTTCTGTTGGTTGTGTGCATTTCAGTGGGGTGCTTCTCCATTTATTCAGTTCATTTGGTGCCACATGAATGATTTTTTTTGTTTAAGTCGTGTGTTCTTTGCAATGCACTACTGCACCATTTTTATCTTTGTTTTCTTCCATGTTGCAGGACACCATCTCTCTCTGTGGTGTCTGTTAGGTATCAGAGGAAATATGCAGCTTCTAACTCCCCTCTCAGCTACTGTTATCATGGCTGTTATCCGTTCCCAGGCCTGCCTACTGCTGAACCACTTAACACTTTCCTCTCAGAACCACACAGGGCACAGTGGTCTGAGTGGCCCATCTCCTTCCAGTCTCTGCTTCCCAGTGTATCAGTGTCCTGCCCATCCCATCAAGGAATGATGTCCATGTCCCAAAGAGTTAAAAAGCAAAGACCAGAGCATATATTCTATCGTTATGAGTAGAAACATATATGCAGTTAAAACAAATGTTCTTTACATTTTAATATGCATGAGGTTTTCAAATCTGTTGTTGGGCTCTTGGAAAAATTAGAAGCTTTTGGAAATATTTATCTCCGAAATAGGAAAGGAAGTGTCCATTTGTTTAAGACAGAACAGCAAAAAGGGTATTGAGTGAAGTGGCATGTGACTGTAGTTTAAAGACAGACAGAGGTCTTTCAAAATAGAGCCTTGGGAAATTCTCTACCCTTTAGGCAACAACTTGTTTCTTTCTGGCTATGCTCTAATTGTTTCATTCAGGACTGCTGGGAACTCCTAGCTCCAGGGAATTTGTGGTGCTTCTGACTTCCAAGAGTGATAGATTTTGCTAGTAAAGACAGTAGGGGTGTGTGTGCGTGCACTTGCACACTCTTGCTTGTGTGTGTGCGCACTAGTGTATGTTTCATCAGTGCTCCTGAGTTAGTGAAATAATATTTGTCTGTGCTACACAGCATTGAAGTTCTGCTCATCTAGCTCCAACTAGTGTTACGAGTGTTAACACATCCACATGCAGCACAGAAATTTCCAGGACTGTAATTAGATTGGGGACATTCTCTACTAGTAAGTAAATGTATAGTATTTTAAAACAACAACAACAACATACTTCTTTCTGTGAAACAATACAGAGTACTTTCACAGCTTTATATTGGTGTGGTGCAAGTTGACATTAGGTACTGAGGACAACTGAATTTCCTTACAACTTCAACACATATTTTGCCTTTTTAGGAATAAATTCATGAACCCATTTGGAAATTTGCAAATAAAAAGTTGGTCAGTTTTTTTAATTTATTTACAAATATGTGTTATAGCTTAGAAAATGCTTAAAGTCTAAAAAAAAAACCTGTACAAGCCATTGGGAAAAAAAAGAGGAATCATTAAATTACAACAGATATTTATTGATCTCTTAGCCTCTTTGGATTTTTGGGGTTCAGAGGTACACAAGACAGGGTTCTGGAGGTATTTTCCATTGTACTTTGAGAAGTGGTTATAATCAGAATTCACAGTAATGTTTTAAACAAGCTCCCTAAGGATGGGAAGGAAACATGAATTCTGCTAGGCAAACCCTCTTAGCTTACATGAATTTATTTAAATGTAACAGCTCTCTAACGTGAGCTAGGTTCTCTGTTTAGTGCAACAGCCCGAGCATCCTCTAGTAGGCCTTAACTGCATTCAGCACTTTCCAGATTTAGGTCATGGCTTTGCTGGAGCAGCAGAGGGAGTCTCTCAGAGGCACTAACATTGCACTGCACCCACTTCCGGAAGAGCTGGAGGAAAGAGAGGGGGTGGAGACCAGCCCTGGCTCTTGCCTTCCAATTTCAGCCTACACTTTTTTGGTTTGACTTTTGTATTTGTTGCAGTTAAAAAGAAAACACACTGGTTCACATTTTCCTACAAATTGCAAACTCACCAGATCGTTTGGCTAAGTGTGGTATTATTGGTAAATGGCACGGTATGTAGTTTATTAAGGTCATAGAATTGAATGAGTCAGCTCCAGCTGTGGCAAAGACAGACCTACAAGTAAGCACACAGTATGTAATTCACTTTGTGAAATATAGCAATAAGCAGATCTATAGTACTTTCTGGATTTAAATATTCAAGATAGTAATCACGGTCATATCAAAGTTCTGATGTGAGTGGTGGTTGGGGTTCCAGAATTTCTACAGAAAGGAATTTGAGGGCTATGATTTGGCTAGGGACTGGTTGAAACTAAGTTTGCATTTCAACAGTATATGCTGAGGTTTAGTATATAATTTGCCTTGCTTTAGAGAGGTACAAGCAGAGGCCTGGTGGCAGCAGAGGCCTATTCTATCAGGTAGCACAGTGGCTACCATTGCCTCCTAATTTTGTTTCCAGTACCTCCCTTCGGTGAGGCCATGCAGAAGATAGTTAGCCTCTTTTGCCAGTTTCCTGGCATGTAAAGTGAAAATGATGCATACTTGGAGGGTCATAATAGGATTGAATATGTTAACTACATGTAAACCAACTATAGAGCAGTATTTTACTTCCAGGATATAAATATTGTTTCTTGTTATAAACTCTATAAAACACTGATAAGTTTGAGATATTAAAAAAAAGAAAACAAAAAACCAAGTCAGTACTTTTAACTCAAACTGAGGATAACTGTAGGTGCTGTTTCCCCAAAACCAGCAATGGAGTTAGCTGTCCAGAGGTTCCAAAATCCTGCATAGAACAAGTTCTGCCTCAGCCTAAGAAGGGCTCGCCTCCTCTCTGAGCCTCTTCTCTCCTTTTCTAGTCTCTCTGGGAAAGGGAACCTGATACGGTACTAAACAGGCTATTGTCAAGTCAGTGTTAGTTCAGTCTTGACAACAATCCATATTCTTGATTTTCTATATTTACAAGTAACATTGAAGATAATTTTTATGAATTTAAAAAGGTTTCTAACAAAAAACCATGTCTCAAGTGTTTCTGGTAAGAGTTTGAGGAAAATGGGCCCTTTAAGGGGTTGTCAGCGAGGTAAGAATATAATTGAACACATGTTAAAATGGCATAAAAAATACAGAAAATGTAGGTTGATGTGAAAGCGAAGCAAATTCGCCAGGGCTTCCATTTATTCAAATTATATCCTCAAAAGAAAATTTGGGAATCATAATTTAGAATAGCCTAGGTAATCTAGGTAATATATAATAATATAAATAGTATATCTTGAAGTGTTCAACACTTAATCACTGATTTAGCAAAAATAATAATTGTCATTTCTTTGCCTGTTGTTTTCTAGCAAACTTTCAAGATATGACTAAAGATTTGCAGGATCTTTGCAATATTTAAGACACATCTTTCCCCTATAAAATCGTCATTTTGCTTCTAATTATTGATAACCTGTTTCTGGACTTACCCTGAAATCTCTCCTGTCTGCTCTCTTTCCTCCTCTCCTTCCTCTCCCTCTTCCAGATACCTTGCATCTAGGTGTGGACTCTTCTTTGATCTTGTTTCTCCTGAGTTAGATTTGCTACCATTTTGTATTTGTGGAGAAGGGCAACCTGACTCTGAGACCTTCCATACTGTTGTAGAAGCATTTAAGATATTTTTTGTCCGACAGAACTCAATGATATATTTTATGCTATAGTAAAATTGTCTTTAGCAATTTAAAAATACTATGTCCCTTTTTTGTAGTTCTTAAAAGAAAACTAGCAATTAGATCATTTATATTTTCTATAGTAAATATTTGTTATCTCAATTTGACAAAGTTTTTAAAAAAGCATTTTATAGTAGTACTTTTATGAGCTAATAAGATTCACAATAGTAAAGTATGTTTTATCCTATCTGTTTGAAGCTGCCAGAGAATTTCTGCCTTTTTGTAAAAACAATACATGTTGCAAATATTTGGACTTTTTATAGACAAAATATTAGAAAATGTTAAACTACAATTTGTGAATTTTTAAAAACAGTTTTGGGTTGAAGTTGTAATGTGGTTTCTTGTGCTTAGCGAGTTCTTTCCCACAAAGTTACTCTGTAGGATCATATAATCATATTTTGAGATGCACAGAAAAATGTGTGCGATTTCAAAGTACTGGCAACATGCGTAGACTTCTGCCCAGACTTCATGGGGCTAAAGTTACAGTGACCCAGATTGAACTAAAGTTATGATTAGAAAGCGAGCTATCGCTTTGAAAACAGCAAATATGCAGATGTTTGGCTTTACCTCATTATGTCCTTTATTGGCAGTAAACAGAGATTTAAAAGTGCCTTGTGTTGCACAAGTGAAGCATAGTGGCTGAAATCTCCACTGTTTGGGGAATGCTCAGTCTTAATGAAATAGCAAACCCAAGGCATTGCCACCCCCAGGGCAGAGAGTGCAGCGTGAGGGAGGCCAGGCCAGCTTCCTTGTGTTGACATCCCTGTTGGCTCCTCCAACGCAGGGCTCTGCGTAGTCACCTTCACAGGTGATACTGATTGACCACATTTACCCCGGAGTTACCAGTTCTTATTTATTTTAAAATGTTGTGAGGATAGGAGGTTTTGCCTCCATTAATCATTCTGTCCTGTGCATCCTGTGGCTAGTTTCATTTCTCAGCAATTATGAGAGTTATAAAAATGCCTCATGTAGATGAACACGAGTTCTCTGTCCTTCCAGCTGAGGGTGTTACACAACAGAAAGCCCCTCAGCGCATCTAACAAGCTTACTGATGAATGCTGACATTTCTTATTTTTAGTCAATGTCCTAATTGATTATTTAATCACAGGTTGCCTGAACTCAACTATGATTTATTGTTCTCTTTTTTATTAAGAAGAAAAATCTTATATATGAGTATTCCTGTCCAATAAAAATAGATTGATCATTATATATTAAAATATGTCTGCAGTCCAGTTATAGAGGCCAATAGTTCATAACTAGAAATTTAAAGGGCTTGTTTTTGCAATTCTCAAAACTAATTGTGTAACAATGTAAAATATAGAATGTATTAATGTATTAATATACAATGTATTAATATAGAAGTATGACATTTGTATATAAAAGTACTCATTTCAGTTAATATTTTACATTTGCTTAAGACAGTGAAAGTTTAATGCGGTATATTAGAATATGTAGCATAACAATATCCACTTACAATTGCAGGCAAAGAAAAATTGTGTTGGGTTAAATAAAAGGGAGCAGTTTTGAATGATTCTATTCTCTATGAATTTGAAAGTTTTTAAAAAATTTCACTTAAATGCAGTAGCCTTTGGGAATTTCAGGATCCTGAAACGTCCTTTTATTAGATCAAGGAGAACTCTGTAACAGATGGCATTCTCTAACTTTTATAGAAACTAAAAATAATAGTGAAAATAGCACTATGGTTTTATTAAATATGATTTTTCAGAGACCTGTGTCATAGCTGATCAAAACCAAAACAAACTCAAATCACAACCACAAAAAATTTTATGATTGGAAAGAGAACATCAATTATGGTAATTTCATTTTGAGTTATGTCTATGTGATATATATTGATACTGGATTTAGCTTTCGGTAAAAGGAAAATGATATATTATGTGTTCATTTAATAAAATGTTTGCCACATATACACATTGTAGCCACCCAGTGGAAATGCCCAAGTTTAGCAAGCAGCAATCTTGAAAACGTAAATAAAACAGTAATTATATTGCCTGTCATTTTCTTTAGCAACTTTTCTTCTTCATTTTCAATCTCTGTAAGATGACAAAAGACTATAAACTTAAAAATGTTGTATGGATGAAATTTAATAATTAGAGGAAACTCAGGCTTTTCCCTTTCCACCTATCACAACCGTCATCCACAGAGGCTGCAGGGAGGTGGAAAACAGAAGCTCATTTCAGTAACTACTCTTAGAAGCCAAGGAAAAACAAGTGTGCTGAGAGGACTCATTATCTGTGCTGTCCAGAATACAGATCTATTCAGCAGGTCCTCTGACTTGAAACTTAGCTTCACAGAGTCACCATTTGCAGCTATGCCATTTAACAGAGCGCAAGAGCTTGGAAGGTGTGTACGTCAGAAGGTTTGCTCCTTCAGGGCTTGATGGTGCTTGAGAGACTAAAATTAAATCACTGATAGCCTTCAGTGGCCCTCAAGATGTGTCTTGCCCCTTCTGAGTGACTGGCATTTGTAACAGTACCAACGCTGTTCCTTAAAACTCATCTGCTCGTAAAGTTGAATGGCATTCTTAGAGTTGTAAGACATATCTTGGGCACAGTTGTTCCAAAAAGGATTTAAATGACGTTTATCTTTAATAGTATTATAGTATATTGAAAATTTTTTTTCATCCTATGCTTACATATCAATGGAATCATGTTTGCTTATTTTTCTTTATGCTAATACACATAGTCGTGTATAGAATTCAAAGGATCACACTGAAGAAAAGTTAGATTAACGCATTGTGATGCAAACAGCAGAACGGCCAGGAAAAATACTAACGTAAGTGTGCTTCCCTGGTGGCAAGGGCATGGGGAATCGTTGCGCTGGATTTATTAGAAATGCTAACCAGGTGAAAGACATACATGTCTTACAGTGCAAACTGCCTAACTGAACTCTTCAAATAGGAAACAGGTAGCTGGTAGTAACCACAGCGGTCCTCCTCTAGCAGGTCCTGCACTCACTAGTGGTTGAGTATCCATAAACTACCTCTTTGAACAATTCTCGGTATCTGCGCATCCCCTTTTTGGCCTCTTTGGTACCACACCAACAAAAAGCAAGAAAAGAAAAGAGATGCTCATCTGTTTGTTCTATTTTTTGAAGTAGGAAATCATTTATTTGCTATGCTGTCCAGCCATGGGTCAAACTTGTGTCCTCCTGTATCAGTGTCCCATGGTGCCAGATTACAGCGTGCATGCCACCATGCCTACTTACATTCTTTCTTTCTTTCTTTTTTTTTTTTGGAAGCAGGGATTGAACCCAGGCTCTTGCACTTGCCAGGCAATTGCTTAGTCTACCGAGCCATCTCCCAGGCCCCTCAGTTTCTTATATTCTTGAATTAAATAACTATGAGATTATACGCTAGAGTGGTATTTTCAGGCCAATTCTTGATGGAATGAAGACTTACAAGGACTAAACAGTTCCCTATGAACATACGAGCACATATTTGCTTGCGTTAAGGGGGGTGCACCAGTGGTCACCTGCATACGTGTAGTTTTGTTTCAGTAATGAGGTTCATTTTCTAGCAGACTTGGCAATATTCTTCAAAACAAATAGAACCTATCAAAGAAATGAAAACAAATCTTTTATAAAACAAATTCATGAAGGTAATTGTAGGCTAGGAAAGCAGAGTTAATTGCTGATTTCTGAATGAAAAATTATATCTTACTTTTCTGCAAAAAGTTGTCTTGCTCTTGGCAAATTGCTAAGTCGTCTCCCTGGTGAATAGTAGTGATGCCTCCACCTCATTAGTGCGGAGGATTATCTGATAGAAACACGTTTTATCCTGCCAGCCAAGTGATCCCCTCTTTACTGATTTCCTTTGAATAGCTAGAGGAGAACTTCGTTTATCTTCCTGGACTCCTACAATGTACTGCAGTTTGTCAACCACCTGAGAATGGACTCCATGCACACAGGACTGAGATCCAGAATGCATTTCTATAAGCGTCCTTCTGGGGGCGCTGTGAGCACCCTGCGTAAGGTTGCCCTGACTGGGCTGAGGAAGGTGAGGCCAGCTGGGCTGTGATACCTAGACGAGAATTCAGTGATGGTTTCTGTTACATTTTTAATAAAATAGAATGTTTTACTTCCTTGGGCCTCTTTAGATAGCTTGCTTGTGGCTTTCTTTGCAGGACTATCCATTGTGTCCCTTAAAACTTTCATTTACATAGATAACAGAAGTTATTAGGAAGAAGCAAAGGTTATTCCTAGTAAAAGAATATGCAGAATTTCATTGAAGATATGACTATAATATGCTTCTTTGCTGTGGTCAATATTACAGAAATGTGAATGTGTGATATGTACAAAATGGGCACACCACTAGCCTGTTTTGAAGTAGGATTTTTAAAGTAGACAAAATCTAGGATTCAGAAATTATTTTAGATGTTCTCTGTCTTACAAACATATTGATGACATAGTGTTTCCATAGCACACTATGTAGAACACTGTCAAGAACAGTGGAGTGAATAATAATTCCTCACAAAGTTGTGTGATTACCAGTCTAAATGTTAATGAGGGGGCTTGCCTGTGTAATGTGGGCTTGCAAGGTTAAAAGGAGGGTCTGAAAGATAACAGTAGACTCCAGTCCTGGAGTTTGTTTTGCATTCAGTGACAGTCACTAAATTAGGGAAAGGAATGTTCAAACAACACACTTGAGGAAAAGTGATTTTTATAGAAAGGAGCCATTTCTGCTAATAGCCAGTAACTGCACGTAACCCCGCTGACATTAAAAGTCCATTAGCTAAGCCCAGTTTAAGCAGCAGCTGATGCAGTGTCAGCTAAATGGACACTGGGATTTTTTTTCATATAATGTAGTAATAGCAGGGCTGTAATTTTTTTCTAAAACTATGTCTGTTAAGTAAAACAAATGTCATCTGATAGGAGTGGAGCTGCTAATAAACAGGCAGAGGTTTGTGATGAAACAAAAGTAACAGTCTATGTAACAGATGAGGGGTGGCAGTGCTGCCTTCTGGAGGGGGCTGTTGAGGGGCATGTGTGCAGGAGTGCTGCTGGCACTGGCTTCTCCCCTGCAAGCACGCATTGCACGGTGCTTGAGGTTTGCATTCCGGGAGATTGGTTCTTAGCTGCAGAGTTTAGTTTTGCCATCTATTTTGAAATTTAGTTACTATTGCATGTGTAGATAAAGGAGTGAGTTGGAGCAGCAGGGTTGAAAATGAAAACAGGTGTGAGCCAGTAGTGCTCTGCTAGCACGGTGACTGCATGGTGGTGGCTCTGCGGGCAGCGTGACGTACGAGTTGGGTCTCGAGTGAAATCAGAGGCTGGCGTCCGTACTGTGCCCTGCAAAGAAGAGTTTCTTAAAACTTATTGTTTTGTCTTTGTAATGTATTGTGGTCAATGTCTTAATCACCCAAAAGACAAGAAATTTTACTGCAAATTATACAAGATTCCAAGAATCTTTGACGAGTCATCTCGAAGTGCCCTCTGGGCCAGTGCTCTGTGACTGGGACTGCATGGCCAGGACAGGCAGGGTGCCCAGGTGAGCGGTGTGCAGGCTGGGTAGGGCACAGCAATTAATAGCGGCCCTCTGTGTTCACACCACTGTGAAGCATCTGTAGGGCTCTCTGCGGCCTCCCCTCTCATTGCCAGTCCATGAGGGCGCACAGGGAAAGCATCCAAGCATGATAAGAAAAGAATCCACATAGCATTGCATTTCTTGAAAAAGGAGGAAAAGGTGCTCTCTGTGAAAGCCTGAGAGAGTGTCTTCTCCCCATGTGACTCTCCTTAGGCACACTCTATGTCATCGATCACTTTCCTCTTTGGCCCCATA
>NW_004524701.1:3956561-3967857 GCF_000260255.1 Octodon degus | reverse complement strand
TTGAGGACATATTAATGCCAGCCTATCTATGAGTAAACTAGTCTAGGTGAATAACCTGTAGTACACTCTATGCTTGCTCAATCATACAGTAAATCTCTTTACATCTCTTCATATCTGAGCATAGATCAGAATAATGTGTGTGTATCACAGGACTCTGAGGATTAGTCAGATTACCAAAAGTTAAGAACTGAGAACATTACTGGCACCAAGTATGTGACACATGTTAGTAATTGTTGTTGTTGCTATTTTATTCACTGGATGTCATATGGACCAAGAGAAGCTCATTGCAAAATGTAACACTTTTTAAAGAAATTGGTGGACTTTAAAGTCATAGTTTTATAACCAATTATCAGATTTTTAATTTTATATTAACATCCCATGAAAAGGCAACATATATTTGTATCAACCACATGAGCAAGCAAATTTAGGTAACATTTTTTGTGTGTCAGGTTCTGAATCTGAATCCATTCTAGTAAACTTCAGTGAACAAATAAATTGATTCTTTCTTCCTGAATGCATTTGCTAAGTTTATAAAGCTTAAGTTAAAGAATAAGAAAAAACTAAATATCAAATTCTTTATTTCTTGCTGGAGGAATGAAAAGATAATAATTCTACTTGAAAAAGCTTTTCCAGTGTGTACTTACAATTGAAAAGTGTATGGTTGATCAAGTGACAACTTTGATTTGAAAAAACGTTTGATCCAAGAAAAATATGTTCCTAGTCATTATTTTGGTTCACTGTAATAGTAACAATCCTTTTGTCCTTTTGTTCTGTATTCTTTAAAATGCTTAATTCTGGCTTTTAAATAAGACAAAATATCCTTTTTATCAAAATGTGTCAGCTTGGTAAGGAGAACAAAACCCTAGTTATTTATAACCCAAATTAGTGCAATTGTGGACGTTTAGCAAACACAGTATAGTAAACACATTAACTAAATAAATAAGGATAATCCATTCACATCAAAATGATTGCCACATAAGGGAAGGAACACTTGTATAAGTCCGCAGGACATTGACTACTTTGTCATTTTCTTTGTCTCTTTTTACTTTTTAAGTCTTAATTCCTCCCCTCCCCCAACTATCCAAGTGCTGCGCTGGAGAGCACATTCCACTTTTTTGAAGGGAAAATTCAGTTCTAGAATTAACAGACTGGTTTAGTTCTTAGGTAGATGTGAAAAAAATGTTACCTTTACAGGATCTTATTCCATGAAAGAAACCCAACAGAAGTAACCTAGGATGCTTTTAACGATAATAAAACTGGGGTTTTATGCTATGTACAACATTTAGTTGTATAGTTTTCTTGGAAAAGCTCCTGGAGCAAAGAAATGCAACTAAAAAGACAAGCGTGTAATTTTTGCTTCTTTCTAGGATACAGATATATCTTTCTAAAATCGAGCTTCTTAAAATGTTATTGATCTAAACATTTCAAGTGTCTTAGGAAATTTTATGTGTAATTTCTGAGGACCTTTTATTTTCTTTTAAATTAATATGAACAATATCTATTTTGTTTTAGAATGTGATTATTTATTGTTTTGTTGAGGCAGTAGAAGAGCAATTTGAAAAGCTAACTTGTTCAAATAAACAAAGAAACCCCTAGAGTTCCATATATTTATATGTTTCCAAAGTATTAAACACGTGTAAACATTTAATGTTTTATTACAGAAGTGTGTATGTCCTATGTCCATTTCTCTCAAATGATTGATTCACAGAAGGAATTTTATGCTCCTTACTGTTACTCCTCCTCCACATTCAAGCCAAGAAAACAGGACGAATGTCAGTAGAGTTCCTTTTCCTAAAGTCTTTGCCTTTATGGAGACTAACACCACATTTTGCTGAAAGGAGCATTACAGAGCATGTAGAGCACCCGCGTGTCTTTTTTTAGAAGTGTTTATATTAATGAATTATTAATTTTTTGAGTTGAATTATATTAAACAATGTGTACCTAACAGGAAAATAAAATATCACTAAAATAGAATATTAAAATTTTAATATATAGTGAGTATTTAGAATAAAAATCAACATTTTTATCATCATGTGTTTACCTGCTAAAAAATAACAGAAATGAATTCCCATGTGAACTACAATACAAATACAAGCAACACTACTACAGAAATAATCTTTGCTTCAGTTATCACGTCTAAGGAAGTCTTCATGCATGAGGGCAACACTAGTCTTGCTTGCACTGACAGCACAGGTGTTGTGCTTTCTTGTCTTTTTCAGCAGGGCATACTTGACATCTTGCTAGTCTTCCTGCTTGCTTTGGAGCCTTTTGTGATATTTCACCTGTCTCTGTTCAGTCTGCTGCACAATCATTTGCAGAGTTCTTTGAGCACATTAATATTGTTCTTCCTCTGTTGTAACTGACCGTTTATTAATTACAGTCCCAATCCTCTAAGACAATTTCTTGTGGTATGTTGTACTTGTTATTTTTTTTGGGGGGGCTATGCAAATATTTATGCCTCTTGTGGTGAGGATCAAGTAAAACACAATCATTGGCCAGTGCTTTGTGTTTCAGATGATAGCATAGTTGCTAAATGACTCATTGTCTTGGTTACTTTTCTCTTGTTGCTGAGACAAGATGCTTGATCTTCAGAATTAAGAAAAGAAAGATTTATTTAGCTCATGGATGGTGGAGGTTTCAGGCCACAATTAGCTGGCTCCAAGGCAGAGTGGCATGGCAGAGGGGCAACACTTAAAGGCCGCAGAAGACAGCAAATGCAACAGAAGCAAAAGGGGGGACAGCAAGCCTCTTTTCCTCCCGTGTATTGTGTGCCATCCATCTACCCACACCACCTCTGTGCCTTCCTCTTCCACAAGCTCAGGGTGTTTACAAAGTGAGGACCCTGCCTCTCTGTTGATCTGCTTCATTAAACTTCCAGACTTCTCCAATTGACACAGTGCATCAACCATTACGCTGATCTAGTCCACCTTTTGTTTTGTTGTAAAATGTGCCCAGTTATGGCTTTGTTTGAGGATTCACTATAAATCTTTCTTTGTTTGTTTGAGACAGGCTATGTAGTCCAGGCTGGCCTTGAACTCACAGGATCTTCCTGCCTCACCCTTCCAAGTCCTAGGATTACAGGCATGCACCACCATACTCAGCTTTGCTATCAGAAATCATAATAGTGCGATGTTGACAGTTTCAATACTACTTTGTTTTTCTTTATCGCATAGGAGGCCAGTGTTACATCTTCCTGAAATCTACAGATTGTGCTACACACTGGGGAGCTTACAGTCTTTTTGCAAGAAGCTCCACTTTGTTCTTGCAGAATAGTTGTTGCACTGGCCAACCGAGGTCCTTATAGGAAATACAACATGAGGAGGTAACTAATGATCCAATAGTCAAATGTGACATTTTGGTCACTTTTTGAACTAGGTGCAATAAATCTGTTCACAGTATCATATGGTTTATGACTGCACAAATAAAGACCTGATTGCTGATTTCCAGGATAAATTTCTAAATTCAAGGTATAATATGTCTTCACATCTACCAGAACATACAGTTTTATACCATATTTGGGAGGTCTGCTTGGCAGCATGTGTTGCCAAAAATGTCAACAACTACAGAATGATGTATTATTTGTCTATTGTCATTTATTCAGATGGCTTATAAACTGGTTAACAGTGCAAAACAAAACTTTTAAAAAATGAAGAAATAGCAAATTTGTGGAATTAATTTTTTTTTCTTGATGGGTCTTTCTGTTGTTAAAACTTGGGTAATTTTGAAGGAAACCCAATCTCTTGAGTGTCATTATTGTTCTAAAAATCTCAATTCTGCATCTGTAACTACCCATAAATCCTTTAGATTTTGATGATTAGAATGATAAAGTCCTGCTATGAAGGTTTTTAGTTCGGATACTGAGGTGTTATGACAAATATATTTTTGAGTATTATTATTTATGCATGTAGAATGTTTTACTCATATTTAATTATTAGTGCATTTCAAAGCATCATCCATTATAAACAGTTTCAGCATTCAGTTACAGTAATGGCATTCCATCCAGTAGCTTTCACTCCTGGCAAGAACCTAATAACATTTTCTAATCTAGTTCTAATGTTGGTTCATTCAGGTATATGTGGCTATTTTGTATTATTTGAACTTGTCAAATATTTCTTTGTGCCCTGCTTTCCTCCTCATCTGAATCAGGGTCTTCCCTCTGTCCCATTCTGTCTCTCACATCTTGCCTTGCCTGTGTGATCTTCTTTGCCTGTCTTGACTTCTTTGGCTGACCTGGTCTAAGTCATCATCAGGAGTTGAATCACCTGCTGACTTACTGTCCTCCTCCTCCCAAAGTGGTGAAAGTGGATTTTCATATGAAATTGTACTAAGTTAGGCTAACTGTGCCAAAAAAAAATGTGAAGAAAACATTTAATGGAGAAAATTATAAAGATGCAAAAATATAACAGCACATAACATGGATAAAACTCACCTTTTTACACTTTGACACATATGCACACCCCTTGCTGTTCACTGTACCAAGTAAGTGAGCACACAGATTGCTTCCTGTATTTACAACTGCAGCTACCGAAACACAAAGCTGGCTACTATTATGCTAAAGTATATAATTTCATTAGATAAGGATTGTTGGGGTATTTTTTACCCCCATGATGCCATAAGAGTATAAGACCTAACCTTCACCTAATTACAACAGCGATTGTTCTTGTTCCTCCAACTTCATTCCGGCTACTCCTGTGGGCTACTGCTCTTGTGGATGGCCCAGTGCCCTAGCCCTTCCACTGGTCATTACTCTGCAGCCCTGATGGCCCACACCCACCTTCCTCATGCCACACCAGCTCTCGCTTGTGTTTTTTTCCTTTGCCATGAATAAATGTTCATTCCAGAGCTCCCTCCTGGCTGACTTTCTTATTTTGGCACTAGAGGTTAAACCAACAGCCCTGCGCATATTGGTCAAACACTTTACCACTGAGCTATTACCTCAGCCTTGCCCGGCTGTCCCATATTCAGCTTTTGCATTTTAATTTGCACATTCATCACTTCAAAAGCTACTGTCATGCTCCGCTGTCTACTCTTCTTTTCCTGTGTTCCCTGCTCACTCATCAGCCTGGTGAGGGCAGGAATTCCATCTGTCCTGGGGGCTCTGGCACTGGACACCCTTTGGGGCATAATTGACATGTAATGGACACTATTTAAAGGATTTTGAAGGAATGAATATGTTTTTCACACATATGTAACATCTTAAATGGGCTTTCTGTGACAATCCGTGATAGTAGAGTTATTTGAAAGCTGCTAGGTACTCGTCATCACCTGATCTGAGAACTGCTGGATCTAATAATTTGGGAGATAAACTGTAGGCAAAAGTCAAGAGTGCCTGAGTAGTATCTTAACTACCATGATCATTTGGATCTGAAATGCCTCCTAAAGTCATGTGCTGAATGTGACACTGTTGGGGGGTGATGGAAGTTTTGGGAATCTAGTTGGAAAGAATTTGTGTTTGGGGGTTTGCTCTTACAGAAGGGTGTTAGGACCCTCTTGCCTTTTGCTCCTTCTTTTGCTGTCTGGCCAGCACGCAAGGAGCAGTGTGGCTCACTGGCCATAGACTGAAACCTCTAAAAATATGTATCTCATTTTATAAAATTAATTATCTTAGGCATTTTCTTATAGTTGCAGAAAGCTACCTGAGACACTAAAAGGCCAACATCTTCATTTTCTCAAATCCATCCCTAACCTCTGGCTTTCTATCCTGTAATTTGGGGCTACTTAGTGATGAATAATTCTGTCTTTGGTGTAAGTAAGCCAAATAACTGATTTTATAGCAATGGGATTACAGTTGGGTTTAACTGGTTTGTCAATTTGATTAATCACAAATTGGGAATTTAAAGGTCTACAAGTCAATTACTATCCCATTGTGCCCAGAGAAGTTTTCCAGTTACTAAGTTGTATAGTTCTATCATATGGAATATTGATGGTGGAATATCAGTGTGGATGATGAAATTTTATTTTATATCATCAGGATTAGTGCTATGTCAAAATTGCTCTATGCAGTATTATTTTCCTCTCCAGCATCAACAGTTCTCTTACAGAGTGTGAGAATATAAGATGGGGAGATAGACAGTGGCTTAGGCGGAGGGACAGAGCAGTCCAGACTCTAGAAGAATAACTGTATTGCAGTGTATATTATAGTCAGTTGCTTCCCCATAATTGGCAGTTGTCTGAAAAATTTTTGGTAGATCCATACCCTTTTATCTTTGGGAAGGATATTTTGATTTTTAACTTGGAAGTAGTGTAGTGAAATGTATCATTACAAAGAATTATTGGAAGAAATGGTCTCATAGGCACTTTTAAAGTGACCAAAATATGGTATGGATTATGCTACACTGCTAGCAAATAGGAAATTATAACAAGTAAGTGCTTCTTATTTTCGTAAGACTTCAGTAAACACAGCCCCAGCTCACTCTGAATAATTACCACAGGGCACTGCGTAGTAGTCTTTAAGTGGTAGTTGTTTGTAATCAAGCAGCCTGAGTCTTGCCTTGACATAAAGCAGAGGAAGCGGTTAGGAGACAGACCTCTAATTATCAGCAGCAGGTGCCCATAATGGAATGCCAGAGAGATGTTTAAAGAGGCAAATACTACTTTGAGAAAGACTTCAAGATTGTCAATTTAGACCAAAAGGCATTTAAGTAAAAACTGGCTTCAACATGGTATTGAAAGAATGTTTCTTGGGACACAAAGGAAAATGGCACGCATTTCTTATCTCCTCCGCATGCCTGCAAATACCATGCAGAGGTGCAGTGTGAAACAAAGCTGAATGTCGCGTTCCAAAACGGGGTGATTTAACGTTAGACTCTGTTTTGTTTATTAAAGCTTTTTTAAGTTACAAAACAGCTTTACTCTTTGTTTTAGTATCATACAAATAATTCAGTGAATGGCACATTAGCTTCATTTAAAATTCATTTTCATAGCTTCAGAAGATACATCTTGATAGCGTGATCATATATGATCACCACTTTTTTCAGGAGTGGCACAAAATTTAACATTTTAGTGGCAACATCTCCTTATTTGTGTCTTTTCCTAAAAGAGTAAAAGTATTATCTTTTCCAAAAGATACTTAAGAGAGTAATGAGTTTTATGATACAGGATATACAGTAAAAATTTAAAATGAAGTTATAAAAGAAATATTAACTGCTAACTGATGATACCATATTTACTTTTAGAAATGCACAGATAGCTCAGCGGACTAAAGCGCCTGCTTAGGCAGATGCAGAAACCAGGGTTGGATCTCCAGCACCACAAGCCATGCTGGTCCTGCCCCCGGGCACACTGAGCAGGCCGTTGAGACTGGCTGTGGTGGTGCGAGCCTGTAATCCCAACACTTGGGAGGCTGAAAACAGGAGAATCACTATGTGTCCAGTCTACGTAGTGAGACACTGTAGGCCCTGTACTAAAACCATAATAAATAAATAGTAGTGCACTTAGCCAGGTCATCTTGGTAATGCAACTTAGTTTAATATTTCTTTATAACTTACATAACACTGAGGTTTATATTAGCTTACAGGAAATTCTATTATAAGAGGCATATGGGACTAAGGAAAAGTAACAAAACATAATTGCTTCAATAGTGTTCTGGAGTTTTAAAAGTAAAAAAGCACAGAGACTGGGCTTGTTTCCTGGCACCACGTGTCATGCCAGGGCTGATTCCAGGCACACTGATCCGGCCACTGGGACCAGATGTGGTGGCACATGCCTGTAATCCCAGAGCTGGGCAGGCTGAGACAGGAGGATAGTGAGACACTGTACCAAATATACTAAAATAAAATAAAAGTAAAGTAAAAATCAATCCTCCTCTCTCCCTTTTCTTTGCTTTTTTCCAAGTAAGGTTACAATGATTGTTTTTATGTTGTGGGAGTGTCTCACTTACCCTTCTCTCTTGTTTCTGGGACAAATATACCTCACACTCAAAGTGAAGGAAGGAAAGGTTATTTAGCTCACAGTCACTGGAGGTTCCAGTCCGTAGTCAGCTGGCTCCTAGACAGAGTGGCGCGTGGCACAGAGCAACTCTTCATGCGGTGGCACAGAGCAGAGAGCAAAATGAAGGAACAGCAGCAACAGTGGTGACAGAGGGCAAGTCTATCTCTCTGTCTCTCTTATCTGCCCCAAGCTGGGGCAAGTACTCACTCCTATAATCCCAGCAGTACTAAGACTCATAATTCCAGGGCATCATGAGTTAATCTCAAACTCTAGAAGTCCCCACTCCGTGACTGCATGAAGCTTTTGGGGGACAACTAGACACAAACCATAACAGGGAGTGAAACCCTTTTATGAAGAGAAGACTGTGGGATCCTATTCTTATATGGGCTTAGCACAAACTCGAGGGAATGTTTGCTTTCCAGCCTAATGCTACTATATATTTATCATTATGAACACAAGTAGGGAAATCAATCATTCACAGAATGCCTTCGGCTTCCACAATAGTTGAATATCAAGTCAACTTAAAAGAAAGCCATAAAATTTATCCTGGAAATTTACCAGAACAGACCAACCCTCAAAAATGTGAAGGAAAAGGTCTCTAGAGCTAAGTTAAAATAAACTTAAGTCACATTTGACACATTATGATTAAGATAAATCCATTTAAGAATATGTAAGTTGCAGATGATCTTGGTCTTGTTCAGAGTCAACAACAAAAGTGGGAGAGTCATGAATTGAAAAAAAAAAAAAAAAAAAAAACCCCCCCCCCCCCCCAAAAAAAAAAAAAATCAGATTAAAAACAAGAGAAAATGATAATTTTATAATTTGTGTTGGACACAAATTTTGAGTTATTTTCCTTCAGGCTGTCAAGCCAACTAACCGTGATATTAAAAGCATTTTAAGATAGTCGTAACAAAGCTTCCCAATGTTTGACTGCTTTATCAGTAGCTAAACTATAATATACATAAAGGATAAAGATGTGATTTGAACTATTCAGACTATTTAGTGCAAAATTTAGACTACATTTATTTTAACATTTTAACATATTCTCCCAAACATGGCACAATTTAGTATTTTTTAGAGAAAAAAATGCAGTATAGCTAAGATTAATTCAGGAAGGGTGGATGCTATATCCTACACAGATAAATGAAGTAGCAAAATGAAATACATAGTACTTGTCCTTAAGAAACTTAAGATCTTGCTAGGAATATAAAACATTACTGATAAAAATATAAAAGCAAGATGGTAGATTGTCATGACACAATAATAAAAATATTTATTTGTTTATTTATTGTCTTTTTGAGACGAGGTCTCAACCTGGCTTCAAGCTCATTTTGTAGCCTAGGTAGATCTCAAGCTATGAACAATTCTCCTGCCTCAGCCTCCAGAATGCTGGGATTACCGGCATGCACCACCAAGCCTGGCTAAAAATAGGTGTGTGTGTGTGTGTGTGTGTGTGTGTGTGTGTGTTTAAAGATAACGTGATAGATTTGGGATGGTGCAGAACTTCCTGCTGGGCTGGACCACCGATTTGAGACCAGATGAGCAGTGCTCTTCTCTGTCCCCGCAAGAACTGCTCTCACATGGTGGAGCTGCTACCGGAAATGCTTGTTACAGTTGTGCAAGATTATACCCAATCTTTGCCTTTTTGCAGTTGCCTCCCTCTTCAGTTTTAAAAACAGTTCTTTCTTTAGTTTTCTGTGATAACAGCTTCTGTCTTACTGTTGAAGAAAGGAACTACACAGAGACTAGGCCGGGCCCTTCTTCAACTCTAGAGTCACTGTCCGCATTACCTTCAGCTTCTGCAGAATAGGATGAGTCCCCGATCCAGATGTAGCTATTTTATGACGTACTCTGTAGCCAGCCATGACTGCACCACTCAGCAGCCAAATTTGAGTTTGTCAAGTTGTGCCATTGTGTTGTCTCCTTTTACATAGTCTTTTAATACATGTTTGGAGTTTGAGTAATGGTCTCCTTGGCTCAGATTTTTACAAAATGATGTCAGAGGCTGAAGTCGAAAATGGCAGTATTAGATATCTCCTCTTCTAAAGGCTGTGTGGGAAGGGGTGAGGACCTGAATCCTCATGGTCATGGCTGGGAACATTGCTAGAAGGAAGCATGTGCCACCTGTAGGATTCCTTCAAAGTCACTTGTCGAAATTTTATAATTAACTAGAATTCTTCAGGGAACTTTAAATTGAAAGGACCAAAGGGGAATTTATATGAATGACTCTGAAACTTTGATTTTTAAATTCAAAACATAATATTTTTTGCCTAACATCTGGCACAAGTAAGTTTCAGAATATAGATATTTAATAGATATTAATTTTAAGTTTGGCTGTGTCATAAATTTTAGAGTTGTAATTTACTTCATCCTTTCAAAAAGGCTGTGGTACCATTTTAATTTTTTTGTCGTGTTGGATTAAACACTGTATAAGATTCTAGGGAATATTTCTGAGGCTCTGGTGTTCTCCAGTTTTTGAAATATGAATGTTAAAAACAAAAATGTAGGAAAGCAGCATATATAAGGCAATTATGCAGTGTAGTCACAGCCCATTGGTAGACTCATTTTAAAGCTTCTCAATTGATTGGATTAAACTAATTTGGATTAAGATGAAAATCACCCTGCATTTTCACATATGAAGTCAGCATAATTCTTAGATTGCATTTTTTCACTTAGCATGCTAATTACAAGTCTATAAAAAAGACTGATTTTCCTAAAATATAAGAAAGTAGCAGTCAAAAATAATTTTGAATTTCTCACCATGTTAAGTGTATATATAAAATGTGTATTGGTATTCGTGTCTCCATTTGATACACTTAGGGATCATGAAGAAAAACATGAAGACTCAGAATTGCTCTAACATTTCACACAATTTGATAACACTGATCTGAGCTCTAATTTTCAGTTGTGTATCTTGGTTATGAAGAGAGTCAATACATTATTTCTCAATAAATACAATTTGGGTTGGGCAAGATAGCTCAGCTGACCAAAGCCCCTGCTTAGGCAAACTTAGGCAAGCACAGGGACCATCGTTCAATACCCTGCACCACAAGCTGCACCAGCCCTGCCCCCAGGGCAGGCTGAGCAAGCCAGAGGCCGGGTATAGTGGCGCATGCCTGTAATCCCCACACTGGGGAGGCTGAAAGCAGGAGGATCATCATGAGTCCAGTCTGTATAGTGAGACCCTGTAACAATCAAATACATGAAAAATAGTAAATAAATAAATACAATTTATTGACTATGAAATATTGTCAAAGATAGGAAAATATAGCAAGTGCTATAATTTTAAAATCTAATTTTGTGATTAGCAGTAATTAATATTTGATAGTTACTAGGTTATATCTTGCTCGTAGTATTTTCAGAATTA
>NW_004524701.1:3939803-3955931 GCF_000260255.1 Octodon degus | reverse complement strand
TTGACTTGTCTTAGTTGATTGAAATTGAATTGAATTGAATTGAATAAGCCCAAATGGATTTTAAACCTAAAATAGTTCCAAACAAGTATCTTGGACCTCCACAAAACAGATTAGCTCTATGATCATACGTTGCATAATGACATTTGAGTTAGTAACAGAGTACACTTGTAATTGTGGTTCCCTCAGATTACAACGAGTAATCAATCCAGTGAAGGTTGAGATTTAAAGACTACAACCTTTGAAGACACACTGCCACTAAGCCCCCTCACAGTACTCTACCTCACTTTGAACACACCACTGTTGCCACCTGGAGCAGTTCTGGGAGCCCTCCTTCATGACTGTCTTCATGGTTTGTGACCCTTAATGTAGCCTGTACACACCATCCAGTGGAAATGCAGGCTCACAGCATTCTTTTTTCCATAGGATCTGGTGCCATGAGACTTCTGGTTCTTCCCGATAGTCAAAATGACATGAATTTAGGACATTGAGGCAGCTACAAGAGCAGAAACAAGGATATTCACAAAAGAAAAGTTCTAAGAAGTGACAAAGAAAACTTTAGGAAGTGACACAGATGATGGGATAAATATGTTCAAAGCCAGGGTGATGGGAGTATTTGGAGGGCAATGTTTCTTATACTGTAATATTTTTGAAAGTTAAACATGCATTATATTGGGCCAAGGAGATAGCTCAGTGACCTAAGGGTCTGCCTGGCAAGCACAAGGACCTGGGTTTGGTCTCTGGTAATGCATACTGCGCCACTGTGCTGGCCACCAAAACTGGGCGTGGTGGCATATGCCTGTAATCCCAGAGCTGGGGAGGCTGAGACAAGATGATCACTATGAGTCTGAGCTGCATAGAGGGACCCTGTAACAAATCAATAAAGGATTTTTTAAGAAAGATAAATAAAAACATACATCATATTTATTTTTCTATCCAACCTCTTATATGGGTAGTAATGTTGGAGCCTCCTTAGTTCATGGAGGTACCTTCTGTGGCGCTGCACAATGAAAAAGCATGAAGTTTCAGTTTGTATTACTTAACACTTTGTTAAGGAACACATGACTATGTAAGTCTTTGTCTTAAGATATAGCACATTAATAAGAAGATAGTATATGATTTAAAAGTTATTTGGTTGAAAATTTTGGTAATACATTTTAAATTGTATGTTTTTGTACCATTTTTTCATGTGGAATTTGCAAAAGCTAGTTGATTTAAAATTTCTAGAAAGTTCAAGAATAGTGATTGAATAAAAGTGATGATGGTTAAAGACTAAGTCATACATTATAAAAAGTGGTCTTACAAAATCATAATACGATGAGGTTAGACTTTTGCTCAGGAATTATAAAGCAGACCTTATTTATATTAGTACTTGATCATTCATAGGCATTTTGGGAAGAAGAACAAACTCAGAGAAAGAATCTGTTTGGTTAGAACTAGTGACTAAGGCCGGCAGCTTGGGGACGGGCGCCCTGAGGTTGCTGGTCTTGTGCGTGTTGGACATTCTCTCGACGTGTGGGCTTCCAAATGTGTTCCAGCAACTTTGTGTCCTTCCTACCCTCCCTCCCTCCCTCCCTCCCTCCTTCTCTCCCTTCCTTCCTTCCTTCCTTCCTTCCTTCCTTCCTTCCTTCCTTCCTTCCTTCCTTCTTCTTTCTTTGCCAGAAGCTTGTGGAGGGAGGGCTTTTTCTAAATTAGCCAGGCTTCAGTGACCCACTAATTTGGCATCATTAAAAAAAAAAAAGAACACACAAGAAACTGAAACCCAGATGGAGAACTGACTTGCCTCATTTTGAGAAACTTGATGGACCTAGAGCATATATTTTAGATGAGGAAACAGACCCCCACGGAGCACACAGTTCACCCAAGTGATAATGCCACCGTGGGACCGTGGCTCCTGTGTCCCGGAGTTCAGTTCCAGCTGCCTTCTACCATGCAGCATTGCATCCACCTGCCCACACACTGGTTTGTATTTCAGGCCTCTGAGTCTTACTCTTCCTTGGCAAAATAGTCACATGCGCCGGTGCCTACCGGGACTGAGAGGAATATGTGACTAAGTGTTCTGAGTGGAGGATAACAGAGGATGCCAGAGATGGCAGTGAGCTGTACAACGAGCACTCTGTTTAACCCAAATAGACTCTATGTCCTCCCTGCAGGAACAGAGGTCTGATATGATAGCAGCTTCTAGTTTTTTGAGAAAATGCACATTTCAGTCTCTGTTTGAATTTTTTTATGCAGGGCAGGCCAAAGAAAACATGCAGGCAGGTGGGCGTTGGCTGCCTGTCTGCCAGATGGCAGCCTCCGTTTAGCTGCAGTTTTCCTCTTGTCCAGCAGCAATAATCATAGCCCCTGTAGCTTAAAACACTCTAGATGTGTTGAAGATGAGGAAACCGAGATTGTACCAGTTTAAATTGCCAAAGTTCAACAGTTGAAGATAGGGCTAGAATTAGAGGACCGTGTCTGCCCCCGCAGCTTTACATCCTCCTTTGACACCCTGCAGGCTGTGAGGGTTCACCATTGTTCACTGAAGGACACTGAGTGCTGGATCCCCAGTGTTCTGAAGGTCTTTCCCCCCCACCCCCCAGAACTGGGGATTGAACTCAGGCCCTTGCACTTGCCAGGCAAGCACTTATTCTACTGAGCCATCTCCCCAGCCCCTACTGGAGGCCGTTTTAATTCAGCTTTTCAATAATGTTTGCAAACTTGCACTGAATTGCACACAAAAAATGTATTGTTATAGTTGGAAGATAAAGAGTAACTTTGTATAAAGAATGATATTGGGCTCCTGATGAACAGGAAAGCAATTATCTGAAGTAGTAATTTCTAGAATTTAAATCACATGAGTTGACATGAATTCACATTTTTCTTTTGGAAAAAAAATCAATAAATTATCTGTACATCTTTAAAAGACATGAAATTAAGGCTTTTAAAAGCCATATTAGGAAGGGCTGGTCAAATAGCTTAGTGGATTAAAGCACCTGCAAGCAGGTGCAGGGACCTGGGGTTCAATCTCCAGGCCTGCCCTGCCTGCCCCACTCCCAGGACGCACTGAGATGGTAATTCAGACTGGGTGTGGTGCACGCCTGTAATCCCAGCACTTGGGAGTCTGTAAACAAGCAGATCACTAGGAGTCTGATTGGTAGTGAGACCTTGAACACCCTGTAGACACTTCCCCCTCCAAAAAAAAAGTCATATTAGGGAATATACTTTTCACATTTAATCCTACAAGTATAATTGTTCCAATTTAATATAAATATCTGGAAATTGTAACTTTAATGACTCTAACATTCACTGCATATTTTTACAGTATACAGTTTAACTGCAGTTGTTCAGTTATTTTGTTAACTATCTTGTTCTTCCAACTTTGAGCACAGAATTGTCACTTTAATGAAATGATGTTTTTGAAAATCGTTTCAATTTGTACTCCCCAGGACAGCCCTGTACCTCACAAGCTCCCTACTGAGCAGTTGCACAGCCCGCCTTACCCCCTCCACAGCCGCAGCTCTTTGTCTGTCCTGATGCCTATGTCTGCTGCAAGCAAAGATGGTCGGTTGTGTCAAAGGGAAGGCAATGGGCGATCTCCACGGAGTGGGCCCTGTGGCAGCTGTTGCTGGTCTCCTGTCCTGATCTCCTTTACTGGCCCAGTGCACGCATCCCCCAGCTGCCGTGGGCTGGCGGCTAAAGGCTCACAGCTGCCCTCTCCCTCTTTATGCAGAGCATTGCCTTTGGCTGAAAGGAGAGCTCCTTTCCCAGTAAGACTCCTCAAGATGAGATCAGTTCCCGGGCAGGTCCCAGTCAGAGCTCCCTGTGAGGAGCCAGAGGCTGACCCCTGCTGAGACTGCATTCTTGTCCAGCTCTCTCTTTGCCCTGCCTGACCCTGACCCCTTCTCTGCAGGTTCTCCCTCAGTGAGTTCATTCCCAGAATCCTGATGCCTTTTTAAGCAACTCAGGCAGTTACATAGTACGGTGTCCACTCGTGTTGCTGAAATGCTGAACTTTCCTAGAAAATGAGTCTTCAACAGAAGGACTTCTCATTTTCTGTTCTGCTCTCTGATCTCTAGTATTGTGAAAAACCATAAGCCATCATAGATTTTGGAGTCTCTGAATAGAGCAATTATGAGAACATGTGGCTTGAAAGACCATTCTCCCCAGCAGTTATTAATATAGTTAAAAATTCACTAATAGTAGAAAAAGAAAGAGGGTAAGATTGAAATAGTATAGGGAGTTCAGTAATTCTGCTGTGGATTACAATAGTCCTTTGTATTGAAAGCTGATGGTGTTAACAGAATCTAGTGTGGTTCTGGAGGTTGACTTTCAGCTGTAAGCCCATAAAGACTAATGTTAACTTAATAAAGATTAAATTTTTAAAGTTTTAATGAAACATCTCTTTCTGTCTCTGTCCCTTCCACCTTCACATCTCTCCTGCATGTGGGACACCTTTCTCCTCATACCTTCTTTCAGAAAGGCTTTCATCCAACTTCATCTATTTCTATTGAAAAAACATTAATATTCTGCTGTAAAATGATTAAAGCTCCTGTGAATGTTCAGGATAACTGTATATGATCTATTGAGAGTTTGTTTTTAATTCTTTTACAGAAAAGGTATTTTCCAAGTATTGTTTTATATACATAACTGAATATATACAAATTATAGATATGTCCCATTCACTTCTGCAATGTTTAAATAATATCTTTTTTTTAAAAAAAAAAAAAACAAAACATGCAACTGTTTAGCCAGAGACTTATTTGTAGATGATTTTGGCAAATTGAATATGGTTTTGTATATGTAATTAAATTAATCTAGACACAAAGTATTAGAGGAAACTTGGTCATTTTTTTCTTTAGGGCAAATGCATGTTTCTGGCATTTATTTTTAGTTTGGAATTCATTACGTTGAATTGCACAGTTTGTATCTACCAGTTTTCTCATTCACCAGGTCAAGACCAAATTTAATGATAAAATTAAGTAGAGAATCATATTTGCTTTTTCATAATTTTACCCATTTTCTTTTCCTTGTGGTCCATGATATATAAAAATGAATAAGAACTTTTTAAAGTATATGATTATTTCATTCTAGAGTAAACAGTTTTTAGCAAGTATTTGAAACAGAGCATGAAGATTTGTGTGCCTTTTTATCTTTGCTTTTTTGTGGACTAAGTGTCTTGTCACCTCAAATTCATATATTAAACTGCTAATCCTCAGTGTGATGGGATGTGGAGGTGCTTAGGAGGAGATAAAATTGGAGAGTGAAACCCTCTTGACGGAACTGGTACATCTTGAAGAAGAGCAGGGGGCACTCTCTGGGTCTCTGAGTGTACCCCCAGGGAATGGCTACTGAGAACTTAGCCAGCAAGAGCCCCTCACCAGGAGCCGACCGTGTTGGCCTCCCGCTCCTGGACTTCCAGCCTGGAGATACAAGAAACAGATGTTTGTTGTTTATGCCACCCAGTGGGAGGGAATTCATTATAAGCAGCCAAACCCAACCCAGACAGTGTTTCTAGAAGGAGTGCTAATTTAGGTAATTGTCACTTGCAAGACTACTAGGAGTTGGAGGGACTGGATGACTAATGAAAAGCATATACTTGAAAAATTCCTGAAGAAAAGGGTTTTTTTTTTTTTAAATGCAGCTTCCTGTGGCCCAAGAAATATTTGTTTCATGTTGTTCCATTTCAGTAACATAGTCAAAGAAATGATATCTCACTTGATGAAAATGTCAGAGTTCAGACATAAGATTCCATTACACTTTTATCATTATGTATTTGGAAATTTGTCCAACTAATGTTACCTGGACAAATACAATGACTCGATCATAAAAGTTAAAACTGTTAGGTCTTGGATTTTATTCCCAATTTTTATTTAGATCTCACTTGATAAAGTCCTCACCTTTTTAATTAGATGATCCTGGTAAATGACTTAACAAAGCATCCAGCACACACACGATCTAGAAAAATTACAGACATCTTTGTCTACTTTGTTTGTCTCTGTAACCTTGGAAAACTTATTTTACCTCTTTGAGGCCTCAATTCTTTACTTGTCTCAAGGTTTTTGGAGAGTTAGCAGAGATCCTAAAAAACTAAGACTTCATCTTAGCATTGCATGAGGAATGGTTTTGTGTAATTCTCAGTGATTCAGGTACTCATGATGTCTGGGTTAATGATCCTTCAGGGAGTAGAGCTTCTTCATTATGAAGTCAGCATGTTCCAAAACCCCTTTATAGACCTCTCTCTTAAATATGCAGGCCTTTGCAGTTTTGCAAGACAAAAATATCTCAAGCCATGCTTGCAGTTTAGGGCTGAAGGTAAGTAGGGCAGATAGTAGAAGAAATGGGAAATCCATATAAAGTCTCCCATTGTGCACTTTGTACAATTAAAACACATTTCAGACTCTACCAGTTAATTCCATCACTTTTATTGACTTAGAAGAGCTGGGAAGAAGTTAGATGAGAGGCTTGGTTTTTATGGTAGTCCAAGGAGTTATATAAAAATGTTGTCCCACTCAATATTTGAAGGATAAAGGATAAAACATGTGCTGGTGGAGGTCAGAAGGGGATGGATGGGGGTATGTGCCTGAGTGTTTATGTTTGCTTTTATCGTGATGTTGTCAGAGTTAATAAGTGAAGCATTATTTTTGGCCACTGAGCTTTAATAATGTGATGGGGCGATGACAAAATAATGTTAGAACTATTTTTTAGGCTTTGCAGAAATGTAACCACACGGGAATAACCAGGCTGGTGTGATAGCCTAAGGGATAGAGGTGTCTGGCTTTTCCTCCAATGGGCACCTGCTCCCCGTTTGGCTTTGCTGTAGTAGCCAGGCACCCAGGCCCACATCTGAGGGCATTTGAGTGTCAATTATTACTCCTCTAGAGTGTTTTTGTCTCAACCAAATTCTTGAGGTTTTATACCCCATAATCTTTACAAATCTCTCACTTGCTCTTTCTGTGTCTTGAAGCACTGTGTTGCAAGTGTGTGTGTGTGTCTGTGTGTGTGTGTGTGTGTGTGTATGTGTGTGTTAATGTATTTGGTTGTTACAGGGTCTCACTTTGCAGCTCGGACTCCTTGTTAGTGATCCTCCTGCTTTCAGCCTCCCCAGCCCTGGGATTACAGGCATGTGCTACCACACCCAGGCTCTGACTTGCTCAGCTAGCTGTGGAGGTGGGTCTGGCACATCATGTGGTGCTGGGGATCGAACTACAGGCTTTGAGCTTGCCTAAGCAGGCACTTTAGTCCACTGAGCTATCTCAGCAGCCTCTATGTTGCAAATGTTGTTGTAATCATGGAGTGACATTTCCCAATGGCCAAGTGGTGATCTGCTATTTGTTATTCTGCTACTCTTAAAAGACAATCCCAAATAACCAATACTAAATAGACATGATTTCTCTGGTAACCTTTATGTTCTCTCTTCATGTCCATCTTTCTCTCCCCCTTTTTCTCTTCTCCTTCATCCTCTTCCTCTTTATCTGCCTCTTCCCCCTCCTCCTCCTTTGAAAAAGACACTTTTTATTTTCTTTCTAATTCTGTAGTACCTAAATACTTCAAGTCAGTGTATCTGCTCACTAGAGCTTCCTCAGGAAGTATTGTACAAGCACAGTTTCAATTGCAGGGATTGAGCCCTGGTCCCTGTGTCTGCCTAAGCAGGTGCTTTAATCCACTGAGCTATCTGGCCGGCCCTTGCAGTCTATTTCCTGGGGCTTCTTTTCATTTTTAATGTACCATTACATTGGGCCTTCAAATAGCTATCCCCAAAAATATACATATTTGAAGTTAATTTTTAAAATATTTTGACTGGGGCTGGGGAGATAGCTTGGTGGCAAAAGTACCTGCCTAGCAAGCACAGTATCCTGAGTTAGATCCCCAGTACAAAAAAAAAAAAAAACACAAAGCTTAAGATATTTTAATCACCAGCTCAGATTTTTTCCAAGTGTGTTACAGTACTACTGAGCTTGGATCTCACCACTGTTTAGTGACCTCTTCCTTAGGTCTCTCAATGCACAGATAAATGGAGTGTTGCTGGAAGAAAAGGAAAGCAGGCTGTCTTGTGGTTAAATGTAAATGCTCGCTGCTGGGTAGCCTGTGATTTATTTGGAGTGAGGAAATGGCCCTTGTTTTCTCCAACACTGTCACCAGTGACACTTTGGCCAAACATAAAGGAAATTGCATCGCTTTAGTTCTGGAAATGTGGAGGGCAGGGCCTTTTCTCTGGTGTTTTATCAGTTCTTGGACATGGACTGCAGGGTTCTGTTGGATAACACATTTGCTATCTCAGTCTTTCCTCCCCATTAAGGAAAAAAACCCTGCCATAGTTTGATCCATGATTAGAGTTAATGCAGTCACTAACCTCTCCCAGATGTTTGAATGTCACTCACATCACTTGCAGAGTTATAAATGTGATTTGTCTACTGGTTGCTTCTTCTTTGGAGTAAAGATTATCTTTCTACTAGAAGAAAAAAAAAACTAAATCAGAGGCTCAATGAGTTACTTAACGTAATTTACAACATGTTTAGAAACAGTGCTGAAATGCAGACTATGTGATCAATGGCACTCTCATACAGAATGTATTTGCGCTCTGTAACAGAAATGTGACTGTATCAGAATCACCAGATGTCTTATCTTAATGGTGTACTTTTAAAAACATGTCCCTCAGTGCAGCTTACATGACCACAAATTATTATGCTATGGAGATAGCATAATCTCTACCTTCAAGACTGTGGCTGTGCAACACGGGGTTAGTCTTTTCTTTCACAAAATTATTGCCTGATATTTTTAGGAGCCCTTCAGTTTGATTATCTTTTTGGTTCATTTTGTCCCCAGGTTTTGTGTTCTTTCAAATTTAGCTGTGCATAATGTGTTTATGAGGCAGCCTGGACACTGTGTATCCTTTCCCTGTCAGTAGTGCATACAGTCACCTTGTCGCAGATTCACATGCGGTAGGCATAGCTCCGACATCAGGCTGCCAGAGCTGGGAAATCTCCTGATTTACAGATTGCAATATAAGTAAACACTAAAAAGATACCAGGTTTCAAGGAAAGGAAACATATCTGGAGGAAGCAGGAATTTTGTGACTTGTATCAAAGAAACAAGAGTGGAATTTTGAATTTGAATAACATTATAATATTTTACTATAATTATCAATTTTAGTAGCTGTTTGTATATAGCTTCATATATCATAAAGGAAGGCCCATATGATATTACAGTCTTTAAAGAAAGAGAAACAGATATAGATTATATCCCCCTAAATTACAGGGGAGAAGATTAACAACGATGAATTGAGCCATGAACGTGTGCCTTCTGAGCTCTTTCATGACCCAGTGCTGCTATAAACCTGTGTCCCTGAGACTCCCTGCATGTGTGCCACAGGCAACACAGCAACTTGGCACTCACTGCGGGTCCGTTAGGGCGCATAGGAAGTGTCATTCCAAGAAGGGATTTGAAAATGTGTGGTTGAAATGGAGCCTTCTGTTGCTTGGCTCTCCAAGATGGTAAACAGCAGATGCAGACGTTGATGTGACAGTGATTATCCAGGATGATTTGCATGTTAACTTTGATTATAAGAGTGGTGGACGTAGGCATGGAGCTTGGAGAAGATTTGTGAGCAGCAGGAGCTTCTACAAGTGCATTATGCTCGCCACTGTCCAGGCCTCTGCCCACCCCAAGGAGGGCAGCTGACCACTGCCGCGTGTTCACACATCGCCTCCGTGTCTCAGCAGGCACCCGGCCTTGGGAAACACGCCATTTGTTTCTCATAATCTGAAGAAACTACACATTTCCAGTAGTTTCTTTTGCAGACACTGAGGGGTATGTGTGTATTTACTCTCCATCTGATACCCACTGCTTATGTTTCGGTTCAGTGAATGAAAGATATTTCAAACCACAAATATTCTATCCCACTCAGTACTGTAGTTATTTGTTTAACATGCAGAGCTTTCAATCCAGAGAATGTGTGAAAAAAATTTTTATGAGGAACTATATCCTGAGTTAAGTCAAGATAATGTATATTATTCAGGTATCACAAATGTACCTATTTTACTATTTTATTTTTATCCAAATAAAATAATTGACTATAAAAATGGTGTTTTTAAGTTTCACTTTTCAATTGCAGGTAAGAATTACTCATAGTATTGAAAAAAGTGAAATTTTTTCCACATAGGTGTTCTAGTATAAAGTTATGCATATTTGTAGTTACTGAACTTTTTACTTGATTTACTATGTAAATTTATGTAAAACTTGCATACAAGTTTTAATATAAAATTTGATATGTGCTTAAATACATATATAAAATTAATATCTTTGTACACACAGTCCCACAGTTAGGATTTTCCAATGTTTACAAGAATTTTGTAACATCTATATGTACAGTTTTAGGACTGTAAGCTTTCGTTTTGGCCAAATCTACCATCCATTTCCAGAACAGGCAAATGTGAGTTCTATAAGTAAAAACTGCTGAAAATGCTTTTGTGTGTGTGTTCCAAAATGGAGCTTTGTTTCAACATGCATTATTTCCAATTAACTGCTCTTAGATGTGTTAGGTGTTTTTTTTTTTTCTCTCTCTTTAGATCTATGTTGAACATCTGTTGACTATTGGTTATGCATAGTAGATGATTACAGCATTTTAACTGAATTATTTATGCTTAACATTTACTTCTTTCTTGACCATAAAGAAAAATTTTAGGTACTTCATTTTTTAAAATTTTTTATTCATTTCAATGAGAAAAAAATATAAAATAGCAATGGAACAGTTTCCAAACAGGTTAGTAGGACAGTTATAATAATTAATACATTGCATATTGTTGTCTTCATAGTAGTTTTAGAGGACAAGATGCAGACATGATATCTTGTTTAAACAATATTAGTACAAACCTTTCTTCTCTCTGAAGAGAAAGTAGTTGTATATCTATCTGAATTATCTTGTGTATACATATGTATATTTTTTTTTCACTACAAAATGGTCCTTTATTTATAGCTCCTTTTATGTTTTGTTTTGTCAGAGATAGGTGTTCCATTGCAGTTAGAGAAGCTGTATTTGGAGAAGTCTTTAAAGGAACTTTTCATACTTAATGCCAGTCCAAATATTGTAGGTGCTTGAATTCAGCAAAATAACCCAAAATAGTCCAGTAGTCCATAATGAGTTACCAGCACAACTGGCAATTGTCGAAGTTGTTGATTTGGGCCTTTTACAGTTCAGCATATTAATAACTTTAGGTACTCCTAATTATCCATTTTACTCAGCTAAGACTATCCATTTTATTCAGCTAAGACAAACCGGTTCTCTAAGAAAAAAAGTAATGTGTTAAGCACAAATACCTTATTTCCTTTTTTTTTTCTTTCTTTTTTTTTATTTTTTATTTTTTATTTTTTTTTTTTGTGGAACCGGGGATTGAACTGAAGCCCTTGCTCTTACCAGGGAAGTGCTTATTCTACTGAGCCATCTCCCCAGCCCCTCAAATAGCTTATTTTAAAGTGTAAGCTATTAAATACTCCTTAAAAATTCTGCCATTTGGGTTTCTTATAGACTGTATACTGCAGATTCACTTCTGCCAGTATTCCCTTTTGGATGTTTCATGTGGGTGGACTGACCCTAATATTTAGAGCCTCAATTTGTCTACCCATAAACTTCAAGGTGTGATGCCTCACAGGTGCTCTACCTCTTATGATGATTTCCTGGGAATATGTATTTGAAAGCAGCATGTTCTTAGTATATGAATTGGATTACAATGCATGAACTAATTACATGTATCCTAGTCAAAGCCTAATTGTATAAGAGACTATTCTGGATGCTACTTCTGAATTATTGTTTTCCAAGTTGCATATATGAAACATTTGAATTCTACCTCATGCATAATAAATAATCTAGTCTTTCTTTAAAAATTGGATCTATTTTAACATTAGTGTGTTGTGAAGATGAGGGAATGTCAAGGCTAAACTAGCCTTCATATATTTATTGATTTAGTAAACAATCAGGGAGTCCCTACAGTTCACTGGGCACCTTTCTTTGTGTCTAAGGATTGAGTGTACATAAAGCTGGTGTGTGGTTTCTGCCCTCTTGGGTGACACAGACAAAGATATGAGATAAACAGTGATGAGTGACATAGCAAATTATTTAACTGCAATTATGGTAAGTACCTTGAAGGAAAGGAGCAGTAAATTATAAAAATTTATGACAACTTGTGAGTATTGTCAAGAAAGCTTCTCAGAAGAAGTTGTTTGACCTCTAAAAGATTCCTCACGATTAGGCCGCCTAGAAAGTATTCCAATTCATTCCTGAGGACCAATAGAACTATAAGGATTTGTAAATTGTCAAAGCCTAGCTAAATTTGCACATAATTTCAAGTATCTGCATTCATTTTCTTCTGCATTTAACGTGGAACTTGAATTTGTTCTCATTTTTCCTTTAATTTAGATACACAAAATAATCAGTACTTATTGAAGTTATGTTGAGTTACCCTATAATCAAGTTTCCCACCAATAGGTTTGGTCTTGAGTTTTTTTTCTTTAAACATTTATTGTGTGTGTGTGTGTGTGTGTGTGTGTGTGTGTGTGTGTGTGTGGCCAGCTCAGCCCACCAGGATACGGGGCTGGCTGGCATGTGGTGCTGAGGGATCGAACCGCGGTCCCTGTGCTTTGCTAAGCTTGTTCTAAGTAGGTGCTTTAGACCACTGAGCCATCTCACCAGCCCCTTGTCTTGAGTTTTTTATGTAATTGGTAACTTTTGAGTTCTTAAGGTTCAGCCGGTGTGCTAAGTAGTGCCGACATACTCTCAAGAAATCTTCACCCGAGCTAGAGCACCTTCCCCCGAACAGTCTAGGGGAAAACACCTTAGAGAAGTGAAGTAAATGGGGTGATGATGACGAACTTATTCTCTGAACGCTATTTTGACAAACAGGAAGTTTATCTGTGCTCATTAGCAAATTTGATATTATTAATCAAGCCATCTGCCCAGAGGTTAGGAAAGCACATATTTTATGTAACCGCATGTTATTCAAGTGGTATGTCTCAAGATTTAAAAAGCTTAGGTAAAGCAATATATGCGTTCTGGAATTAAAATCCATCTATTTGCAAAACAAATTGACTGTCCAAACAAATTAGACTCACAATGAAGTGGCCTGTCACGATATCTGACAATACATGAGCACATACACAAAACGCACTTCATGTTGCATTTCCAAACTCCTGAAATGTCCTAAAGGGATTCACCAAGCTGCTGTGCAGTTCTGCGTGGCACAAATGGCCACCCTGCCTCACTTGCTTCTCCCTTAAATTTGGTATGAGAGCATATAAAAAGAGATATATATTTGGAAATATGTAAGTACACACTTACATTTATGTATATGTATCTCTATGTGTTTGATGTGGTACATAACCATAGAAATAAAATAATGTTTCAGTGTATTCTGTTCATGTGTGCTAACATAAAGCTCTAACTTTGTGAGGAAACTCAAATGAATTATTATGAAAATTTTAAAATAATTTGCCTGAGGAACAAGGAAAAGCAGTGCTCAGACATACTAATGCTGGTAGATCGTTACATTTCTGAAAGATTTCTGTTTATATCATGAGATAATATAACAGAAAGAGAAGTTTATGAGAGAAAATTGCCCCTGACTCAGCGGGATTATAATGTATTTGTTTCTCTATCCATTACCTTCTTATCGTGTTATGAGTGGAGGCACCACTTAGCACACCGGCGGGCGTGCGCCTGGCATGCTGAACCTTAATCTAGCTAATGCCCCCATTGCAAGACATAAATAGATTACAACAAAAAATTCAATATTTTTCTCTCCTCTCCCACCAGAGCAGCCCACATTAGTTGTTTCCTGCCATATAATTGCATTACATGCCGGGATGTGATCCATGGTTAATGGTAGCCGCAGTCAACTGTCACTCTGCTTTTAGCCTGGGTCATTCAGTGTAATTTGCATATTTAGCACCATGACAAGAACTGGATTTGTCAACCACTTGTGGAGGTTGCCATCCTAGCCTCTGTGGAAACCCCCCCCCCAAAAAAAAAAAAAAAAAAACTGCTGTTGTTTTTTTTCTCCTGAAAGACACTTTTACCAGTGCGTAAACCACATAAGCCCACAGTGTGTGCAATGTACACTTATGGAATTTATCAAGGATTTTTATGACCTTATAATTATTGACTAGACTAATGGATGAACAGTTCTGAGAAGTGATTTCTATTATCTGAAAATTAATATTGTCAGTATTTTTAGCAATTAACCTGATTTTTAAACCATTAAAACAACAAAATTTTATGTTTCCTGAGTAGTAGCACAGACCTAAGCTTATTCCTGTGAACCTGGCATGAAAACATTGGAAATTGAACCCGTCAGAAGGGACATGATATAGTTTAAGAGTCCTTTGAAGAGATAACAATTTAAATATACTTAAATCATTCCATTTTTTTAAAAAAATAAAACTTCTTATTGAGATGACTTGAATGTCCTAGTATTATCAGAACAAAATGCGAAGTCTTCTTGTTGCTTTATTTATATATGAACACTCTCAGAGCCAGGCTGGGGCCCATGTTGTTCTGGGAGGAGAACTAAATAATGCCAGTAAGTGTGAGAAACTCCCCATTGCCTGATGCAGTCTCTCAGTCATTATCTTGGTATGTCAACATAAACGCCTGCCTTTGATCCGTATTTCATACCTTCTTCACAGTATGTTGCTACATGTAAAATGTAAAAGCAATTTTCTGTATTGATTCATAGTTTTCAAACCTTTCCCAGTCAAATTTGATCTTGATGATCTCTTATTGTGGACCTGAGAGAGCCAGAGTTTTCTGTGGGGTAGACGTGGGTCAGGACCTTCATGTTATGCCTCCTGCCCCTGCCTCCTGCAGCCCACTTTTATTTCTACACCTCACTGTTAGTGTCATCTTTTCAAGCCTTTTAGTGCCAAATGGCTGACATGCTATTTCCTCCCCACTCAAAATGGTTCACTTTTCCTTGAACTTTTTGACAAAAGAGAATGACTTTGACCAAAAGAAAGTCTTTTGGTCTTCTTCCAAAGAATGGCTATGGATCCTGGGAAGAAAGTTCTACATTTTTGCTTCCATGGTCATAGGCACACATGTCCATTTTTACTGTTTTTTGCCTTGTGTGGTTTTGAATGTCTGTTTTCCACATGTAGAAGGAAACTCTGCAAGAAGTCATCATTGGTCTGCTCTTCCTGCCCCTAGCAGGGGCCACTCACTAGACTCTAAGTTACGTGAGAGCTCATCTGATTCTGTTACATCAATGGAGCCTTGAATTCATCTAAATATTAGAAGCCATTAGCTAAACAGATGTAGAATTGTTGCCTGCTGGGTAAAAATGTCTATTAATTTCTGTATCTTGTTAGGCTTTTTTCCTGTATGTAACTACACTGAACATTTAACTATAGCACTAATGCTTTGCACCTTGTGTTTGGAATGTGGAGGGGAGGCAACTTAATAATGTGGCAGAACATTTTTAGTATTTCTAACGTGCCATTGAGGTTAGGAAACACTGAACTTGAGATGAACAAGGATCTAAAACAATCTGCTCTTAGGCCCCAACCCCCATGCACACACACACACACACACACACACACACACACACCAATGCTACTAAGAGTAGGGGGTGTTGCCGCCCTCTCTGTGGATGCCCGCTTCAGTGTCTACATGGTATTATTGGCTTCTGCTAATTTGACGGGGTCAGCAGAGGCACTGTCTGCCCTGCAATTATCAAAGGTTGTAGGGCGTTTCTCTTGGATGAAGCACAAAATCATTAACTTCTCTATCACTTAAAGAGCTTCCCAGCTATTCTTTCTGTCTTTCTGAATCAATATCCCTAGGGTATCAGTGTCCTTTTCCATTCAAAAGAAATTATGAAACCATTCCACCCCTTCTAGGGCACTGGCTGATGGGGACCCCAAGAAGACTTTGATTGTCTCTGACAACAGCTCAGCCACTTTTGTCTCTGCTTATCAGTGCTGGTCCATCTAATAAAAGAGAAGACAAATTGGGTTAGCAAATGACTGAGTCAAATTTTGGACACTGTTGTAGATCATCGTGTAGGCAAAAATTTCATCTTATAGGAGTATATTTTTAATGTATTTTATGCCAATTTTCAGTGTTAGAGATGTTCACGTTACCCCGGTCCAAATTATCTGTCA
>NW_004524701.1:3932758-3939703 GCF_000260255.1 Octodon degus | reverse complement strand
CAAGGCTAAAGAGAAGTATATTTTTTCTATATTCATAGTGATTGCACAACACCAAAAAGAAGAGTTTTGAATAAAAGAATAAAGACAGGAAGACAAGAAAGAATGCATTAAATAAAATTAAAGATTTAGGGAGCTGTTTTCACTTATTTATAATCGAGTTCAGAGTGTGGCTTGCCCTCTAGTGGCCTGTCTTAATGGATTTATCTCTGGCTTTTGAAAGATGAGTATTTGACATTATAAAGATTTATTAATCATTAATAAAAGAATTTTACTTTCAATAAATACATCTAATAAAGCTTTCTTTTTCCATATTAACACTTTTGTAGGAAAATATGTCAAGGTGAATTTGGGAAAATTTTCAAAGACTGGATGTTTACATTCAGATTTTTAAATTAAATTTCATCTTTTTCTGATATTTGTTCTCCTTTCCTTATTTTAGTTCATAATTTATACAGTAAAAGTTAAAAAAAGGAATTTTTCTGTGTACAACTGTGGCACTCTTATTGACTAAGAGTCAGTAAATAATCAATCTCTACATAGGGAAGTTTAACGTGACATTTTGTAATCAGAGCTGGATTATGCTGCTCTCACTTAATGCCATCAGATACATTAATAATTATGCAGAAATGGATAAGAAGAAATTGAAAATTTTTATAGTTACTGTATAAAAGCCCTTAAAAAGCTGGGCTTATTTTATTTGATACAGTGACATTAATCAGTAAATATCAGTAGATGTAATTTAATGTTTTAATTTTTGTTATTCCTCTTGGATCATGCACTGGACCTCTTATCTGATGAAAAGTTAAGTTTTCGCACTCCTGTTTTTCCAGGATTTAATATTGAAACTCAGCTTTGAAATTTAGAACTGCATTAGGAAATTCTCACTGTAACAGTTTGAAATTTAAGAAGATTTTCTATTTTGTCATCTCATGTTCAGATTCCTAATAGTTTCAAAGGACAAAAGGAATGTTTCATCTTCAAAGGAATTTGAGGTGCTGTGTGTAAAAGCTCTTCACTGTAGGACATATCAGCTAATCTCCAAGATGGGTTATTACATGCAGCTTTGTCCAAGTTTATTGGAGGAACACATTTTCTCAAAGCTTTAGCCTACATGAAATATTATAATTGGTGTCCTGTTTGTGAACAGACAAGACTTGAGTAGTCATTACACTTGAAAACGTAAGTAGTGTGACAGATGTGATGAGGAAGGAGCAGGCAGACTTCAAAGGAACAACAGAGCAAGAAGGAAAATGTCATTTAATGTATGTGTATTAATTACTGAGGATTAAACCTCAAAGTATGAAATATTTTTAGTTCACCCTCCATGTAGAAGAGACTTATTTACAAGTATTAGCAAATTCTGTGCCTTGATGTGGGCCACTCACGTGGGACCCAACTGTGCAGAACCTCATTGCCAGGTTAAAGGACGTGGGCTTAAGCCATTCGACTGCAGCAACATTAGGAGCAACCAGCACTTATTGAACACTTGTTTGAGGAACTTTGCTCTGTGTTTTACATGCACTATCTCATCTGCTTTTCTCAGCAACCCCTTGTTGGAGGTCAGAAATAAGGCAACACGGTGTTAAGTACCTTTTACAGAGCTATTACCTACTGAACTCTGGAGCTGGTCTGCGTCTGTTTCCCAGGAGTGCAATTGCAGAGCCTTTCCTCTTCAACACAATTTTGTGGCACAAAAAGAAAGAATGGTTCTGTCCAGGACAAAATAGACCAGAAGAAACACTGGTTTGTCAGGAGGCTCTTGCAGTAGTCTTCAGTGTGAGATCCTGAAGTGTTTGATGTGCTGGTTGTAGGAATGGAAAGGAAAAGATAAAGTTCAGAGAGTCTAAGAAGGAAACATTAGTGTTCAACTTCTGATTTAATTCATGACTTCATATTGGTCCAGGGCAGTGAAGCTCTATGCATCAGTTATGGATGATGATGGCATTTGGAACACAGAGAGGGATTAGGAAACCACTGGTAAAACTGAGGGATTCATAGAGTACAGTTATAGGTGAGTCAATGACTCAGAATCCTAAGGATCTTTAGTTGGAAATTATATCAGCCTACTAGAATTATGTAAGTTTGTTGGGAGCAAGAAATGGCGGTGGGTAGAGACAATGCCACCAGCACCAACAACATGTTTGATTCAAAGAAGAGGATGAGTCTCTCAGGCTAAGATGGGATAGGAAGAGCTGAGGCTAGAGAAAGGGTTGCAAGTGTGTGGAGGGAAATCCAGGAAGGGAGCATGCACAGAAAAATGTACTTAAGGTGATGATGCTCAACAGTGCTAAGACAGAAGGAAAAGGGAGCCCCCTGAAGAGGGAGTGACAGACAAGCCATTTTATTGTGTAGTTGTCATTAGAATTCTGTCATGTGGGAGTTGTCAGCTATCACTGATTTATCTAATTTATCTAAGAGTGCATCATTATCTAAGAGTAGATAATGATTTATTTTCTGTAACTTTGAACAGATAAGCAGTTTCCTTAGTTTTCTGTCAGTCACTTTTTGTAGTACTATGTTAGAGAAAAAATAGAATATTCACTAATCTTTCTAAAAATATGTTTAATAGCCTCAAATTCATGAGTATAAGTGTAAACTTTGAAAACTCAGAAATGTAGCATATTTATTAAATCTCCAAATATTAATTGACTTTCTACTCTGTGCCTCAAAATAAAATTTCAATTATTTTCAGCTACATTAAGGTCTACTTTCTAGTTATCTAACATGTGTTTGTTTATATATGCCCATGCATATACCATCTATTACATTTCATGTCATTTGTATTGTGTCTTGCTTGTGATGTATATATTTAAACCCTCAAAATAAAAGACCCATAGCAGTAGACACAGTAATTACAGAAGAAAATCAGATATATCTTGAAAAGATATATTTTTTCTTTGAAGAAAATCAGATATACTTAAGTACTTTGATCACTACCTCATACATTAATGCATTTTGTTGTTAGTACAGTCTAGCTATTCAACAACTTCAGATTCCTGAGGTGTTGTTTAATTTTTTCCAGATTTTCTGTCAGTCTAGACTAGCTACATAGTTTTCTCAGTTACTCTTGTTGCTGGGACAAATACCCGACACCCAAAATGAAGGAGGGAAAGATTTATTTAGTTCACAGTTACTGGAGGTTTCAGTTTATACTCGGCTGGCTCCAAGGCAGAATGGCACAGGGTGGAGAGTGTCCATTCGTGGTGGCAGCAAATGGCAAGAGAGCAAAATGGAGGAGTACCAGCAACAATGGCAACAAAGAGGAAGTTTGTCTCTGTGTCTTCCTTATGTCACATTCAGGCTATCCAACCCAGGCTGGGTGTAGTACTCACACCCATAACCCCAGAAGTACTCATGAGTTAATCTCAAACTCTAGAAGTCCTTGTCCCATGACTGCATGAGGATTTGGGGGGACAACTAGACACAAATCTTAACAGTAGTCATTTTGCTAAAGTTTCTTTCCCTGTATGGCAATTAACCTTATTCAGTATACTGGATATTTTTAAAGATGTAAAGTAAGCTGTAACATATTATTACACAAAATGCCATTCAAAAATAACATCTTTAAAATGTACAAGTGGCAAGATAAATTGCTACTAAGTATTGTGCTTAACATCAGTATCACCAAGGGCCAAAAACTATCATGTGATGCTATGTAATTTGGTGACATTTTGACTGGGATGTGCTGTTATTGGACATCAGTCAAATGTCATAATTTATGACAACTACTTACCTGAGCCAAATGACAAACAACACCCTAAGTATAAATGCTTCTAGTGCACTATCAATCCAAATTTATTGTTGCAGAATTGAATATGTTATAGCTGTTGAGTGATTTACTTCTCGATTACTTTTCATTATTTTTATACGGCACATAGACTCATGTGGACTGGGTCAGCTCCCAACAAAAAACCATGTTAGAGTTACCCTTTACTGTTGAGGTTAGTCTTGTAGTGTTGGAGTCTGCTCTTGGCCTTCCTTGGAGACAGACAAAACTGAAGTGTGTCCTTAGTTTCAGTCCTTCCCGAAGAGTGAGTTGCTCCCTGCTGGCTGAAACTGTGGCATCTGCCATTTCATCACCTCCTGCTTTTAACATGGAGGATTAGTGTTGCACTGTTAGTTATAATGCTGTATAGATACATCTTTTTCCCAGAAGTGTATCAGCAAGTAATAAGTTCATCAGGAGATAATTAAAATTTCTAGAATGAGAATGCAGCGTGATTCCATAGCCTATATCTGACAAGTGTAGAGAAAGAACTTTGCAAAATAATGATCAGACCAACTTATTTTACTTGCTTAAAATATTATGTCATCCAATGACAGAACAGAAAAAGTGTTTATAAGGCATATAGCATAATTAGGAAGTAAATTCCTAAGATATATGGCTAATGGGTTTGAAAAGCGCCACTCCTTCAGCTGAATCATGGCCTTTGATGAGAGAGGCTACAACAATGGAGGCTTTGAGTGCCTTGCAAAATCTCAATTAAGTTGCTGACATGTTTCCACAGTTTATTTTTCTAGGATCTTTTCCATGGCTGCTTGCTCATAAAGACCTGGCTGTGGAAGGAAATTGGGCAGGAACTTTTGAATTGGCCTCTTGTTTGCTTCATTCTAGTGACCTGTACCAGGGTGGTTACACTGTAGGGGCTGTAAGTTGTTCATTTGCTACTGTTTTAAATTGAGAAATTGGTTCCTGTTAAAGAATAATTAAAGTCAATTTTTGATAATGAGTCAGTTGATGCATGAAGCAAAATTCTGAAATTAAGTATGTTTTTATTTTTCTCTTTGATGGCTTCTCATATATAAAATTGTCATTTTTAATTTTTAAGAAAGTATCAGGACTATTTGAATCAACAATGCTTCTGAGTTTTAGAATGTTTGAATGATTAAAGACAATTTTTATTGAAAATAATTCTTTGAAAAATGGAAACTACATATAGAGAAAATATTAAAAAGTTATAAAACAGAGCACTCCTAAATTTAAACTGGAGTGTATGATATCAGAAGACAAAAACCATTAGTCAATGATTTATGAAATAAAAATATGCATATATATGGATATCTAATATCTTATAAAATAACTTTAAAATATTTTAATTTGATTTTGAGATAGGGTTCATTTTTCACATTTTCCCCTAATGTATCAGTGTTATTTTCTTTTTTTTTTTTTTGGCGGAACTGGGGATTGAACTCAGGCCCTTGTGCTTGCCAGGGAAGCGCTTATTCCACAGAGCCATCTTCCCAGCCACGGTGTTTTTTTCTAATGTTTGTTTGAAACCACAATTTAATTGTATTCCTAGGTTTGTATACTTGAAATGATACATCTTTTATTCTTCAAGTACTTTTTTTCTACAATGCTTTAAATAATAAAATCAGTAATGCAATACTCTCTACATTATTCTGTGCTGTGATCATGATTATAATTTATGTCAGCTTTCAAGAGTGATACTAAGAAGTTGGATTTGCACAGACCCACTTTACATGACCAATGCATTGCTCTTTACTTGTATTTGCCAGAGTTGAGTCAAGATGCTTTAGTTGGGCAACTGAAAATTGGAAGACAGGAGGTTAAAGAAATGCTGAAGTACTTAGTTTATTTTCTACTTGCTTTAGAACTGAATGTTGTGTAAGCTTGTTCAGGTTAAGAGTGCCCTTTGTCATAAAAAAGGGTAAGAATGCCTACTGTTCAAAGAGAGAGAGAGAAAAAGAAAACCTTTGCTAAGGATCTGAGGACCAGAAAATGCACCTCATGTCACCATCCCTACCCACTGTTTCATAGAAAATGTCAGTGGGACTTTAAGAACAGAAGTCTTGCTTTATTGTACCATGTTAGTGGGGTAAAGATCAAACCCTGCATTGCTAAAATATATGTAATAACTTTTCAGGATTCTTAGTGGTATTAGATAGTGGTGATTGATTAATGACATAAATTTGAAGTTCCTAATAGATTGATGTGAATGGTCATTAGAGAGTGTGATGAAAGAGAAGAAAATGGTACAGGTTTCTGAAACTAAATTTGCTTTGTTAAACTGAGGATCTTGATGGAAATGTCCCCCTACATATAAGCAAGATGCAGCAGGAGAGGATGCAGTGTTAAATCTCAGACAAGAACGAAGATGATAGTGGAGAGGACAGGTGCATCCGATGCTGGTCTGAAGCTGTCAAGGTGGTCCTGCATATTCAAGGAAAAGAGCAGCAGCCTGAGGCCAAGGGGATACCTGAAGTGACCGTTCTGTTATTTTTAGCACCTCTTTAAAAGGTAGCTGGATTTCTTATTTCATCTGACTTTGGTTCCCTGGTACTCTTCAAAAGGTTTTTATTCCAGGTGGCAGCCAAACAGTATGAGAAAAAAAGAAACTGAGCTTGCTGCCTTAGAAGAATGATGTCGAATGATTCTCGTAGGCCTTGCATTGCAATAAGCCTATAAGTGAATGTCCACCCATTAATGTTGCAAAAGAAAAAAAGACATACAATAATTACATATTTAAAGAAAATGAGAGACACACAAGCAAAACATTTTTGCTGAATAGGAAGCACTTACAGAAATATATTTACAGATTATACTGAAATATACTCACAGAAAAAAGATAAAAATCAAAGTGTTTTTAATGAAGCAAGAGAAAATGTAAAGGTGCTCACAATGTAAGATAACGTCATGTGAAAAGTCTCAAGTATTAGGTGTGCAGGAGCCTCTGGAAAGAGGACATTTTAAGATTCTGATAATAATATCTCTGTAATATTTTAAAAAACTGAACTAAAATCTGTTCTTTGCTCTAAACAGAAGTTATGGAGGATGGTTCTAGTATGGTTTTCACACAAGGAAAATGCCTCTGTTACTTGGTACTAATGACTACAATGGTGACCAGAATACACTGCATGCTTTTTTTTTTCAAAGTTTTATTGATAAACAGATAGCAATGAGACAGTTTCAAATCAAATCGGAAG
>NW_004524701.1:3927287-3930893 GCF_000260255.1 Octodon degus | reverse complement strand
TCTCTCTCTCTCTCTCTCTCTCTCTCTCTCTCTCTCTCTCTAGCATTTCAAATGTAAGAGGAAATAGGCTATGTTCTTTTGAAAATTCTTTTACATGGAAGAGGTCATTCATCACTGTAAAAATATTTTCAAAGGCAGTATCAGATGCAAAAGTCAAAACTACCTCAAAGCTGAATCTTGAAAAAAGAAGTAGAATAGACAAAAGAGTCTTTGGTCCTATATGTGTTCCTAATATTCTTCAAATTGACTTTATAATATTTGTACAAATTTACATTTTATTTATAATGCTATTTTTAAAAAGTGTATTCTACCTGAGCTTCTAACCCCCATAATATGTTAACAAAAGCTGAAGAACTTTAACGTCAGTGACATAGTTTCTGTGTATTTTTCAGGTGGAAAACAGTCTTTGTTTTGTGAGTTTGTGAAGCTAATAAGTAAAAATGCCTTGCAAATGAGAATAGTTGGCTTCTTATGAAGTAGACTCTTCATCTTTCTTAGTTAAATGCAGTATTTATAGAATGAGTCTTGTAATTGACAGTCAAATCACTGAATAGTTGAGTTGAAGAGTTCTGAGCCATTGGTACTACAGCTAACAAGCAGTCAGTGTATGCTATTTACGAGTTTTGTCATTAATAGCAAAGAAAATAAACGTGTATTGTATGGAAAAAGTTAATGAAGTTCTGGTCTAGTTTCAGCCCGAGCGTCTTGCTAGTCTTTCCATCAGCTGTCATACAGAGGATGAACACCTAGTTCAATATTGCAGCCAGAAAGCTCTTTCTAGGAACTAGACTAAGAGCACTAATTTATACTTCTGGCTCAAGGTGGAATTAGAGCTACATTTCTTCCAATGGTCACAAGTATGATCTCTTACCTCCAACCCAAAATACCTAAATTCTACCAAAATTTATTGCACATAAGAAATGCTGTTATTCTGGGAGCTTTTCCACTAAAGGTTTTAAATAGTTATTGAATCTGGAAAGCTGAAAGTTCTATTTTTCCCATTACGGCTTGCAATTTGCCTATGGGAAGGAACATAACATACCTGTACATGAATCTAGTTGAGGTGATATCATGGAACCAAATTTCTACTCCTTAAATAACCAGTAAATGAAAATTACTCCCCAGGATTTCAAAGAAGAACATACTAAAAACTATTAGCCAAAAGAGCTTTCTGCCTGGCTGCGTTAATTTTCTATTCATTTAATTAAAGGGAAAGTTTTGATAGGGCTTATAAATTACAGTGTGTCCTTATCAAACTAATAGCTTGAGGAAGGACATATAATGGCTCACCTTAATCAAAATAAGAGCAAGTTGTTGTTTATCCTGTTGAGAAACTTTGTGTCAAGGATGTTCACTTATTTGTTCTGTACCAAATCAAAACCCACAGAAACACGACCAATAAACTACCTGTGGGATGCTGAAGAATGAATAGCATTAAGTGTTGCTCTGATGGCAGAGTCCCTTGTCAGGTCACCCTTTCATTGGTCCTGTTTATTCAGGACACAGTGTGAGCCAGCCATTGCTCTGTTAGCTCCCCACTAAGTGTGCACCGTAGGTGTGGTCCCTGTCCTTGTGCACCTTAGGTGTGGTCCCTGTCCTTGTGCACCTTAGGTGTGGTCCCTGTCCTTGTGCACCTTAGGTGTGGTCCCTGTCCTTGTGCACCATAGGTGTAGCCCCTGTCCTTGTGCACCTTAGGTGTGGTCCCTGTCTTTGTGCACCGTAGGTGTGGTCCCTGTCCTTGTGCACCGTAGGTGTAGTCCCTATCCTTGTGGAATTTACTATCTGGAAGGGTCACCAAATGGATAAAATGGCTTGTAGGATTCTACAATCCTCTGAAATTGGACAGTCTCTCATAAATATTCTTTAAACATGACCAAATGCAAAGAATGAAACCAAAATGGAAATTAAACTTAGTTTCTATTTAAAAAAAAAATATTACAGCACTTCTGTGAACTAGGTGTTAAAGGATTGGCTGCTCTCAAAACAAAATAAGCCTCCAAAGTTTGGATGATTTCTATTGAGTTTCCATGTTAACTGGCTTTACACTTCATCCACTGTTGAATCAAACACAAAGGATGTATTTTGTATCCTAAGGATGGAGGAATTCGCCCTCATATATTTCAGATTCCCCAGATTTGAGTTTGTTCGGCCAGGATGCAGCCATTAACTTTTCTGCAATAGGGCCTGTCTTCCCTTATGAAGCTCCACAGTGAACAACTGTCCTTTCCCAGCTGTGTTTAAGTCTCTTCTGTCTTCACCTTCAATATATGCACGCGTCCATAGTGCCAATTCCTAGCTGGGCATCAGTGTACATTACCCTAATAGCTTTGAGGAATACTTGCCACAAAGGGGCATTGTCACATTGTGTTTAGTCTCCTTAGACGAGGAAAGGTCATTTAGGTTTTCTCCTTGACTGCTTGTCTCCTCCTTCTCTCCCCCCACAATGGCACTTCTCTGGCCAGCTCAGTGTCAGTAGTTAAGTGCATAAGTTATTTGAGAGCTGTTGACCTTTTCTACATAATTGATAATTAAATGAAGAGTGCCCAGGACTGAGGTTTCAGGAGAAGACATTGGTCCTGCCCCTTGCCTTGGCCTCCACTCCCTGCCCATCATGGGGCTTTCACTCCAGGTGGAAGCTGCTTGCATGGTAGCAAAGTCTGAAAATATTGAAGCAGAAAACAATGTCTGAACTTCTTTCACAATATGTAGGGATTATTTCTAAGAAGACAGCCATTGAGTGGTGTATTGGGCTGCAAAACATTCGTGATGGGGACCATAATCAGATCATGAGAGCTCAAGCTAACTTTTCAACCTGTACCTCATGTATTCCTTCTCACATAGAGCCCCAGGAATGTGTTCTGTGTTCATGTTGGAAATAACATACTGAAAGAGTTGTATGCCAGAGTAAGAAGTGTGTTTAAAAGAATATGTCCCAAAATACTCCCCCGAGTCTACATTTGTTTAGATTCTTATTTTATTATTTTAAATGTACTTGGTAAAGGGTCTCACTTCGCAGCTCAGACTCATAGTGATTCTCTTGTTTTCAGCCTTCCCAGCACTGGGATTATAGGTGTGCACCACCATGCCAGGACTTGGTTGCCAGCTCAGCATGCTTTAGGCTTAGGACCAGCATGGCATATGAGGCCAGGGGTTCAATTTATTTTATTTTATTATTGTTATTTTTTGTATTTAGGACAGGGTATACAGGGTCTCACTGCATAGATCAGGCTTGTAGTAATCCTCCTGTTTACAGCCTCCCAAGTGCTGGGATTACAGACCTGCACCACTATGCCCAGTCTCAAACGCTGTCTCAGCACACCGTGGGGGATCTGCAGGCCAGGGGATCAAACTCCCGGCCTGTGTCTGCCTAAGCAGGTGCTTTAGTCCACTAAGCTATTTGGCCGACCCTTCAACTTACTTTATTTTATTTTTAATTTTTTAATTTTTTTGGCAGAACTGGGGATTGAACTCAGTCCCTGGAGCTTTCCAGGAAAGCGCTGATTCCACTGAGCCATCTCCCCGGCTACTGTATTTTAAAGAGAATAAAAAACAATAAAAATGATACAGAATTTGAAAACATGGTGATAGGAAATTAACAATGGTTGT
>NW_004524701.1:3919079-3927187 GCF_000260255.1 Octodon degus | reverse complement strand
TGTTCTCTTTTTTCTTTTCTTTTTTTTAATTTTTACTTTTTATTTATTTACTTATTTATTCATTTTTTGTGGTTGGCTCAGTCTCCCCTGAGGGAGGGGCTGGCACTGTGTGTGGTGCTGGAGATCGAATCTTGGTCCCTATGCTTTGTCTAACTAAGCTTGCCAAAGCAGGCATGTCAGACCACTGATCTATCTTGACAGCCTCTTCTCTTCTCTTCTCTTCTCTTCTCTTCTCTTCTCTTCTCTTCTCTTCTCTTCTCTTCTCTTCTCTTCTCTTCTCTTCTCTTCTCTTCTTTTCTGTTTTTCTCCTTGATCCTATCCCAGTTGCTTTTTACTTCTGAGCAGTTTCTTTCCCTTTCACAATATCCATGGTACCTTTTGGATTTTGTTTACTCTTTCAATTTCTTACACTAGGGAGACAATATGGTTTTTACACATGTGGATCTAATTTATTTCACGTATAAGTGTGGTCTGTAGATGCATACATTAATCTATAAAGGCCTTGAGTAATACTCCATTGTATAAAAATGCCACATCTTTTTTTTAATCCATTCCTCAGTTGATGGGCATTTTGGTTGCTTCCAAGATTTAGCTATGACATGTAGCACTGCTATAAACATGGGTGCACATAGATCACTGTGATATGATGTTTTCAGTTCTTCTGGAAAAATATCCAAAATGAGAATAATAGCTGGGTCCAACTGGACCTCTGGTCTTACTTTTCTGATTTTCTCCACACTGGTTTTCACTGATTTCCACCAGTTTACACTCCCACCAACAGTGGAGAAGGGTTCTATTTTTCCCACAGACCTTGCAGCATTTGTTATGGGATGACAATGAAAGCCGTTCCTTCTGGGGTGAAATGGAGTCTCAGTGTTGTTTTAGTCTGCATTTCTACAATGACCAATGAACAAATATATGAGTCTTTTAATGTGTTTATTTGCCTTGTATTTCTTCCTCTGAAAAGTGTGTATACTTCAAAGAATCAACAACTGGGATCATGTTCTCTCATGTAAATCAACTATAAAATAAAATGCTTAAAGGGAAAACCTGACTTCAGGTATAATGACAAGGAAAATGTATATTTTAGAATTGTGTTCTGAAATATTTTGAAAGGAATAAAATGTTACGTTAGAAGTGATTTTCCACCTTTATTCATTTTAGAAATATGTAAAAAGTGATTCAGAGAACATACAACAAACCACATAAAAAGAAAATCCTATGATAATGTGTTAGCATTAATAATATTTGGGCACAGTTTTAAATATTTGGAATATTTGATAAGTAATATTTCATTTGATACTTTTAGAGAAGGAATGATTTTCTTCTTGGGTAACCCCTGTCAGGTAGTCAAGGAAAATGCTTTAAATGCACTATCTTGCCTTCCTTTACTTATGGCTTCCTGAATAATCTTTTTATCAGCCAAAATAATAAAAATGTTTCTGATTTGAGCTTAACAAATAAGAAACTCAAGGAGAGTTATGAGTATTAGTCAAGCTGTAGGTGAAACTGAATAAATAATTAAAAAGAATATTCAAAGTATTATGATCTGATTCTGCACCATTATTGGAACTATAGGCAGTACCTGCTGCTTAATTCTCAGTTTCAGAGGCTGTCAGGTGTGCTTCACAAAGTCGTAGAATGAGGTACTGGAAAAATCTGTGAGTAATTGTTGTTATTCCCATTTTAAGGATGAGAAAATAGCAAAGTGGTAGAACAATTATCTACATTGAAACTCGGGTCTCTGGCAATTCAGGAGTTTGGAGCCTTCTCACCGTCCCATGATCATGGCATATGTGCTCACTAAATGGAATGTTTGTTGCCAGTAAGGAGCCTACCAAAGAATTGTATAGAATTCTATGAAAATATGAGAAAATAAGAAAAATTTAACAACATCATGCATGTATTAAAATAAAAAACTGGAAAACAAGAAAGATGAAAACAGTTTTTATATTTTTCTTTGGCTGTAATTAGTCTTTAATCAAATCAAAATTATATTACTAATTAAAGCCTATTTTAAACAATAAATCAAATCAACTGATAAATTAATAGGTAGAAAAACCAGGTATTATTATTTTTTACCACTGTATCTTTTCTACCGCATTATGTTGAGTCTCACATTTTCTTTGCACTTCTGAGAGCTCACAGTGATTTCCAAGTGAGCATAGCCCTGTCTCTTCTACCTGCACGACTCCTGAACCTGCATATTGACTGTGCTGAACCATTCATGAAATAAGCTCCAGGTGAACTTTGCATGAACAAGGGTCTTATTGAAAGCCTATTAAAATAGTTTGTGAAGTAAGCATAAAATAATTTTGTCTTTCTCAAATTGTTTATCTGATACATATCAATATGGAAATTAATGTGAATATCAATCCCATGTTATATTTGTGTTTGGCGATATTGTAATTTAGGGCAAAATCTTTATAATACTTTGTCAAATTAAGGTACTTTGGAATTCCAAAAATGCCCCTATGTGCTTTAAGGTACAGATGGGGTAAAGCTTTCTTTTGCAGGAAGCTTAATGGAATGAAATTAGCATATGCCAAACATGTATCTAACACTGAACTATATTCCCAGCCCTAAAGTGATTCTCCTATCAGCATTATACTTTTAAGTATTTTAAGATTAAATCTTGGGCCGGGAAGATAGCTCAGTAGAATAAGTGCTTGCCTGAAAGATCAAATCTTACCAGTGATTAAGGATTGTTGGTTCATAATTTTCTAAATCTTTTGTGTGTGTGTGTGTGTGTGTGTGTGTGTGTGTGGTACCAGGGATTGAACTCAGGACCTTGCACTTGCCAGACAAGCACTTATTCCACTGGGACATCTCCCCGGCCCTAATTTTCTAATTCTTTACCCACCTATATTCTTGAGCTACATAACACCACAGATTTCCTTGTGGTCCAATTTCAAATACGTAGTCTACTTTGAATTGTTCATCAGCTATTCTTCTTCTTCTTCTTTTTTTTTTTTTTTTTTTTTTTTTTATTGAACTCAGTACGGGGCGGGGGGGTGTTCTACAGGATCTCACTACACAGATCAGACTCATAGTGATACAGTGGTTTTCAGCCTCTCAAGCACTGGGATTACAGGTGTGTGCCACCACACCCAGTCTCAATCACCATCTCAGGGTGCCTCGGGGGCAGGACCAGCACAGAATGCTGGAGATCGAAGTCTGGCCTCTTCCAGATATTCTTCTTGACCAACATGTGCCATTCATTAAATTGCAAAATAATTATTCAGCACTTTTATTGAATCTTTTAATTCTCAGCAAATGTCCTTGAAAATCAGGACAATGTTGCAATAAGTTGGACATACACTAACATCAACAAGTGGCCTATAATTGTTCTTAGTTGATAAATAAGGATTTCTTCAAAATATTCTATATGTAGAATGGCTAGTACTGTTTTCCTTTAGAATTATGTACTCTACTCAGACTTTCAGTCTTCCAGTTGTAGTTTTTCATGAGAAATTACCTATTTAACTATCATTTATTGAATTGCTTACATTGCAATATAAACAGGGTAAAGCTTGTACAATGCCTTGAAAATTGTGAAGTTGTATGCAAATGAAAAGTGTTGCTATTTTTGTTCCTGAATAACTTCTAATTCCCATCCATGTTGAATTTAGTAAATGTCTAAAACCTCTATAATATTGTTGCCACTCTGGTTGGCTGAGTGATTTCCAATACATTCATAAATTTTTAATGATGATGTCAGAGTTGACCACTGAAAGAATGTGGGCACTAGAGTTAGGGAGAAAAAAAAAGAATTGGAAATCCTATTATTCCACTGAGTACCTGTTTGAGCTTGAATGGCCATTTAACCTGCAGGTACAGTAGCTCTCTGCTCAGAAGCTATTGATTTTAAACCAAATGCTGATTTCCTTGCTGAGATTGTTGTGAATGTTCAGAGAGAGAGACAGTTTAGATGGAACTTTCGTGATCTTTGTGAGGTTAAGCACATATTAACTATTGCCTTTTTATTATCATATAGGTATCTTCATTCTGAATAATACCACCCTTTTCCTCATGAGTTCAATCAGTGATGAAAGGGTTAAATGCTTCATTTGACTTTAAAATGAATAAATCCTTTCTGGCTTTAGAGACACTAATCTTGTCTGTTCCATGGTAGCCTTTAGAGACCACCAAAACATGACTTCTGTAATGGGTGTGCTCCATCAGTCTTAAAATTGACAGAGTTAAAGATGATAAAAGGAATATATTGTTGTGGACTTTCCCAGGTAAGGACAGTCACTCTTTCACTAGGTTTAGAAAATAAGAGATTAAGTACAAAGAGAAAAATAGAGGACAGTCATTTCTGTTTGATGTAAGGAAAATGATTATAGATAGATGCAGAATGCTGGGAGAACATATGTAACACCTTCCCAGCTTAATGACTAACTGTCTTCCGTTAAAATAATTATGAATGTCATATGATTAACACAGGGAGTGCACATAACTGCGTATTTACAGAAGCACACGAATCCCACTTCCAGACATTCCCAACCTCTGGGGGCTATATTACTCCAACATGTTCCAATTCATCGTGATATCCAATTTCTAATTTTTCAGTCAAATTTAAAGAAAGCTAGTAACCAGTTACTTCTAGGTAGTAATATGATGAAAACTTTCACAGTACAGTAAGTAGTGACTTTAAAAATAATGCCAATTCTGTACGTTGAGAGCCCATGAATGCTTTATATGGGCATCTTTATTTTAAATGATTTTAAAATTATCTTCGATTTTAGAATTGCTACTAACTAGAATTTTTGATACAGAAGACACCTCTTCCTCTTCTACCATACTTGCCTTTTCTTACCTAAACTTCTCCAGTTTTCAACACTGCATATGGGAAGAGTTTTCTATACGGGAAAGTCTTCTAAACAGAATTAAATCTTTAAAACACACACCACACACTGGTTTTAATAATGGCATTGAATTCTGGTATGTACTTAAGGGGGCAAAATATGAAAAAGATTTCTAGTGTCTTAAACAAGTTATTAGGCCTCTTTGGTCTAATATTGTAACAGTTAAAAGTCTTTGGAAATTTTATCAATAATGTTTTTAAAAATCATGAAATCTTCGCCATAATTATTATGTCAATCACATGTCAAAGATACAGACTGTCCGGGACACTGATACTAAATTATGAATAACTTGTTCTGCTATAAAATGTAAATGGGTTTAAATGCTAGATTCATCAAACAGAGCCTTTCCTGAAGCCCATTCAGTGCCTTAAGCCATATTCAGCGAGTTTCACTTGCTTTGTTCTTACTGGAAATCTGATTGTTTTTTCTGACTTGCCCTTTCAAACTGGGTAACAGTTTTAGAGAACTGCAGAGTGAGTCAAGTTAACTGACTCCTGAGCTTTTAGTATCTCTTTGCTGAATTTTGATATCAGAGTTTTGATTTAATCATGAAATGTACTGTGAATTTGGCATCTTTGGCAGATTCAATTTTTTAAAAGTTAGAAAGTGGCATTGTAATTGAAAAAGAATATTAACTGGAAGTGGTGTAGATGGCCTATCCATCATCTGCTTCCAGATTGTTTAATAGCAGACCTGACCTTCAGGTCAGAATGCTGTTGGTCAAACGGCCATCTTTAACTTTGAGTTAACATATTAAAGATTATTTGCAAAGCTTTCACAATCAAACAAGAGTGTGCAGCAAGCTTTGGTCAAGGTTCTTTAAATTTTCTTACCCATTTCCTGGGTGTCTTATATGTGCCTTAATGTATGTAGGTACTGTTTTGCCCTAGTTACATAGCTGAAAATGAAAACTTAGGCACAATTTGAAAATGAAGTAGAAAAATGTATACAAAAAATATGTGGTTGCTTATTTTCCATCTTTTGTAGCACTATTGATTTTTCTCAGGTTAAAAACATTGTTTAACTTTAATAGAACTTACCATCATTTCCATCCAGTGATTCAAAATGCATTGTTGGATAAAGATATTTAGAAAGCTGTCTTTTAAAATAGACTATAAGGGGCTGGGGAGATGGCTCAGTGGAATAATCACTTGCTTGGCAAGTGCAAGGGCTTGAGTTCAATCCCCAGTTCCAAAAAAAAATTAGACTATATATTATAAAACCTAAGTTTTTAAATTCAGTGTTTAATAGTCCCTTCCCAGCCTATATTTTCTATTGTTTTTCCAATCATGAATTCTGCATTATAAATTATTTGTTATGTTCCCACTTTTCTAGAGTCTTCCAAAATCTTGTCCTTGTCTTTGTCAGAATTCCATAAACCTTTTCCATTCTCAAATAGTAACTCCTGAGATATCTCAACCCTGTAACCCTATAGTTATGCCACATTTACTTGGACTTATTATTGCATTTATGGTTTTTATTCTAACTTGGGGTTACCCTTCCATTACCTTTATTGCTGTTCCCAAATGCCATATGTTCTATAAGTTCTCTAAAACATATATCCCAACATACATTTGAGTGTTAAATAAATGTTTTGAGCTATTCTATAAGAGAGGAGGATGTATTAGTCAAAATCAGAATTCTATAGAAACCTACCGGAAATTTTGCCATGCACATCTAAATAATGTATGGAACTATACACATAGTAACAAATAGGAGTTCCTGAAGAACTGCATAATTAAAGCATGTATAACAGTGCAGGAAAATCAAGGTTAGTTGAAGACTTTATCAAGTTATACACAGTTTTTGTAAAAATTTACTCTGCTAATCCATTAGGTGATGAATTTTTCTTAGAAAAAATAGTGGTGCACTGACATAATTGGCTGGAGCAGACTGTTTCTCTTTTCCTCCCTGCTGTCTGAGGATCTGTTGCCATCCTGAATGACACAGTAACTATCTGAACCTGGAAGTTCATGACCAACGGACTTCTTAAAAGGAAACAAATGGTCGTTGATGACCTTCACCCTGGCAAACCAGCAGTACCTAGGACAGGAATTTGGGGAAAACTGGCCAAAATGTACAAGACCACACCAGGTGTCATTTTTATGTTTGGATTCAGAACCCATTTTATGGGACGACTGGCTTTGGCATGATTTGTGATTCCCTGAATCATGCGAAGAAAAATGAGCCCAAACAGACTTGCAAGACATGGCCAGAATGAGGAGAAAAAGATCTCAAGAAAGCAATGAAAGGAATGAGAGGACAGAATGAGGAAAGTCGGGGCACTGAGAGGCTAGCGTTGGTGCTGGCAGAAAGCGAGCTGGAGACTGGGGAGCAGCTGAAGGAGGAGAGAGTCTGCCGTACCTGTCTGCAGGGACGGTGACTTTTTTATGAGAGGATTTAATAAACTGTAAAACCTTCAAAAAAAAAAATAGTGAACTTCCCCACAGGAGACTCCACTTAGTAACATAAGGACAATTTAGAAATGAAGTTGTTTTGGGTAATAACGCCAATAAATGATTGAATCTTAGTTTTTGTGCCTTGAGAAAGATTGACTTTTGAATCTTAAACATGGTTAAAACCGTGAACATGCAAAGGGCCAAAGCCTAAACCCTGAAGTTATTTGCTATATCTTTTGAGAGTAGTCACCAGAAAAACAAAGGGCAGCTCGTTGTTCCTGAGCCCGAACAGCTTCATCTGAGAGTGCGTGAGTTGGGATCTGGCTGATGCTTAGTGCCTGTCCAGTGGCATACCTGCCTGCATGGCAATGCAGTGAACAGCCCAAGACTATTTTGCTTACTTGTAAGCCATTTTTCCATGTATCGGTCTTTCAAATGTTCATTAATATAACCTATATTTTGCTTCTTTGCCTAATACCAGATGCACCTTGGGCTAAATTCTGTCCTTTTGCCATCAGTGTTGGAATATGGTCATCACTAGAAAATGCTATTCCTCTTCCATCTGTAAAATAGCAACATAGAACCAAAGAGGGATGCTATGTGTGCCTAGGATTCTTCTGTTTCTAGTTAAAGAATTTATTGTACTTACTAGCTTTCTAGTTTTTTTTTGCTAGTGACTTTTATTTTTTTATTTTTTTTTCAAAGTTTTATTGACAAACAGATAGCAATGAGACAGTTTCAAATCAAATCGGAAAGACAGTTTCAACAAATAATACACTGCATATATTCTTCTTAGTGGTTAATTGCTGTACAAGATGCGGACTTGTGATCCTATTTA
>NW_004524701.1:3906912-3917744 GCF_000260255.1 Octodon degus | reverse complement strand
TATCTTTCTATTTGTATAGCTTTCTAGTTTTATGTTCTTTATTAGCTTGTATCTGCTTTTTGGCAATCATTGAAAAATGCTTTATTTAAAAATAAATTTTAGAAGGTGGCAGATTTTTTTGTATTTTCACTGTCATTTGCATGAGCATTTGCCCATTGATTTATTCATTCAGCAGATATTGCTGAGTTCCTAGCCAACCCCATGTTCCAGACCTTGGAGCGTTAGGCAAACTCAGTGCCTGCTGTAGTAATCTTTTTATCTGCAGAAAAACAAGCAATATATAAAAATTAAAGAAATAAATTACATGTTCTGCTTGGTCCAGTACAGTGAAATGAGACTTGAGAATATAATTCAAGAACTGTTCTGTTTAAACATTTCGCATTTGTACCATATTTTACATTTTAAAGCATTTTGTTCCTTATCCCTGAGCACAAATTAAGAACTTCAAAGACTTAATGGATTATCCTTAGATGTTCTCTTAATCAGTATGACTAACTGGGTAAATATATTCAGCAACAAAATTTTCCCCTTTCCTGTGAGAAGATTTTGAAGAGATAACTTCTGGATGGTATTTTTCTTCTGCACTTATGTTTGTGGTTATGGTGATGTTCCAGAAAGGTTTTATTGAAGCAATAAGGTCATTCAATAAAATGCAAATGAATTTAATGTGTAATTATGTTTTATTTCATAGGTACAGACTCAAAGAATATGAGTCCCAGCTAAGATATTAATTATATTATAATGATTAGACCAAATTAATAGGTCTGTTTTTATCTATTAATTGAAAGTTCACAGTTGGATCAGTGCTTCAGATTGCAACAAACTTTAGATATATTGGTGGAAATACCTTGAAAAGTTCAAAAATTTTGGAGTTGTCATAAATTTTTTCCAGCATCAGATTTATTTATTTTTAAGTCTTCATGAATTTAATTGTCATAAACACAGATTAAGAGCCAGAGTAATGGACCAAAAACGCCCATATAAAAGCAGTGATGTTAAATCAGAGTGCACTTTCACCACATACTTGGTCTGTTTGAATTTGGACAGTGGGTCTGGTGCAGCTTCCCCTTCTTTTGACAGCCATGAGATCCTGCCTTGGTTCGCTGCACCTCTTTCACTGTCAAACCTGAGCTGCTCAGCCTCCTTGTCTGGTGTCTTCTAGCTCCACCTCACTGACGTCACAGCCTCCTCCCTGCCCCCTACCCCTGGCTCCTCATGTGTACCTATGTGTTCCAGTTCTGTCTCAGGGCCCTCGTGATCTTTTTGCGTCATCTTAGTCCCATAGGTTAAACATCAGCTGTATGCTGATGACTCCTGCGTTTGGTGCCAGCACTGGCCACCTTTCCATCTCCTTCTGGACCAGGCTTCTCACACACAGCCGGTGCACACCAGAATCCTTGATTGCTCTCCCTTGCTTCCACACCCCAGAGCGCCTGTTCTGCTCCCAGCCCACGGTGCTTTTCCCACTGTGTAGCACAGTCGTCGGTGTGCCCTGAGCCTGATTGCACCATGCAGGTCAGCCCCTCTATGCACAGCCTGCCACAGACTCCTGTCCATCTCTTCTGCTTGCCTCCAGTGTAGGAAGCTAGAGGACAACAGTATCTGTCCCACTTTACACTTGCCCCTCCAGGAAACATTCTGCACAAAGGTGCCAGATGGACTGTCCCAGGCCATACCTGGTCAGTGACCTCACAGTCGCTACTCCCCTCAGCCTGCGGTGCCCAGGGTCATCGGCTCCTCCGCATTCCTCAGACCATGTCTTCCACACTCTCCAGCTCTCACTGAGCTCAACTGACCTCTATTCTGGTCCTTACCATACCACGCTTTCTGCCTTGGAACTTTATTTCCTCTGCTTGCCGTACTCTGTTCACAGCCTCCCTGCCCTGATTTCTTAGAAAGTATATTTCTTATTTTTCTTACCTTCCCCCTACTTCCTTCTCTCCTTCTTTCTTCCTGTTTTCTTTCTAAATCCTCTCACTTTATTACATCATTATACCCTCAGTTGCTTGGTGGGTAGCATGTTGTAGCATGGCAGTACAGATACAAGATCTGCCGATTCTCACTTTTTAGCTGATCTTTCCTGAAGATGCTTCTGCAAGCTGGAGAGCATCATGCTCATGGGAGACCGAGTGAGCTACTACTTTAACTGACATTATCTTTATCTGAACTTATCTAAATATTTGAAATATTCTGAGCTAACAACTCTTGCCTTCTCCTGAGACTGTGATAAAATTATTTCCAGATGGTCCTGCAGTTTCATATTGCTACAGTTAACAAAAAGCTTTTGTAAATGTTATATTAACCACTAAGGGGCATGTGCTACCATTAATTTGTGTTATGAGCTCTTGTTGTTAATGGGAAAATTTGCCCAAGCAAGCGTTTTTCTCCTTAAATCATATATAATAATTAGAGTATTGGTTGCTACGAATCACAGATGCCAAAGAACTGATTGAAAGTGCTTTAGAGTTTGTTAGGTGTGTCTTTTAAACAAAAAGCTAATTTTCAGATTCTACAAAAATATCATACTGCTTGCTGCTATGACAAAACTGGGGAACACTGAATTATTTTTATCAGTGAATGTATGAAGTGTAACTTACTTGTCTTTCTCTTTTGTTGCACATATATCTAATAAATTAATGCAAAATTCTCTTTGCAACATTATATTTCTCAATTGTGCTATTATGAAGAGTAACTGTGGTAAAATATTGCACAAATAGCACTTTGTTTTTCAAAGTTCTTTTATTTATATTCGTGGACATTATGTTTTAAAATGTGTAACATCAGAATTACTGTTCATGACTTAATGGTTGTTTCTAGAACTTCCCCATGAGCAGAGTTTAAACAGCCATTTTGTTTGCCGTACCTTGACTGAAAGAGGTTGGCTTGTTTTATTGATTAGCCCAGTGCACTCACCAAGGAAAGCTTTTATAAACCTTATCACTGCTGTTAGTTGTAGTACAAAACATCAGGAACATTTGGAAGAAAAAGGGATGGGACTTAGAGAAATTTTTAGCTACTTACAAACAGTTGACTTTAACAAAAAGAAAGACAAAAGTAAAATTATAATACCATAGCCCAGGAGGAAGGAGTTAACCAAAAACAAATTCAAGGTCATAAAGTATACTTCTTACTTCTTTACAAGAACCTAAGGCTATACTTTCTCTTACTGCTTGCCAACTTAGATGTGGTTACCAGGGTAACTTCCTGTTCGAAATTATGCTGTGTGAAATGTACGTGTATTCTCTCGATTTAGATTCCAAATTTAGATTCCATTTACAAAAACAAGGATGGGGTTGGAAGGAGTTCTCTAATAACTAAACATTCGTAGTTTCCTGCTTAAAACAAAAACTTTTTGGTGGTATGTAAGTATTTATAGTAGTGTAAATCACTACATAGCACATCTAACCAGCTCATAAATTTAGCCCGTCTGGTTTCTTTGTCTACCTAAAATCATTTAAGCAAAAAACAATGTTTTATTTAGAGTGACAATTTTTTGTATGAACATTAAAAGTATACCACAGAACTTAATGTATATATAGCAGTACCCTCCTGTATCCCTTTTGGTAAAATATGTACTAGGGATTTATGGACATACATTCAAATGGGAATAAATATTTATAGAGTCGTAGAGAATGTGCCCCCTCAGTCATTTAATAAAACCTTGCATTCAGGTTTTAGGGGCAGCACTCCATCCACTCCTTTGTTTATCCAACCAGCACATACTATTCATAAGTGGGGACAAAGCAATGAACTAAATACCAAGGATCCCAAACCAAATGTTCTACTTACCCTCAAGGAGCCTACAGAGGAAGGCAGCAATACATCACTCACAGCACACAGTGATACATTCTAGAAAAGAGAAATACTTTCAGTGCCAGGGACTTGGTAGAAGAGTATCCAAATCAGATGGGAGGTTCCAGGACGTCTTTCAGGAAGATGAAATACATAAAGATGTTTGAAGCTTCAGGAGGACTCAAGTGATTAGATTTGCACTGGGGAATGATAATTCTGGTAGTGTTTGGAGGCTGGTGGGAATAAGTCCAGCCTGGACCTGGGAGACCACTGTGCCTTTCAAACATAAGATGATAAAAGCCTGAATGAAGGCAGGGCAGTAGGAATGTCAGGGAAGATTGGCAGAGCATCGACGCAGCAATGATTTGGTGTCAAACAATGCTCAAAAGAGAAGGAACTGCTGATCATGAAGGGCTGCAGTTATAGGTTAGGAGACAAAAGCCCAGATAGTGATGCTTACATGGTATCTAAGATTTAGACAATGGGGTAGTAAGACTTTGATGTCATCGGTGTGAAAGCGGAGTATTTGCAGAAACGGTTCGTGCTCTGAGGCTAGTACAATAAAAGCCTTTGTAATGGATATAAATTCTGAAAATATGCATTTTATTTTATGTATATTTGACATTTTGAACTTGAACAAATCAGAAACTAAAATGATAAGCCTGGTAATTTTTTTTTAAAATCAAAGCTGATTGAATCAGACAGAAATACTTCAGCAAAAGGTTGCCCCTTAGGTAATCTGTCAGTTTTTTCAGAAAACTAGTTTTTATAGTTCTTTTCCAACATATATTTATAAAATCATTTTATTTCATGTAACATTTTGTTGACTATCAACATATTCTTAATTCTTAATGGAAAAGATATTGAAAGATTATTTACTTAAATGCATGCTTGGAACTATGGATATTGTGTCACCAATAATATTCATAAAAGTGACCATGCGGTAGCTTACAGAGCCTTACCTGATATCCTTGACCCTTTTAAAACCATATCTAGGATTGGATGACAAAATAAACTATAGAAAAAAATGACAAGTTTTGCTTAAAATGACAACTTTCCCCTTTAATTTTATAGCCAATTCTGAAGATATATTGTTTTTCTGATATGTATTAATTTGATCTCAAACATTATCATTGTTAATATGATAGTTATTGAATTTTCGATTGCTTATGTTATATGCACAGAACAAAAGTAAAATATTTCTCAAATTCTTCTTTTTTTTTTCCTGCTCAGCCCACCCTGAGGGCAAGGCTGGCCCAGAATGCGGTGCTGGGGATTGAATTGCGGTCCCCTGCACCTGCCTAAGCTTGCCTAAGTAGGTGATTTAGACCAGTGACCTATCTTGCTGACCCCTATTTCTCCAATTTTAAGGAGGGAGACATAATTGTTAATTTTTTTTTTTTGGTTGCACATGATGGCCCTTATTCAGGTAGTTTTTTAAAAACTCTACACAGTGAGTGGTTTATTAGGGCAGGAGTGATTGACCTCAGAGCATTAATTTCATTGTGTAATCATGACTCAAGTGCCGAGCACAAGTTCTCAGAAGTCATTTTTTTATTATTACAGTTTTGCTGAATAGCTTATAAGTAGCTTATAATGTTTACCTTTAAGCATTTCAACTTTAGGCATGGGTTCAGTTCATTCATCATCACTGAGTTAGTGAAACTGTCATATTCTGTCTGCGCATAAGATAGCCAATAATTCTGAATGCAGTTTAGGGCACTAAGGTTTTAAAATTCACATGTCTTCTCATTGGACATTGTTTTCAGAACATGTAATTGATGTTTTCACTAAATGGAACTGTATTTTTTTTCTAAAGAATTATCCTAAGAAAAGATAGAACATAAATGATGTATATTTACTGCTGCATTTGTTTTTCGGACTTTATCAAAATTACGTTACATCAGCCAAATGAGATTACATAAACTTGAGTGGATTATATTTTTAATTTGTCAGACATTTTTAATTAATGATATTATTTTACAGTGTTTTCAGATTTTAAAATTTCTTTCTGCTGGTTCTTTTTAAAGTCTATACTTTTCCACCAGTGGCTTAGCCCCAAGCTCATGCCAAGCTTGTGTCTGCTTGTCAAGGATGAGGGGCTGAGGTGGAGACAGTTCCTGGAGTCACTTCAAGGATCTGGGATGGTGATGCTGCATCATTCCCTAGGTCCCCAGAGAAAACCTTGGGACAACAGAGAGGCCAGAGAATCTGAGTCCTTTGCTGGAAGTGACACAGGCAGCTGTGGCACATTTCTTTCTCTACTGCCGCCTCAGCAGGCCCGCCTAATGGTAGAGGTGTTGAGCAATGTATCCACTGAGGTGCCAGGCAGAAAAGTGGACTGAATACTCCTAAGGACTAATACTTGCTCTTATACTGATTTGAAAAATCCAGTGCTTTCTTTGCTACAAGATAATCTCAGTGGATCAGCCAGAAACAATCATTTCAGAATGTCAGGTCATGTGACTCATGTGCCACATCATTGAGTGGCTCCATATTTCACTCTGAAGAAAAACAGTGTCCCTCCTGTGAGCACTAATCAAATAGTTCTCCATTCATGTGACTCTCAGTCTCCTTGTTAGATGGGCAATTGTTCCTTACCTTTTTATTTTTTCTCCATAGCTTTTGCCTCTCTAACGCATACACTTGACTCTGTTTATTTATTTATTTATTTATTTATTTATTTATTTATTTTTAAAGATGGGTGTGTTTTTTTAATTTTATTTATTTATTTATGTGGGGGGGGGCAGCTCAGCCCACTAGGGGGTGGCATGTGGTGCTGGGGGATTGAACCGTGGTCCCTTTGCTTTGCTATGCTTGTTCTAAGTAGATGCTTTTAGACCACCGAGCCATCTCACCAGCCCTGTCTATTTATTTTTGATCTCTTCCTACTACAATATAAACCACTAAAAATCAAGAACCCTATTTACAATACTATTTAAACCCACTGAAGTATTCCAATATGAATGAATAAATGAATGAATGAATGAATGAATGAATGAATGAATGAATGAATGAATTTCCCAAGAGCCATACTGAGAATCTCATTCTGTAAACTCAACTTTGGCCATGGAATATTTCTCAAGAACTGAGCCCCACTTTTCTCGCTCGCTCTCTTCCTGCGTCCCAGTGGTGTACTGCACCAGTCATACAGGGATTTGTCCCATGCTTGATGGCATCTGGGCTGAAAAGGAGACATCACAGCAAATTGGGCACAGCTACCTGACTGGGAAATTGTCAAGGCGCGGGACTCCTGCATGCCAGCAGAGACCTACTGACACAATTTGAGGAGATCATTTAAGAGGGCTTCCAAGTTAAATTGAGTTAATTAGAATTGAATATAAAGTCATGTTTCTTGGCTTCATTTTATTTGTGGTATCTTATGTTTGAAATTAGAAATCCTATCAGGCTGCCATTTTATGTTGTACTAAAGTCATACTCTACCCCCTTAAAGTTGTAATACATTTAACATTTCTAGTAAGCAGTTGTCTTATTAATATGATCAGCAGAGAAAAATACACATGCATGTTCTTAGCATGTACACATTTATAGTGATAAAGATAAGGCGTGTGTATTCATAAAATAAAGAGAAAAAGTTAAAATAATATGAAAAGTGCTGATTTGACTTTAATAGTTGCAAAATAAAGAACATTAATATCCTTTATAGTTCACTTGACAGGAGATGAACTGTCAAAGAAGGGAAGGCAGAAAGTCATCTGAGTGAGTTATTTGCTAGTGTAAGGCTGATGATTTATTATGCCTGAATGGAACTTGAGTTCCTTGCCAGTGGACACTCTAATAGACCAGAACCAAAACCAAGGCATTTACTATTAGCAGGAGGTCTTGAAAGCAAGGTAGTGATGGGCTGGTGCCGATGAAAGCCTGTGTGTGGGAACTGCTAGAACTCCCTGCTGTTGTTCCAGTGAATTCCATTATCTTCACCTTAACATGCTCTCCTCCCTTTTTTGCCTTCTGGGCATAACAAATAGGCTGTGTACAATGGCGGCAAAATGACAGGAGGTGGTCTTTGAAAAATGTTCCAACCAGATTCCACCGTAGATACATGCAAATGGTAGCATCCGTTACTCATTTCTGAGAGAATAACAACTAGTCTTTATAGGCACCGGTTTCCTAGTTAAAGTATCTCAAAAATGATAAAATAAATCCTCCTATTAATCGTATTTTTTGAAGAAACAATCTATAGGACAGGTGTGTATGCAAATATATAGATACTAAGATTTTATTATAAAAGTAGAAGACAACTGTTTCATTTTGAAGGCATCTGAGCAAAGAAAGAATTTATTCAGAGCCATTTTGCTCTATTCAGTAAGACTGTTAGCAGATTCAGTGAGGCCCACTCACCTTGCAGAACAATATGCTTTATTCAGTCCACTGATTCCAGTGTCAATTTTATCAGGAAAATTCTTACAGACACTGAGAACAATGTTTAACTATAATTTGGGCAACCAGTGGCCCAGTTAAGCTAGTATATAAGATGAATAATCATATTTCCGAAAAAAAATTTATTACTTTTTATAGGAAAAAGATGGTTTTCTGGGTGAAAAATACACAGTAACTGTCATCAGATCTTTTATAAAACTAAGATGTTCTTCCTTTTTTTTCTTTTTTCTTTTTTTTTGCAGAACAGGGTATTGAACTCAGACCCTTGCTCTTGCCAGGGAAATGCTTATTCCACTGAGCCATCTCCCCGGCCCCCTAAGCTGTTCTTTATTAATGTGAGAAGTGTTACTTCTGTGAAAGACAGTGGAGAGTCTGATTTACCAATTCATTTGTCATTTTGGGTCTCCCGTTGGGACTGTGGTTGTTAGGTTCAGAACCTTCATATTGTTTTAAGTGTTTACTTATATAATTTAATAAAGAATGCTGTCCAGGCAAATGGTATCCCTGGTGTACTTTATTCTATGGTCTTTGGATTTACAGTACTATCGTCTCATGGAGCAAATTTATTGTGCATGACACAATCTTTAGTCCTCTATGCAGGGATCCATCTAGTCTAAAATTCCATATCAATTTAAGATGACATAGAATGTGATTACAATCTTTAAACTAAAAATAGAGACACATCATCAAGAATTGTACATATAAGAAAATGAAAGAGGTGGTTTGAAATCAAGAATGAACTGGTAAGAATTCATATAGGTCTTATATAAGTTAGCATCAGAATAGAGCGGTAATGGTGAACCGTTACAAGTAGCCTGCTGTGGCACTCCTGCTATAGATTCGCTGCTACTGGAATAGAATATGTATACATGCCACAGTCCCTATAGGTAGATGCCCAAATTACCTATCTTTAGACATTGGACATGACTCAAGAGAGTATACTGTTGACAACTAAATAATAAAATGTTAAACTGTACATTGAATAAAGAAAAAACACCTTTACAAATCTCAGTTCACTGAACTGCTTGTGGCGGAGCATATACTCTAGTGTCAGTTGTGACAAGGGTGCAGAAGTTGCATCAATAGCAATAACATTGTCCCAAAAGATGGTAGACATATGTTGAATTGGATGAGATCCAAAATTATTGAAGTAAAAAAAAATTAAAGTAGATGGAAGCATATCTAGAATCTTATTAGCTGATCATGGAAAGTAGATGTCAGGCTGTGCAGGTATTAAAATAAGAAATTGTTGAGTAATCTTTGAGAAAGTTTTTCGAGTAAGTAGTAGTGTGAAATAAGAAAAACATTCCTTATCCTTGAGCTATGAGTCAGGAAGCTTGTCAACAATTGCACTGAAGAAACTGTAGCATTCATGTCCAGGATACCTAGAGAAAGAAGGTGATGCCATCCAGAAAGAATAGAATGATGAGAGGAGAGGGCTGGTGAGATAGCTCAGCAGACTAAGTGCCTGCTTAGGCACATGCAGGGCCTGGGTTCAGATCCCTGGCACCACATCTTACGAGTCCAGGCATGGTGGCACATGCCTGTAATCCCAGCACTATGAAGACTGAAAACAGGAGGATCACTATGAATCCAAGCTGCGTAGAGAGACCCTATAACAAATGCATAAAAAAAAAGATAAGAGGAGTTTAAGGAGCAAAAGTAAAAATTAGGCGAGATGATTGATATAAAGGCATGACACAAGTGCTTAACCAAGAGTTGAATTTGGTTATTGAGACTGAGCTTTGGTAGCACAGAGCTAAAAATAAAAAGTAAAAAAAAAAAAAAAAACCCAAAAAACAAACCCCAAAACTCATGATAGCGTCTTTGATAATAATAGTAATAATATTTAAAAATTTATTGAGCACTTGTACCTATGAACTAATTTAATTTCCACCTGGATATATAAATTAAGGATTATTATTGGTCCCAGAAAGAGATTGAGCATTTCTGAATAGTGGACGCTAGAGGTGGGATTCCAACTGTGGTAATTCACTTCCTAAGCCTGTGTTTTTCTGTATAACTATGTGCTATCAAACATGAGAATTAAAAACATTTATGTCTAGATGACTTTTCATCAATATCATTCTTTTTACCAAGGCACTGTTATTCTAAATTCAGAAGTAACAAGTATTTGTTGAGAAAAGGCTGGTGTGTTGCCCAACAAATGACCTTTTCAAACATCTGCTTTGTGACCCTTGATCAGAGCCAGACCATTCCAAAGAAAGGTGGGTCCAGGGGTGTCAGACTCTGGCAACCTGCGCTGTATTGGGGAGGAATAATCCTGCTGGGAGACCCAGTGCCTGCTCCCTAGAGCTGTGTTTACAATGGCTTCTCCAGGTCAACTTTTGCTTACTTTTCTTTTTTGTTTTATTTTCTGGGTATGTTAATACCATTACTTAACGTATTTGAGCAGAATTCTATAGCAATGTCTCATTTTTTCTTTATTTATATTGATTTCAGAGAGGGTTATAATTTTCTTTGCACATATATGATCAGTTTACATGTATAACATAAGAAGTAGTGAGATCATTTAGCTAAAGGAGCTCTTGAGAGGGGTCCTAAGCTATATCAAAGCTAAAAGACAAATTGGTATCCAGTGTGTGTGTGTGTGTGTGTGTGTGTGTGTGTGTGTGTGT
>NW_004524701.1:3891960-3906812 GCF_000260255.1 Octodon degus | reverse complement strand
AGAGAGAGAGAGAGAGAGAGAGAGAGAGAGAGAGAGAGAGAGAGAGAGAAAATCCTGGCATCCTTATCCATATCTGGCATTTCCAGAAGCAGCAGAGGTGCTGGGATGTAGTTCAGTGGCATAAATGCCTCTCTGGTAAGTGTGAGGTCCTGAGTTCAATTTCCAGAAAGGAAAAAGTTTCCAGAAGTAGTCTAATGTAATCCTTCTGAAGTTTATCCTTAAATTATTTTTATTCAAAGTTATAACTAAGGGGCCGGGAAGATGGCTCAGTGGAATAAGAGCTTCCCTGGTAAGTGCAAGGACCTGAGTTCAATCCCCGGTTCCGAAAAAAAAAAAAAAAAAAAAAAGAAGACAAATACAAAGTTATAACTAAGCATTCATTTCTCTTGTTGCTTTGCTTACAATTTTGCCTGTTTTCTGTGCATGTGTGGGGGTCAGACTGTCCTATTCTGAACACAGATTTATCCAGATGAATGAATTGGGGTGAGGAAACAAAGTAAAAGAACCCATGAGGCCTGGGCTAAATGACATGTCTGAGTCTAAAGAGTTAATTTCTATCAGCCTTGCCTTTCTTAACCATAAACTAGAGAGGAGAGTATTATATATACTTTAGAGGGCTATGGCTCAATAAAAATATATAGAAAAATCATTACTGTAGTTGCATGGATTCATTAATATTAAATAACAGAAAGTTTTATTAGTAGAAGTACTTTATGTCTTTCTTCAAAGCTTGTATTTTCAAAGAAGATCTGGGACTGTGTGAGGATAGTTCTAGCCAAATATGTGACCATCTGGGCCCTAACCTAATCTGAAAAAAATGTCATCCCCCAAATATATGAGGTTAGAATTGTTTTCACAAACGTACAATGCATACCACACAATGGTGGGAGCTTTCAATCCCTGAGTTATTAACAAATGAGACTTTACTTCCACTGAGTGCTTCATCTGTGTCATGCCAAACACCTTGGTATGGACAGGGTAAGTAAGCCATCACTAAATCTTCATAACTGCAGTTCAAGTTCTTATTTTATGAATGAGAAGACCATCTCTTGGAGCACCCAGCCCCCAAGCTAAAAATAACAAAATAGGCTTCTGTAACTTGTTGCAATGTATCATATGATTTACATTCAAAGCATTTACAACTATAAGAAGGTGGGGAGGTCTTGACAGTCTAGTAATGCTAGTAAAACCCCATGTGTCCTCCATAATTACGTGAACATTTAAACTTTATTCTGATAAAGATAGTGAAATCTGGTTATTAGCAGTTTAAGCAACCATTGAGTGAGCAATAGCTTTGGTCCGAGGTTAACCAGGAAACATACTTTATACATTTATTTTGCCAAAAGATAGAATAAAGCTAACAGAAGACAGTAGTAGGCTCTGCGGTCTCTACAGTGGGTCTGTCTTTGATTTGGTGTGAGAGAGCTGATTTGTGAATTCCTCCTGTGAATTTAAAGGGGTTATAAATTTAATTGTCCTAACCAGACAAAATTTCTTTTTGCTGTGGATGATATTTTCTGATTTTATATATATTTTTTCCATAATTTTATTGAGAAACAAATAGCAATGAGACATTTTCAAACCAAATTGGTAGGACAGTTTCAATAATTGACACATTGCATACATTCTTCCTAGTGGTTAATTGATGTGCAAGATGTAGACATGATATCCTGTTTACAAACACCATTAGAACAAATCCCTCTATTCATTAAGTAAATGTAACTATATATTTATCCTAACCACTTTGAATACACAGACACAAAATGCACATTCATCTGTATCCCTCTTTATTTGTTAAGTTCCGTTATTTGAATATTATAGGTGTGTAAACTCAACAAAATATTCTAAAAGAGTACAGTAGTCCATAATAGTATTGGGTCTTCTGCTTAACTGGCAATGTCAGAAATTGTTGACCTGAGTCCCCTACAGCTCAACATAACAGTATGGCTTTACTTCTTATATTTCATTTTTATACTTTTCTGCTGAATGGTTAAGACCAAGGTAAAGCAGGACCTATGCAACAAGAGTTGTAGCTTTTGGGTCTGATAAGGTCAGTGAAATCCCCTCAGGGTTTATCCTGAGATCCTGTACCTCAGATTGTAGAACCTTTGTCAGTGTCAGCCATGTGGATGAGACACAGTCATTGCTTGGCCTGATTTTATATATTATAAAAATCACTTTACAGAACATTTGTCAACAAAAGATTCAGCAGCACTACTTTTTAAAATAATTTTTTGTCCCTTTTCTCATTTTTTGACTTTGTTTTGAGACAGGACCTTGCTAAGCTGTCTGGCCCGGGCTCAAGTTTGCTTGAATGTGTGGTGATGTGCAAAAACACATATATGAATGTTATATATGCACACAGACTCGCTTGCAGCTCCTCATCCATTCAGCACCTGTGGGTCCGAGGCCAGGACCACTGCAGACACCTCGGTCTGCAGACACAACAGTCCCTTACATAAAATAGCTTAGTGTTTGGTAACACACATGTGGGCGCGTATTCCTTCTCATATGCTTTTAAATCATCTCTAGGTTACTTTTATTACTTAATACAGTGTAGATACCATGTCAGTAGTTGTTAAACTTTATTGTTTAGTTAATAATAATAGAAAAGATGAAAAAAATTTGAATATTTTAATCCTACAGTTAGTTGACTCCAGGGTCACAGAACCTGCAGCATGAAGGGTTAATCACTTAGATTGAGCCCAGTTTTATTCTGTCTAAAATTTTCCGTAGCAAGAAAGTCACAGAATGGCAAAAGCAGCTCTGACAAATGGAAGCAAGTTTTTGTGCACTATAAACATTGAGGAAAAATTCTAATAAAGTTGGTGAATGGAAGGAAAATATCAAATACAGAGCCACTGAAAGAAGAATTTATCATGAACATTTAGGTAATAGAAACCCAAAATTTGATTATATAAAATACCAGTGTCTTCAACAGAGAAAATCGAAGGTTGAAGCAAAATGTAGTCTTATGATTGTTGCCTAACAAGGTAGAAAAACCCTGATCTCTGTCTGTCTGTCTGTCTGTCTGTCTGCCTGCCTGCCTGCCTGCCTGTCTCTCTGTCTCTCTTTCTCTGTCTCCTTCCCTCCCTCCCTTTCCCCCAATTCTCTCTCAGACAAGGGGACTTCACGAAGAAACAGGCAGTCAGGTAGGAAGCATAACTTAACAAATATTTTCTCTCCAAAATTCTGAAATAGTACTGTCCTCAGTCTCTCTTACTTAAGTTATGTAGTGACTGTGTCCCCATGTAAATCATGTTAGACTTAATGGCACAGGAGGAAAGAGAGCTGATTGTTGCCAGAGAACAGTCAGCTTAGGTCCCTGCCTTGATGGCCTGTCTGTGTGCCTCTCCCTAATGCATCCCTACTGCATGACAGCTTTCTTCAAAATGAGTACTTAAGAGCAGGCCACCTCAGTCTACATGAGTCACACCTATGTCAGAAGAACATCATGGAAAATCAAACCATTGTGAAAGACATGCATTTGAAAAAGAATTTGCTCTCATCACAAAATCAAAAGATAAATGCAGGGAAATGTTTCCCTGCCAAAACAGAAGGATACACTGTGTTATTCACAAAACACAAAGAAGCAGCAAGCTTTCAAGAGAGAAGGGCATTATTGACACGCTGCAGAATGAGGACGATAGCTTTCCCTTTGTAGATGTAAAAGTGAAACAGGACAACCAGGATATCATGTATGAATTGAGATAGGGTAGATACCATAAACAAGTATATCTTTATTAAAATCAGAATGCACTTATTTTCAGTACAGCGGTTGTGATTGCATGTTTTGGGGGGTGGGGTCTGAAACAACTTGTGATTAGAAAGCCAAACATAGGAGAAGGGGGCAAGAAGAGGTGTCACTGGGTGAGCCTATCATCAGACAAAAACTTGTGGGCCACATCAAGAGTTAAATCCTCACCGCTCTATACTGTTGGCAGCACAATGTAAGATATTTGAGTAACAATTTCATTATTAACCAATTTATGATCTTTTTATTTCAGAGGAGCATAAGGGACTTGATAAAAATTTGCTACAAACAAATGACAGCTTTGTTGAACAGCAACATATTTTTTGTAGATTTTACAACAAGGGGAATGGGCCAAATACCCTTGTAAATTACATTAATGAGATAGATTGCTACTTTTAATGGAGGCTCTGTGCTGCACGGTATGCCTTATGCAGATTTGCCAGTTAATAAGCCTGAACAGTGTTTCTGTTCGTGGAAAATGAATCTGAAACGATTGTCAGATTATCTGTTTGGCATGCCTGGCTGGTATCTAGAATGGCATTCTGCTAATGCGCTGTTACTCAGTGTCATTAACCCACACAAATGATTGAAAGGTGAATTTATATTTGTACCACGGGCTCAGCCCAGGGAACAGGCTGCAGGCCAATGAGACTGCAAAGGATATAATGAGCCATTCATTTGGGGTTTCCTTCTTTTGGTCTTTATGTGCTCACTCACTTTAAAGATGTATGATATTTAAATATATTGAAAATAATGGAACAGAACTGCTACCTACCCAAACACAACTCTGCAGTTTATTAAGCACTTGAAAGTTAGAGTCAGAAAGTGAGCAGCCGCCCTCCCCTCATGATCCCTGTACCTGGGGGATCTTTGCCGAAAAGGCAATAAATTAAATATCTTGGAAACCATTTCATCCAAGAATATTGTAGAAACTTTAATTAGAAATGTAGAAATCATGATGGAAACATGAAATGAGAGTCTTGTCCCTTTTCCATGAGAAGAATTTAATTTACACTTGTGCAGATTAATTAAAATACTTGAAAATGGAAAACTTTTTTCTTTAATGGTAGATCCAGGATGATTACAGCAAAGCCATCACCCTGAAACTACAAAATATTCTCATTTGGGGTCCTTTCAATACATTTTGTCTGATATTCCTCTAGAATGTACTTTAATGCATGTCTATGTTTTTCAATTTAAGGGCTTTGGAAATTTTTAATAAGTTTATAAACAAAAGGTTGTGCCCTATTCTCTCAAGGAGAGAGAGGATATACTCAGAATTCAAATCCTCCTTTCTGTAGACCTTGATCTAATATAAAAAGTTCATGCTTTTGGGGCCTCAGTCTAGGTATTGACAGCTACTTGAAATTTCAGTGAATTACATCCTACTTTTATTTTAAAATATATTTGGTACAGGGTCTCACTATCCAGCTTGGACTCATAGTGATCCTCCTGTCTTTGAGCTCCCCAGTGCTGGGATTACAGGCATGAGCCACCACTCCCAGCTCAGGGTGCCTGGAGGCAGGGCCAGTGTAGCATGTGGTGCCAGGGATTGAACCCCATCCCTGTGCTTGCATAAGCAGGCACTCAGTCTGCTGAGCTATCTTGCTGACCCTTAAACCATACAGTTAAAACCACACAAATTTAAATTTTTCAGTGCATGGTAATCTCACATGATGTGCTCTTTCTTAGGGTCCATACAGAAAATTAGTAAGGGCTTCTCTCCAAAACAAATATTGAAATGGTATGTGTATAAATACCTGTGCAGGAAAGGGGATTTGGTATAAAGATCTAGAAAAGCAATGTCCTTTCAGTAAGAAGTCATAATTGTAAATGCACTGGAGGGCCGTGCTGATGGCTGTGTGTCTAGGGTCGGGGTGTGACAAAGCACTTCCCTGGAAAACAAACTCCTTGTGTGGCTGTGAGATACCAGGGTACTTTTCCTTGTCTGCTTCTGACAGTGTTCAGTGGTCAACTTCCTGTGCTCTGGTACTGTTTTATCAAGTTAAAATTCTCCATAATTTCTAATAAACATTTTGAAAGCTCTCATCTTAATATATTCTTAGTAGACTGCAAGGTGTTATAAACTGCAGGTTAGTATGTTTACATGATGTATATTACGCATATCATTACTATATTTATAATATATTCTTGTTATTTTTACACATCAAACTTCCAAGTAAAGTTAACACTGCTGAAGAAAATCTTTCCACTTTTAATTCCAGCTCCTCACTCCCAGCTTTCCACCCCAGCCGTCTCTCACAGAGATAAGAAGTTAAAAGTTTTAGCCAGTCTTCCTGTATTTAAACTTAAGAAGATGCCTAAAGGATATTTGCTAATTTAAATTCATTTTACTTGGATAATTGCTTCCCTCTTTGGCTCTCCTCTTTGATAAAGATAAAAAAAAAATTAAAAGTATTTCCCGACATTCACCATAGTTGGAACTTTTTAGCATTATTAATCTATCTTGTTGAGTGATCAAATATTTCATTCTTCTGGTGTTTTTTAAACAAGGCAAGCCCTTGCAATTTAAAAAGAATAATTAGCAGTTTCTGCCTAGCTAAGCAAACAGACTCGAAGGGTAATTTGGATTTGCTGGAAATGGGTGTTCTTCATCACCTTCGTAAAATATTTATCAAACCAAAAGGTTGCATATTTTCCTATACTAGGTATAAATGTTTAAGCACAAAATTTGATAAATATCTGATGCATAACAAATACTATTATGGAATAGCTGGACTTCAGGTACTCAATTTGTTCACTCTTATAATTTATTGCCATTACATGATGTAATTTTTCCCTGCCCATCTTTCTGCCTCTTATGTTCCACCCATCAGGCACCTCACAGTGGAGCTCCCCGAGGGCTCTGTCTGAGACAATGTCTCATTTAAAAGAAAGTCCTGCCTCCTTCCAGATGTTGTGATGTATTCATGATGTGGTCCATGCTTTTGGCCAGGTAATCCAAGTTACACTGATGAATGAATCCATGTTCATCTCTTCATTCATTCTGTTCTTCAAAATACTAACCCTTCCTCAGAGGCAGTCCTGGGAACAATACTTATACTCACTGCATAGGCAGACACTATCTGTTAACTTTGTGGCTCTTCAAAACTTAAGAATCCATGTAGCAATTTTGGTGAACTATAGGAATTCTTGCTAAATTCCAGTGGCGATTTATAAATAAGATTTATGTTGCAGGATAAGATTCTTTATGATCTTTCTGTGTGTGTATGGAGAGGGAGGGAGAGAGAGAGGGAGAGAAAGAGGAAGAGAGAGAGAGAGAGAGAGAGAGAGAGAGAGAGAGAGAGAGAGATTGCATTTATTGCCTTTTTCCTTCTCTGCCCTCTCCTAAAAGAGAAGTGATTGCATTCATTAACTACTGCTACATATTACCTCACAGTGTAGCAGGATACACCAAAAACATTATCTTTACACGGGGTCAAAAGGTCCAGAATAGAGGAGGGGTAAAGGTGAGGGTGAGGAGGGGTAAAGGTGATTACTTCCAGCTTGGGATCTCTCAGGAGACAGCAGTAAAAGTAACACTGCTAGCAGAATTAGTTGTGAGCTTCACTAGGGTTGGATCTTGCTTTAAGCTCAGTCATGTGGCTTGACTGTCCTCCCAAGATGGTGACTGGCTTCATCAGGGCAAATGATCTAAGAGAATGAGGGTGTAAACAGTGCCTTTCATGACTCACCCCCTAAAACTGGACACCATCACTTCCTCTTTATTATTTTCATTAGAGGTGAGTCACTGATCCAGACCAACCACATTGGGAAGGTAGTGTAGCTCCCCCTCTGGAAGGAAGTAGTATCAGCCCACTAATGCACATAGCTTAAAGTCATCTTCCTAAGGAAGAAAATGTCTAGTCTCTCTAATGACTTTGCAATGAGATTTATGAGTGCCACTTAGAAATGCAATAGTGTGATTTGCCACAAAGGGCTGGGATTAGTATTTTAGTTACTTACCCTTAGATCAATAGCTCAGTTCAGACATAGAACCATGCAGGTAACGATTGGTACTGAATAATTATAGAAGTAAATAATCAGCATCTCCACATTCTGGGCTGTGTTTTCTAAACAGTTAAAGTTTTGCTGCCAAAATAGTTTCCCTCTTGCTCTGCCTCCAGTAATGGTAAATGAAGGGTGTAGATTTAAGTCTGTTTATTCTTTGAACTTTAAAGATTATTTTTTTAAAGTCAGATGTCCAGTTTATCTCCTAATTATTAGCCAAACTACATGTAGTTTATATATAGTTTAGCATATGATTCTCTGTTGCTGTATACTTATCATCTGCACTGTATTGTAAGCACATAAGGGGTAGCACTTCTGCCTATTTTGGGCAAGTTGGTATCTGTGGGTTAGGATCTTGTCCGAAGAAACATTGGCACTCTATGCATGTTTGTTAAATTCATTAATTAACATTTTTACTGAGCTAAAAATAACGTTTGCATGGGCATTTCCATTTGGCGTGAACACAGATCTGACTTCCAAATTACACGTAGTATAAAATGTAAATACACTTGGTTGTTTTCAAAAGGCCTTCCTTTCTGGCTGAAGTGTTTAGTATTAAATGACTTGTATGTTAAAATACTTTGCTGAAACAGAGTTGTCGCGAGTGCCAAGGCACAGCCTCCTCAGAATCACCTAGTATACTAGACACATTCTATCACCTTGCAAGGTTAGAGTAACAAATAGAGCAGCGAAGTTATGTCGAAGTATGGTGAGGAAAAGCCCTGAATCCTAAAGAAAATAGGAAGTATGTCCTAGGCTTGGCCCAGGTTGCAAAGAGGAGGAAGACTGTGGGGAAAACAGCTTATCTATAATTCTGGTCTTCAAATTAGAAACGAAAACATGTATGCAAATCTAAACTTTTTTCCCTTTAATCCTGGATGCTTTGTATCCATATATATGCATCATTAGGTTTTATAACTTCTGGAGGATATATTGCTGTGGATCCCTAAATAATCTACTGAATATTCTGTATTCATTTTTATCCATCCCACACTACCAAAATGGTAGTGCAAATCTACCTTTAAAGAACCACCAAGTCTGTACAGAATGAAAAACATTGAGAGAAAGACTGGCTTTCTTACTATGTGGAAGGAAAGATATCACACATAGAAGACCTAGACATCTTTGTGAATCTCGCACAACCCTGTAGTATACTCAACAACTCAAATATGACATTAGAGACTGTGTGTTCTAACCTCCTCTTATAACACTAGCTCTTTTGGATCATTTTCCACCTTAGTGTGTCAGTATGATGAGTTTTTGCAAGGGAGCCCCTGTGTTCCTCCTTTGAAGATGCAAGTTCCTGGCTCTGCTGTACAGCTTAGAATTTATCCCTTGACAAGGAAGAGGCTCTTCAAAGTAACTTAGTTCCTTTCCTTTTCTGGAGTGACTTTGTGACATTTTGAAAATTTTTATTGTTTACTTAACATAACCTGTGAGTGACCTGTGCAGCTTTCGTTTGGAGCCACGCATCTCAGTAAGGGCTTCCTGACACAGGAGTGTGGCGGGCTGTGCTCATGTGGCTGTCCCCGTCACTGGAGACACCCATTTCATGGCATCAGCTCTCTGCCAGAAGCTCCCAAGTCATTTCTGTTTCATTATTTATTGCTCACTTGTGGTGTTTTATCTGAACATTTGAACTCTTCAGGTTGGTTTATGAAGCCCCAGATTGAAACAGTGTTGAACCTCATTCTGAAAACTAGTAAATGGTGTAAGTCCTGAAAGTAAGAAGAAAAAGAACCCCTCTGATTTATTGGGTTTTTTTTTCAGTTTTAATACTTGCCTGAGGGATAGATGAGAAGACCCCCTCCAAATATTCTGGTTGAACAAAAGCCTATTAGAAATTTTTCATTCTTATGAAGAGAAAGTACGACAGTGATTTATAAAATGAACTTTACAGATAATTCCATAAAAACATTTCAATTATAGAATGACATAAATTTGCTTATAATTATGAAATGTATGCATAACAGTTGCAAATAGCATTAGTAAAATGTAAACCTATTTAATTATGTACTCTTGTTAATGCATAAACATGTTCATAAGGTAAAGAATTTTAAATGACACCATTTTAGATTCTCTTCCTTCTTTGACTTAAAGAAGCCTTTCAGATGTCACACAGGATGCTGTCAAATTCCTATTCCTAAGGCTTGGAAACTTCTCTCCTCAGCCTCTTAATGATGCTGCATTCAATACTTGTCGTCTTAACTGTCTTTGACTAATTCTTGTGTCTTAAAGAAAGATGGAATGGTTCTCAAATGCCAAGATTAAAATGCCAGATGCAGCACATAAATCAATTGTAAATGACAAAAATGAGCAGTAACAATTTTACTTCTGTAGGAACCAATTCATTATTATGCAGTCTGCCAGTGCTGTCCGCTGGTGTACCTCCTTGCAAAGGGTGGCTGGGTCTTCCCCAAGTGTTTTCTCTTAAAGTGAAACCCAGCAGAGCTTCATAGATAAAGGATATTGTTCCATATCAATAGGTTCCAAACCAACTTGATTGGGCCAATAAAATGAGATATTTCTCTTTCCATGTCCAACAGTTCTTTCTGTGATGGGATAGAAACTTTACCTTGTCAATAATAAAGTGCTTTGTTCTCAATGTCATCTCATGTTCTGCTTATTTAAAATTGTTTATGCTGTTGTGCTTTATTTTCCATTTCCTGAAAAGCTGGTTCACAGTAAGGATTAGGAATTATTTTACTAACATGCTTTGTTATTTCACTTGAATAATGATTTAATAATAACAATGGAGTTTATGGATACAAATCTGTGTTATATTGACATATATCTGGTCTTTCCTAAATGCTCTCACATAACAGGACCTCTTTCTCACTCATCTTCATACATGGAGGGTCCACCTCCATGTTTATAAAGAAACAACTGTAGATGTGTTGACTAAATGACTGTTTAACGGGTATAAATGTTTCCCAAGGTGTTAGCAGATACAATGCCTTGAGATTTACAGTAATCTGGGAAGCATATAATCTGTGCCAACTCCATTTTCTTCTCTGTTCCCTTTACAACCACAGCAGGTTGCTCATAGTGTGTACTAGAAAGATTGTTCAGCCTCTACCCTATTTCCTACTCTGAGTTCCGGTCCCTGCACCACTCTCCATCCCTAGTGCGTTTGTCCTCCACCCCTCTGCTGGTGCCTCATCTGCATTCCCCACGGAGAGCACAGGGAGGCTTCTTGCTCTTGAATCCAGAGGCCTTTACTGCCAGACTTCTTCCTGAGAACTCCTCTCCTTGCAGCTGGGCCTTTTCCCCCTTGTTAGGAAGGCTTCCACACATTGCACCGCGCCACAGGTCTCGGGCCACTTGTCTCTGTGTGTATGTTGCAGCCAGGGACCGCAGCCTGCCTGCCACGCTAATCACTGGACCCTATTCATCAGCCCTTTCTTCACCTCTCTCTGTGGCTGGAAGCCTGGTTTTTCTCCAACATGAAAGCCCAGGGCTCAGCCAGTGGGGGGGAGCCCAGCATGTTTGCGGGTGGCAGCTGGAGGACTCCGTTCCCCACTAGAAACAGATCAAATGATCATCTGAGATGTTTTCAGGTTTCCTTGCTTAAAAGGCAGATCAAAGACACTGTCACCCTCAAAGATTTGAAGACTAGCAGAGCACGAGGCCGGCACCCCTTCGTGACCCTTCACTGCTCACTGTGTTTGTGGTGACTTTGCACTCTGTGACTTGACTGTCTGCCTTAATCAAAGAATCAGTGAAATCAGACAGCACCTAAATATGCTTCCTTGAATACCAACAGGAAGAAGGTTGTTCACTAATTATTTGAATACTTGGGGTAAAGTTCATTAGCAGTAGTTGTTTTAAAATTTGCCACATAAACCCAGGATACATATTAATGACAGTTATAGTTTTTATTTGGAGGAAAATATCCACAATTTTGCAGAGTTTGACTCTTACTAATTACATTCAAGCTCTTTCTGACTTTCTCTTAAGCCTGGATTACCTCCTATGTGTTATCTGATAAGAACTAACCCTTCAACTCCTGGATAGTTCATTTTTACAGCCATGGTTAACTTGACTGTATTCCTTACTAGAATATTTTTAGGCCAGAGAATGGGTCCTGCTTATAATTTTATGCCTCATGTTTAGTCTTATACTTGGAACATGTTTATCACTCAATAAGTATTTCTTGAATTTATATCCAGAGTGTACATTGTGCCATTTTACTGTGACTGGATTTAACATTCTATTTTTTTGTTTTCTGTGTTTATACCTACATATTTACTGGGTATCTGCTTAGGTAGAGTCTGGCATCCGTACACATGCTGAACAGAAGGTATTTTTTTAAGCAGAGAGGGAGGGAAATGAGTATTGAGGAAGTATTTTGCTCAAGCAATGAAAGTTAAAAAGCAGCAATGGCTATTTTTGAATGTGGTTATGCTTTATTGTATTTCAGTATATAATTTTCTCTCAGTTTCCTTACCTAAAAACCCAAGACTTTATCAAGTTGATGGAGGAAAAGATTGTGGAAATCAGTAAAGTGATAAAAGTCACCAAATAGGCCCAACTGCCAATTGTATAACCGCAAGACAAAAGTAAGAATATCAGAATGAGCAAAATGTTTCCTCTTCTTTGGCCAAACTTCTCCAATTGAAGGACTGCCTAGGGTTAGCTAGGAAAGCAGTTCTCTCCACCAGCAGTGCCCTGTGCCTAGTGCTGACTGGGGTCCCCTTTGCAGTAGGCTGTAGATCAGGCCAGGTTGTGGGGGCAGGGGTTGGGCTGGACCCAAAAGGTGGCACAGGCTTACAAACTAGAGACTCAGAATTGTTGTGGGTGTTTTATAGAAAAATAATAAGGGTAACTGCAAAAAACTAGTCAGAAAATAGGGAAGAATGTATCCCTGTTAACCCCTATAGCTAGTACTATTTATCATCTTGAGATAACTTTTTTGAAGTAAAATTAAAATGGTATTATATTAATGGGAGTTTTTAATCCTCTCATTGTGATTATTAGCATATTCTGGGTTAGCCAACATGAAGTCATAGTTTCACTTAGAGATATATTTATTTCTTTGTATCAATTATTATGCATTCATAATAGAATGTCTTAGTCATTCAAAAAGGTAATTTCTTTCTCTGACTTTTCTCCTCTCGTGTCTCCTCAACTTGTACTCACCTTCCATGGCATACAGGTGAATGACTGTATTATATCTTAGCTGCGTGGGAAGAATCGATCAATCATTAAGTGAACTATAAATCCCTTGGAAGAAAAGATATCTTACATTGTTTTCTCTATTAGCTTTTCTGAAAGAATGTACAAAGTTGCTGTTTATAGTCAAGGCAGGCTTGGTGTCACATACCTTTAATCCCAGCACTCAGGAGGCTGAGGCAGGAGAATCATTGTGAGTTCTAGACCAGCCTGTGCTACAAAGTGAGCTCAAGGCCAGCCTGAACTGCATAATGAGACCCTGTCTCAATAATAAATAAATAAATAAATAAATCATAAATACGAGTAGACCTATATATATATATGGAGGGATGATCCATATGTGTTTCACATTCTGAGACAAAATGGACTCTGTTGATGTAATTGAAGCCCGTAAGCAGATGACACTGAGCTAATAAAAAAGGAGAGAAGCAAATGTGAGGGTGCTTTGCCCGAAAATTCTGTCACCCGGTGATAGCCAGGCTTGATTCTGTTCATCTGGCTGGGGGGTGTCGACTTTCCCCCTCACCATTCCATGTGTGTCCCTCCTGAAGCTATGCAGGTCGAAGAAGACAGGCACCCTCAATAGATGATACCATTTCCTTGGTAAAGGATGTAGAAAAATATGTTACTTGACACCATTCACATGAACTGTCCCATCCATGCACAGACCTTTAAAGTATAATTACCCACAAATGGTTTTAAGGGAGGAGGGCTGTCTGTCATCTTATTACTTTCATCTCTTTTTTAGTGGGCAGTTTTCTTATATTTGTTCCAAAAAAAAATTCCGTGTTCACGAGAAACCAATGGCATTTGAATGAAGGACCTGTCTGAGTATGTTGAGCTCTTGATGACGGAGAACAAGTACTGTTCGCATTGAACAGGGCCAGGCTGCTTAACGTTGGGAGCCCCATGTTTCACACATGTTCCTTATCCATGAGTAGGTCATGGATGTTGCATGTTTAGAAAATCGTGAAGAATACTTGTTTCAGCCATGGTAGTGTTGATATTGTGATCAGTGACTGATCAGTGACTGATACACCCTAGTGCAGACTTTCAGGGGAACTTTTTAAGTCTTCCGGATGCCCTTCATTGTGGTGCAGAAGATCAAAGTGAAAACGACAATGTATAATTTAACATTTTAGGACTGATGTTGTACGCCATTTTACTTAACACTTTAGGGGAGGTATTGACATCAACTCAAGACCCTTTTGTCGCTAATGTGATCTGTTTTTGTAATGGCAGTCAGCAAATAAAGGGCTGCTTATTATTCAAAAAAGAAAACAACAACAATGAATTAAAATCAGAGTCAACTCTCGTTTTGGGAGAACTTGGACCCTACACTAACTGCTCTGTTCTAACAAGAGCATTCTTTCTGAGACTGTGGGCAAGGGCATTCAGAAGATGGTAGAAAAGACCTGTCTGATAGCTCAGCAGACTAAAGCACCTGCTTAGGCAGAGCACAGTGGCCAGGGTTTGATCCCTCACTTGCTGTGCAGGCCGCACCCCCAGGGGCACTGAGGCAGTGATTGAGATTGGGCGTGGTGGTGTGGACCTGTAATCCCAGAGCTTGAAAGGCTGAAAACAGGAGCATCATTACAAGTCTGATCTAGTAGTGAGACCCTGTAGACGCTGCAGATCCTGTCCTAAATACAGAAAAGAAGAAGAAGAAGAAGAAAAAAAAAGTGGTGGTTAGAATATTTATAACTTCTAAGGAAGTTTATCAAATCCATTTTATTGAACTGGCTTGTAATTACAGTCTATTTGTATACATTTATTGTATTTTGTCCACTTAAAATGCTACTTATGAATCTGATACATTCTCAGTCAATTACATGTGCATAATCATTATTGAACCACAATAGATAATGTCAGGTCTGGAGCCAGTATAGTCTGGTACCTCAATGGGCCTTTG
>NW_004524701.1:3885829-3887419 GCF_000260255.1 Octodon degus | reverse complement strand
AGTGGCCTCTACAAGTAACCACTCAACAATATGCAGGACTGTGTACTTTGCACCTGAACCAACCTCGGGCTGTTACCATAGGCCTCACTCAGAGGCAACCATTTCCATAGCAAATTAACTCCCTCCTAGTAGGCTTCCAGATTTGTGATTTCAGATACTAGTGGATTCAGTCCTGTGTTATAGACATGGATACATAGAATCAAAATTCCTATTTAAAATAAAAAGCATAACTGTTACACTGAATGGAATAAATACTCCCAACAGATGTGGTGGATATAGTCTCAAAGCCAATTCATGTAGAATGCTAAGTTAATTTACATTAAGAACTGACATCTCTAGTGCAAAATTTTTTTCTTTCAATAAGCAGATGGATATAGACATATAGGGAGTAAATTTTCCTGGAATCAGAGTGAGAAGAATTGTGTCTATCTTGATGAATGGTTTTTGCTTCATCAAAGATGGACACCCAAATCCAGGAGGAAAAGATTTCCTAAGGGAAAAGGAATGAGTACAACTCCTTCCACCTATTTCTGGCTTACACATGACTTTGCTGATGAGAAAGAACTGTTGAAGTCTATTGCTCAAAGCTTATTTGTTCTTGAAAAATATCTAAAACAGTAACTTGGCAATTGACCTCTGCATTGTGCTCTGGGTCTGGGCTCATAGGTGATGGGCCGCCCCCTGCTTTCTGTGGGATGCAGTCACTGTTTTAATGCATCTTTACATTTTTTATACCTTCACCTGCTGTTTCTTTTAGTTTAAAGCAGTATAAATTTTTCAACTTTTTTTCAGATTTCTAAGGAATATTTAATTCTGGGCTACAAATATTAGTATGTATGTATTTCTTATTAAAAGCCAGTAAATTTTTGTTTAAGGAATTTCACAAGCATTTCCTTAATAAGTAGAAGGCATTCCATTTATTATTAAATGCCTAAGACATTTCCAGCCTTTATTTCTCTAAATTTTTTAATCATTTATTTATTTATTTTTTATTTGATGCAGCATCTGACTGTGTTACTCAGGCTCATAGTGATGCTCCTGTCAGCCTCCACAGTACTGGGTTACAGGCGTGCGCCACTGCGACCAGTTGGGTATTGAACCTGGTCCCTGCACTTGTGAGGCAGGCACTTAGGCTGCTGAGCTGTCTCTCCAGCCATGTCGAAATCAAAAGTTGTGATTTATATTCTAGAAGTCTTTTCCATGACTATTTTATTGGGGCTGCTTTCATCTCGACTTGAATTATCGACACTTGTTAATTTCATGTTTTTCCACTCAGGTTCTTTGTGATAACTTACTCAAGCAGTTGATTTCAGGATCTGTTTTAGAGTGGAAAGCTTATCCTGCCTGTGCATTTCTGACACCTGCTCTAAACATAAATGAATTCAAATTGTATTTTTTCCTAAGTTGTTATACTCAGGTGAATGCAGACCTGGTCAATGTGCTACTACCTTCAGCTCCATGAATCATGTTTTCTAGGTAAGAGGCTTTCTAAAAAGCCATTTTGATGTATCATGTCAATATAAATACTGTATTAATCAGTATTGCTAAGATTTCTATCATATCATATGCTTTCTAATAATTATATCTTCA
>NW_004524701.1:3873003-3885283 GCF_000260255.1 Octodon degus | reverse complement strand
AAAGAAAGAAAAGAAAGAAAGGTTCAGCAGATACTGATATGATTAACTCACTAGAAAATGATTTTGTTGGGGTAAACAGTTTAAAAATATACTGTATACTGTGTAACCAGAGGATGACCAACTTGAAGGCCTCCCGTTCCCAATGGCACACCCAGTGCAGAACACTGGAGTGTTGCAGATTGAAGCATGAAGTAACAGAACCGGAGCTAATCATGTAGCTCTTCTGATTCACCTTTCCTACGGGGTATCGTTTCCCCTCCTCCACAAATCCCACTTGCTTGTTTCCTTGCAAAGCTGCCAAGAAACTGTGAACAAATTTAATGTCTGAATAACTGATTGCTTGCTCATTGACCTTGAAAAATTACTTCCATCATTAAAAATTCATAGAAAATTTTTCGAGAACACTGGCATATTTTGTCATCTTGAACCTCCTGTTATGCTACCATACAATTGTTTGAACTTCAGAAAATATTTCAAAGACATTAATAAACCTTGTCATGCTTATCCAATTATATAAAAAGTTTCTGGTTTTTTTCTCATACAGAATCACAGTTTTCTGTATGTAGAGTGAGAGACATGAGACTGATTGATTCTTTAAATTTCTGTGACACTTGAGAATTAATGTTTTAAATTACCACACAATATCGAATAAAATAATGCAATTCTTTTCATTGAGATGAAGTTCACAATGTATATAATTAATCAGTTTAAAAGCCCCAGATCTGCTATTTACTGTATTGATAATGCTTTTTGACCACAACTTCTCACTAATTGTACAACTTTTAATCACCACAGATAAACATATGTACCCTTTGAGCCTCTCTCCATGTCACTTGCCTCTTTCCCCTCCCTTTCCTACAGATTTGCCTCACCAGGACTTCAATAGATTTAATTGTAAATGTGTATAAATTACAAACTACAATCAACCCTGCACTGGAAACTTCGATGTTGGGTAAAGCATTGTGAGGAGCAGTCTCTTGCAGAGCAAGTATCATGTTGTATTATTGGGCCAGCTGCTTCTTCCTCTGCCCTTTACAACTATAGTCAGGGTGGACATTTTTTCTCTTTAACTTTAGTGCTTATGCAGAGTACTTGTCCATATTTGCGTGCTTGGTGTTTGCTGAAGGAACAGGAAAGGGAAAAATAAAGAGGACTTGAGCTCATTGATAGTATTTGATGCTAAATTAATAAATAGAAAAATAACTTTTCCAAGATTATTTTTTCTTCATTTGTTTTTTTTTTCTAACATCTCAGAAATTACTATAGAATATGAAGGCAGTCCCAAAGTAAACTCAATGGAATTAAAATTGGCCTCACCGTGTGCCAGCCAACATTTACCTTTTGTAGCACATTAAGCAGAGATTTATATATCATGCATATTATTGTCTAGTGTGGAAGCAAAATACATCTGATTATCTGTTGATCTGATCCACTTTTGTTCTGCTTCTTGTTTCTCTGTAGAGATTTGTTCCTCTCATGCAACCCTTGGTTTCTAATCCTTTCCCCCCTCTACTCCAGGGCAGGATGGTTCAGTTGATTAATGCTCAGCCAAAATTAGAGTTAAATGAGTGCATGTGGAAAAGACACACTAATTTCAATTTTTTTCACTACTCATGTATATTTCCCTAAATTTAATTACTTCACAGACATGCAATTTGAAAAGAAAGTGTTAATTACACTTGATTTTTACAAAACGGTTTTCTTCTAGAAGAAAGAATGTCTACCACGAAGAGTGGGGGTTACCATTTTATCAGTGGCTACCAAAAGGCTTTCTGTTTATCTGACTCTTTTTTGCATATTATGTTTAAATATATTCCACTAAAACTGGGTAGATTTGTGTGATATTTCTGGAAAAAGCTGGTGGGAAACAACAGATTTATCCATAATTCTTAAAATGTCCTTGTCCTTGAGGCTTTCTTCTGTGTTGACTTAGGGTACACAAGAGTGTGTTTTAATCTCCTTCAGCAAAGGTCCTGTGAAGATGGCGCTATGATTAGTGGTGAAGAATAGGTTGTTGTTTATTTTACCAAATTTCTGAGAAAATAGTTTTCTGCTCATTTTGTGTGTCCTCTGGGTAACATCATATTATCTTGTAGATAGGGTCTGCTGCTTGCTGCTCAGTGCCATTAACATACTGGGCCACCCTTTGTGTGGCCCTGTCCCCCGTGAAACCTTGCGGCCCAGGATGGAGAAAGACTGCAATTTACAGAGTGCATTATCACCTCTGGACGTGTAGGATGATAATGGAAGTGACAGAGGTGCAGCTGAAAATTGGCTTTTAATATTTCATGTGTTCAAGCAAAGGATTGGAAATCTCATGCTGCTCTTTAGGGAAAATGAAGTGTGTGGGATTTTTTTTTCCTATTGGAAAGCTATATGCAAAGCGCTGACTACAGGGATTCAGAAAAGTATTATAGCATATTCATTTTGTGTTAACCAAGATTTCTCAGGAGAGGTTTAGATGAAAAATACTTCTGTATGAAAAATTAGTATATGTGGATTCAAGGTGTGTCCAGCATCCAAAGAATGTTCCAGAAAGGATAGTTTTTAAATAATGGACCCTATCCACGATCACTTTGTGTTAGACTATGTGCTTTCTCTATGGGATCATAAATATTTTCCTTAAAAGATTTCACTGCAAAATTTTGGTTGTTATTAACTTCTTCTTCAACATACTACTTCTTGATTCCCAACTTAGAATAATATTTGAAGAACTATCACTGTCACTCTTAGTTTTATAGCAGAAACAGATTTTTTTCAGTTTAAGATATATAAGATAGAAAACAAATGCAACTTCTAAAATGATTATATTAATAATTTAACATCTCAGGGTATTATAGTGCCTATAATTGAACTAAAGAGATACTAGTCAAAAGAATTCTCTTTTGATAAATATAGTTTCTATCGTTTGCCTAAGATATGAAGAAATGTAGTACCCTTTATGTAAGTATTTTGTTGCTTTTCATCAATCTTATTTCAGACAGAAGTAGTGAAGTAATATTCTTTCTGAATAATAAAGGACTAAATATGATTTGAAGTTCAGCAAATGTTGAGATCTGTCTCCATTTTCATGATGCATACTTATTATAGGAAATTAGAAATTTCTAATTTCTTAACTTTATCAAAGAATAAATATTGGTGGCATCATTTTATTACTCTTGCGTGGCATTTGGAGATAAGAGGATCAACCATGTAGGTTTTTTTCTGAATTTTTCCAAAATGTCAGGCATGCTTTCACTTTCCTGTGTCTTTTCTGGAAATGAGTATCACCTTACAAAGCTGTGAGGAGGAACAGTATCACGTTGCCCTGGTGGCCTTCAGACCTCATTTGCATCAGCAACGCCCACCACTTGGAATGAGACCCCTATAGATCAGTTTATTTAGATGTGTCTTTTGATCCAGTTGCTACTGACAGGGTCAGGGTAACAAGACTTCCAGGTTGAGGCTTAAAGAGAATTCTAAATGCTACACTCTGCTAGTGACACTCTACAAATTGCTCCTTAAATCATACAGTTTGTACATTTTATGATGCAAATATAATAACACTAGCTTTCACCAGTGACATTTATTAGATACTATGTGTCCATCGAAATTTTAGGCCCTTTTACCTGTGTTCTCTATATCAGTCTTTCAAGCTTTAAAGCTTCTGAGGGGAAAGATCACTGGTCACTGTTATCCTGATGCCTAATCCAGTTGCTGGAAATGGAAAGGAACTCAATGAAGATTTCTTGAATCAATAAATCAATTTATTTAGGTCAGAACATGATAAAATTGAAATAAACTTGAAAATAAACTTGAAAACATATACTGCCTTGTTGACTTTTATTGACTATTAGGCATGCACTGTAGTAAAGTTTTCATAAAGTTCATTTTTGACAGAATAAAGTTGCTTTTATTCAAATAATGTAATAGACGATAAATAAGAAATAGATCACTGTTCTGAGGGAAATAAGATCAAAGGAGGAATCTGAAAGAATGTTACCGCCAAATAGTTTTTCACAGTGGGATTCGACAGCATCAGGTCTTTGATGTAATAAGTGCCGTGTTGTATTTACAGTCACAAGTCGCAGATCAGGAGGAAAGCCTGTGAAGACACAACAAAAATTCGGATCCTTCATTTGTTCTCCCCAAGTGAAATGTATAAGCAAAGAGACTGTGAAAGAGCAAACTCTTTGCTCCAAAACACAAAAGTAAAGACAATTAAGACAAAATTAAATAAACAGAAGGAATTAAAGTCAGTGGCTGTTTGTCTGAGATGACTTTAGGCAGCACAGGCCCAGGCTGAGTTCCCTGTTACAATCTGAAGACCTTTGATTTTTTGAAGCATGTTTGACTTCTGTGTTTAGGTGCCACAAGAACCCAGGCTCTCCCCATAGAACAACAGAATATAACTAAAATTGAAATGGCCCTGGTTATCTCAGTCAATTGAGGACTGAAGTTTTAATAAAGCCATTGGTGTACATTGTAGTTGGCATGCTCACTGGAACAGCTCCTGGGTAGTGTTTATGTGAGCATTTGTTCAGTGACAGATTCATGGCTTTGGAGCATCCATGACTTGCTGAGATGTTTTCTTGTTTTCTACATTTCCATCAGTGGCACTGGGAGTTGGCCTTCTGAGAAACCTGTTAAAAAGACAGGAAAGTCTTTTCTGTGATTTTACTAACATAGGAAAATCAGCTGGGCTGCATTGTTGATGTCATGAGCCTCGTACACCATGGACAGGAAATAATTATGTCCCACAACAAATTTCAAAGTTTTGTCACATAGAAATTTCAGGCAATTAAAATTAAGTGGTCAAAGTTGTCAGCAGTTCCTGAAGTGCTGGCCATATGAAAAGCCTGGATTTCTGCTGTTGGTAAGAGAACAGCAGCCCGTTCTAGCTCTGGGTTCCCAGCACATGAACATGTAGAATTCAAGCAATAAGTGCTGTACCAGGCTGTGAGCTTAGATGGTCGGTGCTCTGAGGTGGCCCGCTGTGATCTCTCATGCTGTTTCCAGGTACACATGTACCCCCTGAATTGCGTCAAGTGTGGAACAAAGTGCCAGTAATTAAAATGCATTATTTTTATAATTTCATTTTGATTAGCAGCAAGCAGCAGTAAGTTCACATAAAGACACATGTGGAGAGAGGGCAGGGGTAGGAGAGGAGCCTATACCCCAGCCTGCCTGTGGACCAGATGGCCACGTGACAGTTGAAGAATCTATCCAAATAAAAGCCCCAAAGAAAGGGGGCACCTGAGCAGAAAAGAAATTACTCCCATTTTCAAGTTAGATCAACCAGAAATCATGTGAGAACAAAAACAATGAATTATAAAATGCTATTAAATATGCATCACAAGAGAAAGTATATTTGCTGTTGCTAGCTTTTTTTTGTATAAAAATGCATTTCCCAGATTCTATAAAATGGACTTTCTTGTGAAAAATGTGCAGGCATTGCTAGTAGTTGTAATCCACTTCAGCAAAGTAGAGAATGCCATTGTTTTCTTCTCCCTCACACTGCAGAGCGCTATAAATCCTTGAAAGTATCTGTGTTCCTTGCCCCCGTTTTCTCTCACCCTAACTCAGAGTTAGAGCTGTTTTACACACTTCACAAGGTAGTGCCAGGCCAGGAAAAGGGGGTGTAAGTGTTTCAATTACCTCTCCTTAGTTGCTCGCTCATGTCACATCACTAGAATATGAAATATGTTTCATATATGGATAATTTAACTCAGTCCTCCCCATTGTACCAAGAGGTAGACAGGACAGGACATCCTGCAACTGAACTTTCTCAGCGGAGCAAACCAAGGCCCAGCTGGAGTGTACGGTGCCCCTGGGGTGGGGACACCTGAGGGTTATTGCATTGTGGGGTACAGTGGTGGTTCCATTTCCGACATGCAGAAGACACTGTCCACCAGTCAGGCTTAGAGCCTCTGTCTCTTTCTCTGTGTTGTCCCTCCCTCTCCATCTTTCTTTCCTCCTCCTCTTCCTTCTCAGCAGAAATCAGTCTCAGCTGGATGTTAACTAGAGAGGCTTTATTGGGGAAGTAGTTGCTTCTCTGCTTTCCACCCACATCCCTGAAAGATGTATGCACCCTCCCATGTCAGTTTGAGATCACTTTTCTTTTTAAAAATTTTTTTTAATTAATTAATTTATTTATTTGAGATCACTTTTCTTACCAGTCACTTTTCCTTCATTGTAATTGTCAAACTCTGTGATAAACTTTTTAAACATACTCTCTTATTATGCCTTATTCAAAATTAGGTAGGCTTGATTGATAATCCCCAAACTGCCACTGTGACTAACCGCATGCCACTGGGCAAATTGTTACATTTTTCCAGTGTAACTTTCGTTGTTTTGTTGGTCGGTGAGGGCTCGTACCTCGCAGTGAAATTTTGTAACTTAAAACAGCTAAATTTGGCAAACCGTAGGAAACACGCTGAGTGTCCAGTAAATTGGAGCCATTGCTAATTTGGGCTTCTGTGACTTATTAAAGTCTTAACTCAAGTATTTGCCTTCCTATGAATCCAGCATAGTAATTGAACATAGAGTTTTCTTTTATAATATCTCAATCTATGTATACTCTCCAATTATTTAGCTATTACTAGTTATAAATTTGCTAAAAAAGAACTTTGTCTTAATTGTGCAACTCAGGACACTGAATATCGATGAGGAATTGTCTTACTTACAGCCATAAGAGAAGTGAATTCAAGCACAGACGATGGCAAGTTTCTGCCGCTCTGTGCAAAGGGACCAGAAGGGAAGTGCAGGGAGGGCCTGCAGTCTGCACAGCAGGGGTGTGATGGGGTGTACTGGTCCCTCTTGGTCAGCAGTCAGTACCAAATTCAGCGGTATTGTGAATATACCAGTGTATTTAATGGCGTACTATCATAATCACGGAAAATGAGCTTAATTTCTTTTTGTGCCAGTTATAATTCCCATAGATTAGCTTTCAACTTGTAGCCATGCAGGTCTACAAATTTGGAACCATATCTAGGTCTATAGTCCCTGCAGCTGTACAGCCAGCACAGTCAGGATGTAGAACATCTGTTGTTGCGTGTCCCTGAACATGAATTAGCTTACATGGTACTCCTGGATCTGCTCTCTAGCTGGCCGCCCGCCATTGCATGTTTTTGTCACCTGTAAAATATGTGCTTAGGTCTGTTCTTTGTCAACCCACTCTTACTTTCATTTTCTGGCAACACTCACTTCTTTCTTGGCCCTGTAGTTTTTTGTTGTTGTTTTTTTCCCCCAGAATGTCATATAGATGTAATAATATAATGTGTGCCTTTTCACGTTTTTTTTTTTGTTTGTTTGTTTGTTTTGTTTTGTTTTGTTTTTTATGACTCTTGAGATTTAGGCATTTGTGTATGTGTCAGTTGTTACTTCTTTTTGTTCCTGGACCTGGCTGTTCCGTAGTTTGTTTATCCATTCCCCAGGCATTAGAATTGTTTTTAGTTTTCAATAACTATGAGTAGAATCAAGTGTTTGTGCAGAGGTTTGGTGTGAATATAAGTTTTTACTTTTTTGAGGTAAAGGGGAATAGATTTTTGAGTCATCTGGTGTTTCAAACTATTTTTTGGAGTGATTTTATAAAAAGAAAAACTGAAGATACCTCATTCTAATTTTAATTGAATAATTCCACATTTACCCTGACTTAATTAAGCATCTTATAAGATTTTTCATAAACAATGATCATTATGAGAATAGCCTATTGAGTATTGAATAATTGTTATCTGTAAGAATTCTGATTGTTACCTTAAGTGATCCTTCAGAACATATACAGCATGCTAATTTTCTCCAAATGGACTCAGCTATTTTTTAATTCTTTTCTTTTGTAGATGGAGTGGAGAGCAGGTTTGTTTGTTTGTTTTGTTTTGTTTTTTGGCGGAACCAGGGATTGAACTCAGACCCTTGTGCTTGCCAGGGAAGCACTTATCCCACTGAGCCATCTCCCCAGCCCTGTTTTTACAGTTTGACTTCAGTTTATTCTCTGGCTACTTTTTGTTGCATTGTCCTCTTTTATTTACTATTTATTGGTATCATAGTAAATCAAAGTAAATAGCTTGTTGTGGTGTTGGAGACTTTAGAACAGATAGACTCAGAGTGAGGAATTGGCTCTTTTAGATGCTGTCATGAAAGGAAATGTGTTCTTATTTCATTCTAAGGTACTTTATAAAATCTACTTTTATTATAAAATGAACACATTAGACTCTTCTTTGTAGGTGCATTACCATCCAGAATGCTGGATTTCTTCATAATAACATCTTAATGATGACAGGAGAGTCTCATCTCAGCTTCTGCAGTTCTCCACTCCAGCCGTGTGAATGCCTGTTCTTCCTTGATTAGCTTAAAACTCATTCCTCTCCCTCTTTAGGAATGAAATCTCATGATTGCAATTCATCTGGATTTCACTTAAATGCATTGCTCAGAAAATGCATCTATTGCTTTATTACATATCCATTTGTCTTATAGTAATCCTAAGCTTATCTTGGATCAGAATTGTCTAGAGCTTCCTCTTCCTTCCCTGAAGTGCTTTGAAATAGCATTGCTAAACCAGTAAATATTTACAGATCCATTGCTTGATTAGATAGGAGAAAGCCACAGGTATCTGAGCACCCTTATCTCACTGCATTTGCATATTTGGTGTTGGCGATTCTGTCACAAGATACTCTAAAAAAGAAACAGAACCAAACCCTATCTTGTGCTGCTGCTGTCACAGCAATAAGGAACAGCCAGAGCTGAAGTCAACCTGAGGGGTGCAGAAACCTCGACACCCCTGGCACTGCCTACCTCTGTGTTTTAGTTATTCATCTCAAAGAAAAGATTTCTTTCTGTAATAAATGAACACATCTTTAACGAGAGGAAATTAAGGAGATGAAAACTAAGAATGAAAATGAGACATAGTTGCAAGTAAAGAGGAAAAAATTCACACCGATATGTTAATTTACAAAGTAGCCCAGAAATTTGCTATGTATTTGACATGTGAATTGTGTCTACCCTCTCCTTTGAGAGAGAGAGAGAGAGAGAGAGAGAGAGAGAGAGAGAGAGAGAGAAACTGAAAAGCAAAGCAAAGCAAAATCAAACTTATAATGAAAGTAAGTTCAATGTGGGGACAGTTTGACCCTTATTTTCGCACTCAGCTTCCTTCAGGACTGAGGCCCACTTAGCTTCGCCTCCACAGCTGTCAACTTACCTCCAACAGGATCACACCTTGCTGTGAAGGGCCTATCGGAAGAAATCCATCCAGAAGGGCTGCTCCTAGGCTTCTCTTACATTTCTAAGTATAACTAAAAACTGCTTCCAGCTAGTATCCCAGTTAATTTTTAATGGAAGCAGGACCTTGGATTTGCCCTGCGGTTATGTCTCTCCCACTCCCCCAATCATACAAGTTTCTAAAAAACTCTATTGTAAAGTTCTTCCAGCTGCCTGTTGTCAAGCTAGCAGCGGTCTCCATTTTATATATAGGCCCTGAGGCCCACAATGAAGGTCTGAGCTACTATAGTGCATGAAAGAGGAGACTAACGAAGGGGGACTCGCCACCTACCAGAACCTTTTTCATTGTAAAATTCCAGGTTAATAAGGGCAACCCAATCACACGCCGTCTGTGGATTCCTAATATGATATGTACGGAAAGTTTTGTGGCTTCGAAGCACATGCAGGAGGCAATCCGTATATGGGAATGTGCTATTTTAACAGTCATCTCTATGATTAAAAAAAACAACCAAGACATTCATTCCATATTCAAAAAAATGAGGTCACAACAGAGTAACATTTGACTGTGCATGTACCATAAAACAAAGTACTCATGAGAGAATTTTTGAAGTTTGTAAACTTAGCTTGCTTTTATCTTCAGTGGACAGAAGAATATTTGTATCATATAGGAGTAAGCAAGTCAAATCCTTCTAGCACTTAAATTGAAAATATAGTAATCTCATAGAAACCCAACGTAGAACAACAGTAAAAAGAGACAACTAATATATAGCTCAAATAAACTTAGCTATACCCCTTAACTGTGGGTAAAATTCTATGTAGAAACATCAACTTTTGTATTGTATCTATAGAAAAAAGTACAGAATAAAAATAAAAGTACCATAATAAACAGGAGATATTATTATTATTAAATATCAAATTCTTTGTGAATTCTAAATTGGTAGCTAATTGTTGTCCACTGACTTCTAATTACACTGTGAAAACAACAAAAAAGACTTCTGAGCTCTCCTGTGATCTTTCTGAATGGCTGAGCTTGATACAATCTTCTGATCTTGTCTTCTTCCCTTCTTTTCCCTGTGTCACCTTGACTTCCCCATGGACCCCTTTCTTGGACTCCCCAAGATGAGTCCTGCTCAAGCCCCCTGCAGGAGCTGTGCCATTTCTTTCATATGACTTCCTTTAAGATTATATACTGTGTCCTTATTTTATCATCTAAGTCCCATCTCAAGCAAGCTAGCTAAAGTATTCCTAGCTTCCTAGAAACTCTTTATTTTGGACCACCTGTCTTTCCATGCTTCAGCTAGACTGTAAACTCTGTGAGAGCTAATGTTTGTTCATCATGGTGTCCCCAAACCTGAAGACATATGCTTGAGGTACCACCCGGTTGACATAAAAAGAATCTATACATTTGTAGGAATGTACTGTGCATGTATGTATATATTTATGAATACATTATCTCCTATGGAGAAAAAATGAAGGAATTTGTGTTTGTTACTAGTTATTCAGCATACTAATGGTTGCATTATGTATATTACATATATTACATCCAATATGCCTGTGACACATCCAGTATATCTAAGATGGCCATTAATTTTTTGAGCTATCAGTAAGAAAAATGTGCATTGTTACCAATAGTAAGGGTCTTCAAGACTTCTGTATTGCACATTTTTCTCTAAACACTGTTAAGACAGAAGGGACCCACAAAGTTGACATATTGCATAGGATCCCCTGTCAAGGAGTACCATGTGTGCCTTGCTTCCTTGTATACTTTATCATAGAATATAAGAGATGATTTAAGTGGGCTTCAGAATAGAAGAGCAGATCCTCTTCACTATTTAGGTTGGCTGTTTTTCTTCCATTCTGAAGTACTTATCAGTCCACTTGTCCAGCATCTTTTGATCTTAGTAGTTCCATGTACTGGACAGCTTTCCCCTTGCTGAACCACAGTGCCAGATATGCTCAATTTAAAGGAGATTGAATTTGGCTCCTGGTTCGAAGGCATTCAATCCATGGTGGGCTCCCACCAAGTCAGAAACAGCCTGGCAGAAAGGGTGGTGGAGCTGCTGTACAGAGCAGGGAAACAGCACACAGAGGAGGGGTGAGCATCCAGACACCAGTCACACCTCTGCAACCTATCCAGCCAGGCCCAGGAGTAGCACTAGGTGCTACCTAGTGCCAAGGCCGATCCCAGAGCCACTCAACTTCGTATTCCACCCTAAGCACTAAACTCCATTGCACTCTTCCTCTTTGTGCAAGAAAACCAGTGGACAGTGTGTGGAACCCAGGCTCCCGAAACAGATTCCTGACCACAGCATTCACTCCATACATCCTTGTTAAGTTATGCCACTGTGCCTTCCTCATATAATTCATCTGTAAAACAGTGACAGTAATACCCATCTTTTGTTTGAAAATGAAATAGTTTGTATAATTATACACATATGTATATATACATTTATGTATTGGCATATATATATATACACACACACATATAGAACAATTGTACCTATTTTCAGTAGGATCTCTTTTGTAGTTACTTAGGACAAACAGAAATGGAATATCAACCTATCCTGAACAAATAACACCTGATCAAATCAATCTTCCAATTTCTTCTTTAGTCAAATATTCAAGAAACACTTTTAGGCAGATTTTTCATAGCTAATCCTGACATTTCTTTTACAATTAATTAAATGCAAATTGATTTCAGGGTCATCTTTCAAAACACAGAATTTTAATAGTTAAGTTTGCCACAAAGAGTAATAAATTCAACTTAGCACCTTTTGAATGATTTTTATATTACCCCTTGCGTTAACCACGCTGTCCCTCCTTCCATTAAGCAGCATGATGAGACGGCCATAGTCCACTCATCAGGAGGTGGAATCAGCACGTGAATTGGAAGTCTGGCAGCTTTAAGTTGAAACTGTCCATTTTAAAACTAGTTTCTTAAGCTTTCTTGAATATAAATGACATCCATGCAGGACCAAATTTAGAAGTTAAGAACTCTAATGGGATTTTGGCTTGATTGCCAATTGCTTGACCAGTTGTTGTTGTTGTTGTTGTTGTTGTTGTTGTTGTTGTTGTTGTTGTTGTTGTT
>NW_004524701.1:3852383-3872668 GCF_000260255.1 Octodon degus | reverse complement strand
GGGTATAAGAACAGTGAGCTTTTCTTCAGTTCACCATCTCTGGGCAGGAGAACCAGTAGAAGGCCCATTGGGTACTGAAGTAGCCGCCTTACCAAACAGAAGTGAAAAAACTGCTAGAGAAAAGCAGAAACAGCAACAACTGGGCAAATTTATAGCCACAAAAATACAGGAGAGGAGCATTTCCCAGCAAGTAAGGGGGGAAGAAACTGACAGCATTATGGGGAGAGCCAGCTTGTCTGTCTTGCTAGTCTGTCTTCTGCGCCCTATCTGCCTTTCTGTCTGACCCCCTCTAGCACACTGGTGCAGGAATGAAATGGTCTGTGAAAGCTTGGCATTCCTTTCCTGTCTGTGTTGGGTCACTGTACCCTTGACTCAGGGTTTTGTGTCTCCCATCCAATCAGCCACTTAAGTGAAAGCACAACAAATCCACATGATATTAGCATCTATTCAGTCTTCTACCTCAGAACATGTTTTTCTCTAAACATTAGCATCTTGCTTTTAGAGTTATGTTCCATAGCACTTTGGGGAATGATGTTTTAAATTATCAGAAAAGGGGTGATAGCTCAGTAGAATAAATGCTTGCCTGGCAAGCACAAGGGCCTGAGTTTCAATTACATATTCAACATACCACATAAACAAAGAAGAATGTGATATGTTTTTGGAAATATGTGATGTATATTTGGTTCCCTTCAACAGGAGTTCAATCAAAAATCATTTTGTTTCTGGAAGTGTTTCTCTGTTGTTAATCTATATTAGTCTGTGTCTGTGATTCTAACCATATTCAGTAACTAAGGGAATGCATATGTCTTATATTATATAAATTTCTTCGTAAAATACCAGAAGGAAGCCAGGTTTGGTGGTACCATAACCCTAGTACTGTAAGCAGCTGAAACAGGAAAACTACAAGTTCCAAAACATGTCGCATACATGTACCAACTCCCTACAATAAATGCAGTTACTGTATACTAAAAAAAAAGTTTTTTTAAAGTTTGAGCCCTTCTTGGGCAATTTAATGACTTATTGAGAGCCACTCTTAAAATAAAAAAAAAATCAAAACAGGGCTGAGATATAATTCAGTGTGAAAGCTGCAGGTTCAGTGCCCAGTAGAAAAAGAATAAGGATGAAAAGGAAACAAGCTATGAACATTCTTCTTTTTGCTAAATGATGGTAATGATTTTTCTCCTGAAAGTGTCATTCGGATGGCCTCTGGACCCTTCTTCACTCTGCTGGCCTTGCTGCTAAATCTTGTGTACATGAAGTCTGGGATGTTTTATTATTTATCTGTGTTTGTTGGGACCAGCCTTCATGGAGAAGGTTGTTTATATGAAAGGCTTACTGCAAGGGCCTATAAAAGAAAAGCAAGCTGAACTTGGCAATGTACCAGTGATATAATTTATACTGCTACGTGACTAGGCAGAAAGAGACAAAATATCACTGAGCTAGTTTTGAAGGGTTTAGGGAGTTAAAAACAAAATAAGCTTGTATCAGCTTTACTTACAGAGAAGAGAAACACAGCATTTAGGGATGGCCTATTACCATCTAATGGCACTTGATTTATTGCTGGATTTCCTCAGTTATGATACCAGGAGTGTCTACTGTCCCATCTCTAAAAATATCTTCAGAAATAATGAGTTCTATTTGCAAATTTTAGGAACAATACTAGCAGCTGTTTAAGAAGCTGCAGTCAAGCTACCCATTTTAGAGTACAGTAAATTTCAGAGAATGTGTGCTTAGATTCTTCAGGTTGAAAATGCAGACAGAACATATCTCTTAAGGAAGACTGAAAAGTTACTTCACTGTTGCTGTCATTATTTGTCAGACATTAAAACAATTTTCCACAAGTCATATTTTTCTGTTTTTAAATATATTTCATCTCATCCTATGTATTTTTGTGCTCATTCATTTACAGAGAATTTTTCCAAAAGAGACTTTAAAAAAAAAAACCTAAGTAATAAGATACCTGTTTCCAGACTCAGCTTGGCTCCCAAGCCACTGGCATTAGTTTTTCTGTCAACACTGCTAAGTATTGATATATGATTGTTTGGGAGCTTTGCTTTGATATAAAAATATAAGAAGAAAAATGTAATTTTAAATTTTCATTGGTATTTGAAGTAGTCATAGGATCTGTGAGTTCACGTCCACAGACCATATCATCTTTTTGGGAATTGTCTTATTAAAACCAATCCATAAAAGAAAAAAATTCAGTTATATTAATAGACTTCACTATAACTCTGATTTAATAAAATACTACAAACATCTGTAAACGGAGTTTCTATGAGACAGTTTCTTTTGTCATAGGTTTTTATAATGGTGGAAAAGGAAATTCATACAGATGATTAATAAATTTTGAAGCATGAATCTGCGGAGTGTACCCGCAGCTCTTTCTTCGTCTCTGCCTTCCAAATAAACTACAGCTAATGTGAAATTAATCACACTGAAGCCCTGGCTCTGATAATGGTCTTGCCACTCCATTTTACTTCTTTTGATGCTGTAAAACAATTTAGTAAAGTATTCTTGGTAGAGTTTTTGCTTGACTTACAGAATTGTAAGTTGGAGGTTCTCCCATGTGTTGGAACTGTATTCCAGTGGTCAGTCCAGCTAATGTATTCTTTGCAAAATCAGAGTAGAACAAATGCTAGTTATAGTTCCACACTGGACTGGCCTTAATAATCTCCTTTACCTACAAAATAGGGAAGGGCTATCCTAACCACTTCATACTTAGGTTGTGTGTGTGTGTGTGTGTGTGTGTGTGTGTGTGTGTGTGTGTGTTCGGCTCAGCCCCCCTGGGGATGGGGCTGACATGATATTCAGTGCCGGGGATCAAACTAGGGTCCCTGTGCTTGCCTAAGCTTGCTTAAGCAGGCACTTTAGACCACTGAGCTATCTAGCCAGCCCAGAAAATCTTTAATTAATTTATGTATTTGGTACAGGGTATCGCTGTGCAGCTCAGACTCAGTGATACTCCTGTTTCAGCCTGCTGAGTGCTGGGATTACAGGTGTGTGCCATTATGCCTGTCTCAGTGGCCAGCTCAGCATACCCAGGGGTGGGTCTGGAGCAGAATGTGGTGCTGGGGATCAAACCCCAGTCCCTGTGTTTGCCAGGCAGGCACTTAGACAGCCAAGTTACCTTCCAAGCCTAGTCCACTTCATACTTAGGATAGTCCTTCCCTAATTTCCTATTTTATCAATTATTTGTATGAATAAAGGGCTACTGCCTTTATTTGCTGAAGAATATTTAGCATCTTACAAAATTCTTTTTCCCTAATGCTCCAGGTTTCTTAGATAATATATCCTAGAAATAAAGAATGGCTTTTATCATTTACTTGATAGTATAATAGATGAATCTTTAATCAGTAGAAGTCTCTAAATACATTAAAAAGTATTATTTAAAAGTAATATAATCTTTTGTATTTTATTCTTTGAGAATTTTACGTTGTATAAAAAGAACTATGGTAGTTTAGCAACATGAATTCAAGTATTTGGGGCCCTCTATGAATTTTTAATAATATTTTCATAAAATATAATGAATCTATTACAATTGACATGATACACTTATGTAAATCTTACAATTAGAGCTGTATAATTTATTCACATCAATATTAGACCTATATTTGATGTTCAGCTATGCTTTTATTTCCTTTAAAACGGCTTCTGTTCTGCTTAATTGGTTTGGATTTGCCCTGTCAGGTTTTCTTCCCCTTTATTTCCTTAGTGAGAAATTTGCAGACCTGCTGTTTTATATTAATTCTCTCTTTTCTTTTACAAGAAAGAAAAAGGCAAGCAAAAATCTAAGCCCAATGAAAAGCAGTTCATTTTGAGTTTATGAGCACTTCAAAAACTGTTCCTGCCTTCATTAGAACATTATGTAAATCTCATGATACATCTGTCATGGAAAACAGACACAAGACAATACCTAAACCGAGACGTTCTGCTGAAGTTCGTTTTCTCTCAGATGGTAATGCCGCCTGTGCTCTGGAAAAGCTGCGTGCCGTCATGGAGCCAGCTGCCCGTGCCTTCCTCGGTTGTCTTGCTCACTTACTCTATTACTTCTATTGGTTATAGGTCAGCTAGCACTATGCTATTAGTCTGCCATTTGCCCGTGTATTGTGCTAATGCTACCTTCAAATTGTTGCTCTGATTTAGTCCCAGAGTCCCTTTGTGAAAAGAACCTCAGGCCTTTTATCATGAGTGACCTGTCTTCACAGTTCTAGCAACATGACTCCTTCCAAAATGCTAAAGCCAAAATCAGACAGTTTCTCCGTAGAAGTTTCTGTCTTCAGTCACTCAGGATGTCTTTGCTCCTAACCCATGTGGCAAACAGAGACCACTGGAAGGTGCCTGCAGCCTTGAGTTAGTTCAGTGGGTGCAATTTTTGAGGTCATTTTTCGTTTGTTACAAATAAACTAACACATAATTCAGTAGGATAATTGTAGCATGTTCCATTCCCTGCTGGGAATCTGCATTTTCACAACAAGAGTTGCAGCACACTGACTCTATATTTGAGAGAAGGACACTCTGACTTTCTACTAGACAAGGTGTGTTGTGGTAAAAATACTGTCAGTAGCATCAGTACAACTAAAAGGCAGCATTCAGATTTTTCTATTTATTCATCTGCATAAATAACTTTTCCATGTCAACTGGATTCACACAATGTAACTCGGTTTTTGTACATAGAAGTAACATCTTGCAGTAAATGTGACAGAGAATTGGGAAGGCCGCTGAGAAGTCACACTTTACAATCTTTTGTTTATCTGCTTCCTTGTATTCCACCTCTGGACTCTCTGTTGGCAGTGTAGTCCATATAAGCCACCAGAGAACTCTCCTCTCCATGATGAATAAATTTCAAGAAGCAAGCGGCAGCTTAGGACATGTGAAGTTTATTCAACCTACCCTGTTTCTGGTCAACCTACCCTGCTTCTGGTTGTACATTTTTCTGCAAGAATAAAACTCTCCTGTGATGTGTTCCAACACTCTGAGAGGAGCTAACAAATGTTAGTAAAGAATGAGCTTTGGCTGCCTTCAGTGCTTCTGTGGCCCTCACGCTGCCATGTGTTCCTATTTGGGAGCAGACTCCACTGCATAGAGTTGAAAATACTAAGTTCTTTGAGCTGAAACTTCATAGTCACTGTGGGATATTCAAGAAGGAGACCAATGCGGAGGATGATAATGTAGTCATAGCTTTGAACTTTTCCTGGATTTTACTTGCTTGAAGCCAAGTGAGAGTCATTCTGACACCTTATTATTGCATCTCTTTTCCTTGGAGGGAAAAGCACACCACAGTCCATAGTGATAAAAGTGGAAGGGAGTTCACACAGGAAAGGTGGTCTGAATTCAGTGGTAAAGGAAGTGGAACAAAGCTCAGATCTACTGCAAGCTGCGCTTAGAGGAGACTTTCCACAGCAAAATCGCCCACCCTCTGATGAGCGCAGACCACACCTTCTTGCATCCCCAAGGCGCCTTTTATGCTGCCCTGAGTTTACGAGCTTTCTATTTCCTCTTGTGTACTGAGGACAGAAATGCTTCTGTTTCATTCCTTCTTAGATATCCTCTGTGTTTACTTAATTGCCTGGTACAGAGAAGACAGTTTATAAATATATATGAATAAATAAGCATTGGAACCCAAAAATTTCCTCTGTACAGGAAGATATAAAAGATAAATATACAAATTGCTTCAGAAATAATATATTCCTGTAGAACAAGCAAGTACTGCTGCAAGAGGGCTGTAATTTATCCTGTGGGCCTCCCTCTACTCTCTGCCCTAAATTGCTCTGTATTAGGTGAACTGATGAGTTAGCAATGCAGAGCCCTAAGGGTCAAGAAACTTACAGCCTGGCCAAATCTACAAACAATGAATAAAGAAAACTTAAACCAACATCCACTAGTGTTTGGTGAGAATGATTCTAACAGTCATAATCCATGTGACAGGCAGCAAGGGCATTTATAAGAAGGTGCTATTAAAAAAACTAAGTTGAAGATGGCAAAAGAAGGACAAATCAGTGCACAGGCTGTGAGCAAATCGGGAGCAGGCTGAGGACCAAGAGAGAGGGCTAGCACAGTGAGTGGGGAGCTTGCCCGGCGTGGCCCTAGAGGTGAGGGCGGAGGGAGAGCCGGAGCCCATGGCCCTGGGTACACATGGCCTGCAGTCAGGATCTTTAGTGTCAAAGCCCAGTGAGTTACAACTTTTGTGAGTTGTATTTGTATAAACACTACATGAAAATACTAAAAATATATTGAGTTCTGGTTATGCATTTTAAACAGTTAGAGGAAAGGGTATTAGGATCTAAAATTTGCTTTGAAATTCAGTCTTATTTGAAAAATAAGATTAACAGATAAAGGAATGGACTTGATGGCCAGAAGTAAGATAAAACAAAGTTTTATTAGTAAAGTTACTAATAAAATGCAGGCAGTAGACATACAGATATGAACTGTAAATTCTAACAAATTTCCTCTAAACAAATGTTTAGATGTTCATGAGAATGCTGGAAAAATATTTATAAGTGAAAATAAGGAAAGATATGATAATATTGAAAAGTCCCACAACTAACGGAATTATCACAGCATCCAACTATTGGCTTGTTTTTCTGACTTTTTGTTTTTATGGAATTGATACTTGCTTTTCTAGGAAGGACGTCCCATAATTTTAAAAAATTCAAATTACTTGTACTCCTTTGTATTACTGAAGTCATCAAATCTTTTGATGTATTTCTTGGAGTAAGGCATAAAATCAAAACTGCTGGGCTAGATCCCGAGGAGCTTCAGCTGCCCATGCGGTACCTGAGAGCGTAGTGGAAAGCAGTTAAACCCCTTGGATGTATTAGTGCCGTCAGCGTCAGCAGTAGATTCAACTTTATTATTTTGTTTTTTCAGGTTTGGGGTTGCCTTAAATCACATATTAGAAAGAACCAGGACTTCTGTGAAAGTTAGCTAAGTGTGCGCAAATGTCTCCTCGGTGTGTTCTACAGTCCAGCTCCTAATGTGTGTCTATGAAGTGTGAGTCTCTGAGTGGGAACGGGCGGCCAGGTTTGTCTGCCTTGACGAGTTGTTACCACTCTGAGCTTTTCAGTGTGGATGAATGAGTGGATCGCAGAATCATGTTAGAAACCTCCTGCTTGATCTCCCGATGTTTTCAATGAAAACATTTCGCTTTTATTGATGTTTGCTCTTATTGACCTTGCGAGGTTGGAAGACAGGGTTTCTTTATTAAATCGGTAAATCAGAGGTACTTAATTGGCTCTAGAAACTTCTGCATGGGGTTGGCCTATTCCAGCCTCAAACAGGGTTCTGACCAACCACTGTGAATCCTGCTTTTCTAAGCAGGTAGGGGGTGAGAGATTATAACAGGCTCTGTGTAAGTAGCCAGTTGCTCGTTGCCTTCAAAGCTACCATTTTCTTCGTGTAGGCAAAATGCCAAAATCAATATTTTTAACTCACAAAGAGAAATAGTTTAGCATTTAAAAAAAAAACACTATGATTGTCTCCCCCAACTTTTTTTTTCCTGAAAAGCCATCAGACCTTTTAAAAATCAAATATTTGTTAGGTCTCTACAGCAGAACTTATGTTTATCCTCCATGTTGCACATAACATAATTAGTTGATTGTTGGCATTTGCAACTGTGTTAAGATCCAGGGTACTACAGGAACAATGAAGCCACCTTTCAAAATGAGAGCGCATGGCCCAGAGTCCACTGCAAATACTGTGAGAGTGGCATCACTCCTAATTAAAACCCAAGGACCCACAACAAAACGGTTAAGAAAGCGTGAATTCTGAGTTCAGAACCAAACATGAGAGTCACTCCAATTTCTAACCTAGTAGCTTCTCTAGCATTTGATTTTTTAAACTGTTCTCAGACCTGCCTCACCCTCACTTGTATTCATTTCCTTTTATGTCTCTTTCATTTGGTTCCCTTAGTTCTCTGGTCTTTTGCTCCAAAGTCATCATTACTGATATGGGGAACTAAGAAAGAGGGAAGCAGTGCTGCTCAGAAGTCATGCCTGAGGCAAGTATTCCTAGGCTGACAGAGGAGCCGCATTTATCATCACTAAAAGAGCTCTGGGTCAGGAGTGTCTCAAGTCCCTTGTGTTTCCACATTGTCTACTAAATTGGGGTTAATTAAAATGTCTCTCTTAAAAGTACTTCTCTTGAACACACACAGACACACACACACACACACACACACACACACACACACACTTCCACTCTTGCTTCTATTTCTTGCAGAGAGGAATAGAACTGACACATGTAGGTATGATTTCCTCTTTCTAGACTACAAAAAGAATTGTAAAACAACATGGCTTTCAGATATACAAATGGCTCAACCCCCTCTAAAAGTTAGACTCTAAACAGTGACATTTTTAGAGCCTTTAACCCTTATTCTTTTGATAGTTTAGAAAAACCAAAGAAGATGTGGTCTGGGTTGCAGCCCCTCCAAAGAATATATTTCCCTCTCATGTGTTTCTGAACCTACGACATGTACCTGTGACCTGGGAGCTATTTTAATTCTGGATTTCTCAGCCTCATTCCCAGAGATTTTTGCTAGATTTTGAAATCCTTGTGTGGCCCAACACTGTGTATTTTCCCAAGCCTTGGAGAACATTCTGATGCACATTGTCCATGGACAAATGTTGAGGTGGTATTACACCATTGGGGAAGAGTACAGAAGGGGCCCTCACCTGATAGTGGAGGGTAAGCCGGCTGGTGTTCTACCCCTTTATACATCTTTCTTTTCTGAAAGGTAACTGCAGGTAAAGCATATATTTTTAATCATTTACTTTGAAAATATTTACATGAATAAGTAAATATCCATACCTCACCCCACAGATTAATATCAGGATACATATTAAACATTACCCTAAGGATATTAAGTTTTCAAAATACTTTATGCTATTAGAAGTTTTTGTTTCATATCAAAATTTTGAGAAAGATACACTGGTGACAAATATACTCCCTGCCTACACACACACATGAAGGACCTGCCCTATTACCCACATCCCATACCAGAGCTATACCTTTGTCACATGGAAACATGTCACCCAACGCCAAAAGTTTTCATTAGTGTCCACTCTTGGGGTTGTAAATTTCATGGGTTTTGGCAAATGCCCAATGATGCATCGACTTAGATCCAGAAAGGCCCCCATAGCCTCGTGCCCTTGCCTTATGGGGGTATTCCAGCTGCTGCGCTCATGGACGACTGTGCACAGGACCTCGGGGTACATCTCCATTCCTTCCATGAGCACCTCTCCCCCACGCCATGCCATTCTGCCATGGAGCCAGCCAATTGTGAGCCAAACCTCTCCTTCAAGGTGTGGGTGTTGGGGACTATGTCATAGTAACAAGAAAGTGATTAAGACTCCTTTTCAGCATCAGACAGTATTTTCACTACCCTCAACCTCCTCAGTGGTGTGTCTTTACTATCGGTCTCCCTAACTCATGGCCGCCCCTCCTCTCTAAGCTGTTTCCATAGTTTGGCTTTTTCCAGAATGCCATACATTTGGAATCATACAGAATATAGCCTTTCCAGGTTGGCTCCTTTCACTTAATTGGAAGCATCTCAGTTTCTAGTATGTCTTTTCCTGGCTTGGGGGCTCACTGGTCATTAGTTTCTTAGTAAGTTACCCACACCTGGTTTCTCTTCCTGGTAAAGAGTACATGTGTATGTGTATATTTATCTGTAAAGAATTGCCAGCCAAGAAATGGCAAAACAATATATACTGAAATGTGAGCAATTAGGAAAAATAGCCATGGACTTGACCTTACATTGGATGTGATGACTTCACCCCTGTGAATGCAACTTCTTTAGCTCAGCTCTGGTATGTGTCCTTGTACAGTTTGCCAGAAAGAAACATTTTTCTAAATGTTCTTTTAGCTATTAAACTGTGAGGATTTGATTTTTTGACCTGCCAAATAACTATCAACTTAGAACAACCAGATTTTATTTCCTTTATCTGATTTGATTTGATTTGGATTAAGACCTGAACAAGAAAGCAGCGACCACTCCCCCCTGACACTGGCCAGGAAAAGCTTTCCCTGCAGCAGCATTGGGAATTATGCAAACCCTTTTAGGGTCTGGCAGCTTAGATACAAATTTCAGGATTTTATTATTGTTTTCCAAAAGAATCACTAACTGATATGTAAAGGAAAGATGTGAAATGCTCCAGCAGGTAGCAATCAAATCCTAAAGATGGTCTCTAAAAGGCAGTTTCAGGCTTGTCAATTTAAAGCTACTTTAAAAGTGCTACCTAATGAACTAGAAGAGGCCTTGATGAGCAGACTTGCTTGCATTTGGTCTGAGTAGTGGAAAGCTTGTTTAGGGTGGGTTCTCTTTCTCAAATTGCCCTCCTTAAACAAACAGAGCAAGCGGAGAAAGCTTTTAGATGTATAACATGAAGCCATTACAAGAAGCTGAAAGTCAGCCCATGAAAGAAAGGAGCTTTTTAGAGGGTTTCCAGTTAAGGATCTGGGTGGTGCTGGAGACAGAATGATAGATAATAGACTCCTAGTGCCGGGCTGTCAGGAGACAGAAAACTGTAGCAGCCGTGTGGGAAAACAGAATTGCTGGGTTTGCCCACTTGACCTTTACTCTGAATAGATGGGCTTAAGAAGATCACAAAGGGCTTTGCAAAAAAAAGTGGTCTGCTCAGTTCTTTTGGTGTCTGAAACTCCTTTTTTATTCTGGGGAGTTTTAAGTTTGTTTCTTGGTATTCTTCTGGGGATCCCGTGAAATCCCTATTATCATTCCATAGGTATTTGTTTTAAAGGAAGGCATTGTGCACTCTGCGACCATCACGTGTCCTGGGCAGCGTTGAGCCTGAGTGTTGTAAGAGAAAGGATTGCTGAATGGAGCCTCCGCGCTGCACCCTCCCTGGCATGGCATGGCTCTTCTGAAAGGCACGCATTGAGGCACCTCTATATTTCTGCGTAATTGCATAAGCTTATTTAAATAAGAAATGGAATGACCATTTGAAGGCAAAACGTGTATCCAATGCATACATACCGCTATGTAGATGAAAGGCTTGCAAATTAATTGCTAACATTTTCAGAAAATAGGGCTTGACAGCAGTGGTTCATGTGAAAAAGATCTAGGAGATTTTAGTTAAGTACGAGTTGAATATGGGCCAACATTATGATGCTGCAGCCAAGAGCCCCACTTAATCGGAGCTGCATGTGCAGAATTAGGAATTTTCTGCCCTGGGATGTGGGCGTGCCAATGGCACATTTTAAAACCTGCGTCCAATTGTGAGCATCCACTTCTGGATAAAATGATCAAATTGGAGATTATACAAAGGAGACCATTTTTAAAAACTGGCATCAAAACAGAACAACCCCTATCCCCTCAGAAAAGCTTTTAAAAGAATTTATCATGTTAAACAGAGAAGATAAGATTGGTGATCTGAATAAAAGACATAACAGATTTCAAATTTCAGAGTTACATAGAAAATAGCACTTCTGAGGTTTCAGAAAATATGGAAATCCTCAAACCTCCCATCAAAGAGAATATACATGAAGAAACAGTAAAAAAAAAAATACAAAAGAAAAAACAAGCAAATATTTAACTTCTGCAGCTGACATGCAGTGCTAAATGAAGAAACTACAAAAGGGAATGTTGATAACCATAGTTAGGAATATTCAAATTATTAAAATTTGCCTGAGGCTAGGCATATAGTTCAGTGGCACAAGTGCCTGCCTGGAAAGCACAAGGGTCCAATTTCAATTCCCTGTACCAAAAATAAATAAGTGAATAACTTTAATTAAAATAAAACAAAATACTAACAGCCTTGAAATCACAAAAATCACATTTGATGAGAAAAACTAATAGGAATAAAACATTCACAATATGATGTTACGTTAAAAAGAATCATTAGATCAAAATTTAACTTTTAAAATTAAAAGAAACATTAAAATAAGTAAGAAATCTTTTTAATAGTTTTAGCTGAATAGTTGAACTTTTTTAGTTATTTTTATTACTCTTGCATGTTTCTCAGAATGTTATACTTTGATCCTGTTTCCTTTATGTTTGTTGAAATTTACATAAGAAAATGCATACAAAAAGTAAGTGAACAAATTATTTGACCTTATGACTAGATAAAAATTAACAAAAAGAAGATATTTAGAGCAGTTGCACTTTTAATAATGTTTCATGACCTTTCTACCTAGCCTTTCATTGGAAGAATTCATGTAGAAAAAAAATCACTGGAATCAGGGTCTCAGTCCAGCAGCGCTCTTCTGAGGGAGGCAGCCTGGACTTGGTGACCTCAGATGCCCCTTTCAAAGCTGAAAGGGGAGGGGGGAAGGCGTATTAAACTTTGAAGCATGATGGAGATCGAATTTGGAAAATGACAAGATACAGAGTTTGGCGACTTCAAATTAGACCTTTGTGCAATACACGAGTGGAGGTCGACAGTCATAACTGCAGGCAAGAATGTGCCAGGCTCACATTTCCTAAAGCTTATGCCAGTTCCTTTCCTGCAGTGAAGATGTAATAACTCATGGGTGAAAGCGCCTGAGTTTGAATCCCAGTTTAGTTGATTGTAGTTTCTGGACATCTCCATGCCTCGGTTTCCATAATGGAAAATACCTAGAGGTGTATTACATAGAATATGAGTAAGTGGGCTGTCATACTGTGAAGTTATTGAAAGCTCTGAGCACTTTAATCCACATAAGCCACACATGCCATGGCAGGCTGTTTGTATCACTGAGAGCACTGAAAGGTTCACCATCACTGATGCAAGTGGTCGGCATAGGTCCTGAGATAGGTAAGAAATCAGCATTCTGTCTGTCAGTAGAGGCATGTGTGTGTAGAGTAGGTTGGGGAGAAGGATGCTGAAGGACGTTCCACTTTATTTATTTTAGTGCTATCTTTCTACCTGTAGAGCTATGTCACTTATCGGTTTTCTAATCTTCCAGTATTATTTACTAAACATGTTATGGATCAGAAAGAGAGGAAATAAATGCTTTTTTATTATTTCACTCTCATTTAAAAGACATCAGCTTTTAACTTGTGAATTTATGCTGTGTCTTTAGTATTTAATGATTGTGGAAACTAATTCATTTTGTTACTAATGTTCATAGTTACCCAAGTTAAGACATCCTAACTTAGACTGTGAGCATTTTTCTAGTTCAGAAACAGTAATAATTACATGCTGTTGTATGTGTCCTTGACCTGACAAGACTATGCAGGTGTTAGAAGCATATTTCCTTTACTGTTACTAGAACCTGGCTCCCAATCACACAAACACAACAGCTCATTAGTTCAAGAACCTCTTTCTCACACATGCGGGAGTAGGTGTCTTCTTAGGGAAAAAAGCTCAGGTTATTTGTATCTTAGGAATTCTTCTCTCTCATTTTCAGTGACATTTCTCCCTAAATCTTTGTGTGTGTGTGTGTGTGTGTGTGTGTGTGTGTGTGTAGTACCAGGGATTGAAACTGGGACCTTGTGCTTGCACTATAGGCGCTGATGCGACTGAGCTATCTCCCCAGCCCCAAATCTTTTCATAGTTATTTATTTTTATCAGTAAATATTTGCAGCACATAACGAACATATTGTGGGGAGTTGGTCCATGTTCACAACACCTCTGTTTTTTCTTTTTCTTCTCTCCTCAGTCCCCCATCCTTAAAACTTTTTTATTTATAATTTATCTTCCCCAGATCTCAGATTTTAAATATTGAAAAAGATGTATTAATTTCAATGAAAATCAGAAAATAGAAAATTATATTTTTCCTTTCTAATGAATGTATGTTATTATACATCTTTCGTGGGTCTTGTAGTGGTCCATGGAGAGAGCCCCTAACAGGCAATTTCATGACTTCCTATTTCCATGGTGTTAAGGTTTTAAAATGTTTAAACATAATACACTGGGAAAGATGAGCCTCAGATGGGCAACTTGCTTCTTCCTGAGATGCAGGAAACAGCCACTGGTGGGTGCTGCCCCTGGCATTCACCTCGGGAGGTGACCCGAGGACCCAGGCATTCTGACTAGCAGCAGCACCAGACCACTGTTGTTGTCAGTGTCAGAAGGGGGCAGGGCTCAGCTTTGTTTCTTTCAACTCCTGGAGAGCGTTTTATTTCTGGATACTCATACAATTTTTTTTGCTGAGAAGTTCTCCTTAGAGAAGGTAAAAACTTTTCCTATAGAAAGTGTCTTGGTTGTAATGGGGCTTGTCAAGGGAGTCTTCTGCATTGGTAAGCCCATTCTCTGGGGTTGTAGAAAGAGTTCTCCTTGGTGAACAGAAACCAATATCATTTTATTGCATTTAACGAAGATGTCTTTCCTGAGCTTTTAAACATCAATGTGTTTAAAATTCTGAAATTGTGATGGATATGTTTATATTCTCTTCAATGTGCTTATAATTCTCTTTGGGATCCTCTTTTCCAGACTTTTATTCTCATTGCCCTTCCTGGTCCTCTTGCTTGTGGTTTTTCCTTTTGTTATAGTGTTTTGTTATAGTGTTTTGCTATAGTGTTATAGTGTTTCCTTTTGTTTGTTCTGTTGCAGTTATTTGCTTTTCCGTAGTTGTTTTGTTGTAGTTGTTTTTTCTGTACTGGGTCTAGCAGAAGAAACCCACTTAATCACCCATGCTGTGCAAGCACACACCCAAGTCCAGAGGACCATCTACTGGCAGCCACCTCTGGAAAACTAATCAAAGGGTGGAGTGTATCAGTGTGAACACTAAAACAAATCCCATTCCCTCGAGAGTATTCTCCTTTTAAGATCCAAGAACTTTATCTTTGGCACAGTAGGTCTCAACTAATTGAGATGTTATAAATAAAGAAGTCAGTTAAGAATGTTAGGGTTGAGGGATGTTGTTGCAAAATTGTCAGTTTGCAAGAACACATTATTTAGTGAAAATGCAGTTTCCAGATGCAGATTTAATCAGGTGCGGGTGTGGGAGGTAGGGAGACAACAGAGAGAAATAAAATCTTTCTCAGAGAGAAAGAGAGCAAGACCCTAATTGAAATAGGAAGCATTCTCATTTTAGAAAATGTTTTCTTAACAGATTGCTCTAGTCCTCTGCCTCAAGGTTTTTGATTAAATTAATGATGGTAGTGATAAGCTCCATTAGGTTGCTGTTTCCAGAGGGGAATTTTCTACAGCATTCTCCTTTCCTTCCTTCCCCAAATCTCAGGTATGACAATAGAATTGCTAATTGAGGCCAGAACAAGCCAAGAAGATGAACTTATTATTACTATGCAAATGCAGACAATCCAGGAAATTAATATTTCATGTGCGCCTACCTAAACGAGTAATGTTTCCATTACGGCTTGGTGTCACTCAGCTGGGAAGCTAGTGCTGCAGCTTGTTGTCATCAGTGAGGTCTTGAACTTGGCTTTTTTGTTGCATGTCGCCCGCTGTCTTGGGACCAGTCAGCACATCTGACATGTTGTGCTCAGTTGGCCCTCGCTGTTACCGCAGATCTCTCGCTAGTGCAGAGAGATGAACTTGTTATGATCCACGGGACATTATCAACCTGATTTCCTGTCTTGGTAGCAAAGTATTAGAGGAGTGAAGCAGCCAAGTCCTAGATAATGAAAGAGGAGAAAAAAAAGTATTTCAGGGAAATGAACCATAAAATCCACAATAGGGGATCTGATAGGGACTCTTCCATGCAGCATAATTAGCTGACTGAGATCTTTGGAAAACACAGTAAAAAAAGTGTTACTTTGGGGGCCTGAAATAGTCACATTAAATTATTCATAAACATTTGTTTGCCAAACACAATTATGTTTCATAGTCTGATGAAAACTACTGGGCTAACGTTGTGTATAGGCCTTCATCTGTGTGTGGAGAGACAGCAGGAAGCAGAAGGGGGCGTGGAGTAACTGACCTCAGCCGAGTCTTGGGAAACTCTGGCTTCTCTTCAGATCATATAAATCTTTAATCTTTTCAGCTGAATTTTATTTTGGATCAAATATCAACTGGAAGACACATTACATACTGAAGAATAGAATCCAAAAGAAAAAATTTTAAAAATCTATCACAATGGCAAGCATTTAAAAAGATGTACAAGAAAGTTATTGAATTTATTTTTATAGTCCTAATCCTATTGAAATATAGAGGTGTAGGTTAAGAGGGAGAGATAGGGCAGTGGGCTTGTTGGGCTCTCTTGCCTTCCTGGTCATGTTGTCTATCTGCATGGTCATTGACTTGAGTATTACCTGGGGAAATTCTTTAGGTCTTTCTTGACCTTTATGAACAGCTGTTATAAAAATGCTCCTGAGAACAGACCTTTACAGTAACTGGAGTTTGGGAAATCTATTTGGAAAAGATCACATGGAAGTAATCTTGATGTAAAATTTTGGGCATACAGACGTATTTGTTTAGACATAAATGAGTAGAGAGCGGTTTTCAGGTAGGAAATAAAAGCCTGATAATTGAAAAGGAAAGTGTTGCTCATTTTGCCAATGGAGTAAAAATGGCCAAGCTACAACATTGCTGAAACTGTATATAGTTGTCTGAAAGAACAGGTCCTGGACTGGCCAAATAGCTCAGCGAACTAAAGGGCCTGCTTTGGCAGAGTGCAGAGGCTGGGATTCGATCCCCAGCCTGCCGTGCCAGCTCTGCCCCTGGGGCATGCTGAGACTGGGCATGGTGGTGGGTGCCTGTAATTCCAGCACTTGGGAGGCTGAAAACAGGAGAATGTTCTGATCTATGTAGTGAGACTGTGTAGACCCTGAACTAAATACATTAAAAAAAGAGCATTCCCAAATCTTGAAAACAAGAAGTGGCAACCTAGAATTAAAATCTCAGATGGCTTTGGTTTTAGGCTTCATAGTGAATCATATGATTTTATAGAATTTGATCAGACTTGCTATTGTTCTTTCTTTACTGGAGAATTTTCTTCATTTTAAAATGAATTTTTTTCAAATGTAACCTGAATTATTTACATTCTCTTTTTCTATCCTTCTTTGAGCCTTTTGTACCTTTTCTGTGTAAGCAATGGTGACAGAGTACTGAAATGCCTCCTATGAAAATAAGAGAAAGTTTTCTACCTTGTATTACAGCAAGCTGTTTTGTTGAAATATTTGATGATTACAGTTTATTATAGTAAAATATAAAAGAGAATCTGATTTGAAAGAAAGAACTATGAAATGAACAAATAAATGAGCTTATATCCATTTAGAACTCTATATATTGTTTTGTGTATTGTAGTTTGAACATCAGTGAAGCAGAATCATATAAAGTTTTACTAAGCTATTTATCAGCCTCTTTTTAAAAAATAAAATTGTACAGGTGCTAATAAGTGGAACAAATTAGATTTGTTGTGTCTTTAGACTTATGAAAATATTGATTTTTTCGTTATGTGCCTCCACTGACACAAATATATCTGACAGTCCCAATGAAACTTCTTACAAAGTAGAATAAATTCTCTGGGTTTTATATCAGAATCCCAGTGATTGCAAGGATGAAGAATAACAGGAGGTGGGACCTAAAGGTGCTGTCCTGGCATGTTTTCAGTGAGTTTACATCCTATCCTGGAGGATCTGACTTCCTATACTTGCCACATAGATTCCTTATTTCACCTTTTACCATCTTTTTTCCTTTAAGTACTCAGTAAGTTTAAATTAATACATACTAAGAGCTTAATAATGTTTTGTTTTCATATTTGATTATTGACATTTATGCATAAGTCATCTCAAGAAATGTTGAAAATATCATTCATTTATAAAAGAAAGACCCTCAAAGTTATGGAGATATTATTGCATGTTAAGTCCTACAGGTACATAAGCTCACATAAACAGGATCAATGTTACCACTTCTACAACAACATTTAAGCTATTGTGAACTTATACTTTAGAAGTTAAGTTCCAGAGGACAGGATCTTTTGTTTTAGATATTTCATATTATTCAGCTTATACAACATTAGCATCATGAGTAACTGGTATTTTATAACTGTTCAAAGTAAAGGAGAAAAGGTCCAACCTAGGAATGGACACCGTAGGTAGTGTGCTCTGAGCGAAGTTTGGGGGTGTGTAGGTTCTTGAGGTCATGACTGCAGTATCACATTACTGCTGCACTTCTGTCTTATGTACAGTGGCACTCAATTAATATCTGCTTACTTAATTGAGTGGGCATAAATAGCATTTACCAGAAATCCTTTGCTAGCAGCCAATTGCATTAGGCTTCTAGGAACTCCAGTATATTCTCCCTGGAGGTGAAGGGAACACAACCTCATTACTATGCCCCTTTGTGTAAAGAAGAGAGTCCAGCTGCAAGATCAGTTATGATTTCTTTCTGATCGCTGCTAAAGTGGTTTAAGAGATGAGAAACATCACATTATCATAAAGAGGATCAAAAAGGCAGAGTAAAATGCTGGGCTTTCTGACAGTTGTTGGAAAGTTTTTAGTGACTTTCATCTTCTTTCAGATATCAAGACTTACTTTTTCATATACATTTACATAACAGCAGTTACCTTGTCATCTTAATTTTCTTGATGTGAAACTGAGTAAGCCTGAGGCTATATTTAGAAAGAAACCCAAGAACCACCTTGTATATGGTCTTTCTCCATATCATCAATAATTTGTACTAAATTTGATAGCATTGTTTCAGGGACTGGAATACTGACACTAGCTAATATATGGAAGCCTACATGTTTGTTCATATTATCTCTATTCTAAATATTTGTCTATAAGGAAAAAATTAGGAGATGAACAAAGTATTAGGATTTTGTTTGTTACCTAATTAGTTTATTCTTCCAGAAGCTAACAAAAGAAAGACGGTATTCCATATGATAAACAGAAGACACCTTCTGAAAACAGGTAGGCAGGGGATGGAGGGCAGATAGAGGAGCAATGGGGAGTCAGGCTTGGGCCTGGGCTGCACCCACACTGTGAGAATCCGTGGCACTTCTGACTTGAGGACAAGTGGGGACCGTCCTGTAACTTTGTAATATTACCTTCCTCCTGAAGAAAGTTAGATCTTCTCCTTGTCGCCACTGAAAGCTTTACTGCTTTCTCCTTAATGGATGGAAGTATTTGATAATGCCTTTGCTGTTGATAAATGACCAGGAGCCAGAGAATGGGCAGCTTGTTCAGTAAGTGAGAAGCATGTTATGATAGTAACAGACAAGCCTCAAGTTACCGAGAATCCGTCCAGACCTCCAGATTCAAGCGCACGCTTTGAATCTCAGTGTGATTACTTGTAATGTATTTTCTTTTCATTGCCTTCTTAATTTTGTGTTTCTTAAAATTCTTACCCATGTTTCTTCTAAAATCTGCCTAAAAGAGAACATAAAAGTCCTCCTATTATCAGTTTTTAGTAACTGTGCAAAGTAAAAATTTCTAAAATCCAAGTGAAATTTTGTTTTCTGGCATTTCTCATCAGACTTCTGTAATTTTAGAATTGAACACTGAAAGAGAACTACAACCACTCACTGATGTTTCTTTTTTTTTTTTTTTTTTCTTTTGTGGCAGCAGAGATTGAACTTAGAATCTTACACTTGCCAGGCAGGAGCTGATGCTATTGAACTCTCTTCCTGGACATGAAACCACCTTCTTTTGGTTTTTTTTGCTTTTTAGGTCCTGGGAATGAAACTCTGGACCTTGCACTTGCCAGGCAGGCACTTAAGCCCATGAGCTATCCCCCTGTTCCCCTCACTGATATTTCAAAGAGGATACTGTTGGTCTTGAAACATGGATTATTCTGTACAGGAGACTAAGGCCTTAAAGATATCAAAGTTTAAAATCATGGGCCAGCAGACTGGTTCCTCCATGTTTCCTTAGCTAAGTGGAGGATTTGTCCTGGAAGAAGTAGCCTGACCTAAAAACAGTTCCCCAGTGCCTGTTGGGCTCAATCCTAAGCACCATCTATAATTACTAAAGAAAGTGTTGGCATTTGCTTTGTGAGACCCACACAGGCCTTACTTTATTAGAATTCATCTTCTTCTTCAAAAAAGCTCTACCTGCTGGCTGAAGGGAGGAGAATAAGGGTACAGAAAAGGGAACAGAGGAAGGAACATTTCAATTGGTTAGACTTTCTCCTTGGAAGTAGGGCAGTAAGTCTAGTTGGCAAATACCTGAATTTGCAAGTGTTCTGAGGAGCACTGAGAAGGTGCTCCCAGTGAACGAAATACTATGCTAAACAGAAGATTATAACTGTCAAGGACATAAAGCTAAAAATATAAAGCACATAGCTACATTGACGAATGAATCATAATTGCTTTGGGGGAGTATTTGGATGTATAATATATACCTATAATCTTTTGCTTAATCTCGCTATCTCCTCTTTCTGTCTCTCTTTCTGTTTCTCTCTCTGTCTCTCTGTCTCTCTGTCTCTCTGTCTCTCTGTCTCTCT
>NW_004524701.1:3837330-3852283 GCF_000260255.1 Octodon degus | reverse complement strand
TCTCTCTCTCTCTCTCTCTCTCTCTCTCTCTCTCTCTCTCTCAATTCTTGTGTTCATCTACAATTGAAAGTGTGCTAGAAAACACATCAGAGGAGAGGAAAGCATCAGTGTGGTTTAGGACCTGGAGTAATTCTAGAAGCACACCCTTAATGCGATTGGGCCACTGTCACCTACTCAGGTCCTTTGTGTTTGCCCTGTTTTCCTGCTCTGGCTCTGCTTCATGAATAGTCATCATATGAATGATGAACTACAGCTACACGGTATGTCAATTATAGAGATTTTAGATGAGGCTAATTAGCTTAGGAACTGAAGATGCTTGCCTCCCTTTTTTCCCTTAATCACTTTTAATCAATCTGAATAAGATCCCAAAGAAACATTTTGAGGGAGAATTACAAAATGGTCATCAAGAGAATGACTTTTCCCACTCCCTAAATGTGAAAATCACTATGCAACAAGTGTGTGATGTCAAACATTGGAAGTTTATTAATAATTAAACTAACAGAATATAGGTCAAAGAGCTTTGCATGTGGGGAGACAGATTTAAAACAAATGATTAAAATTAATTCATGTCCAGGACTTGTGATGCTAATTCATATAAAAAGACATTCAGGCTCTAGCCAGCAATATCATTTCCATACACAACTCATTTTTCTGTGTGCCATTAGACCTGTAACTCTGCTGCACAAGTCTTCATGGTGCTCATTCTGAAATGTATAAGAAATGTGCTGGTGGAAAAAGCCATAATGGAGTTACTCTGCCCAGCTTTAACAAGTAGGCATGTATGCAATTTTTATATTAAACAAACTTGGTCTTAAATATTGTTTCTGATTCTTATCTTGGTCAAGATCCATGGCCTTTGTTCCTCATAAGTGAGAGAAGTGTCCTAGAATGTACCTCAGAAAGCTGTTTAAAGAATAAATGAGATGGCAGACATAACACTTTAAATTCTTGAAATAGAAGTGTGAGCTATTACATTCATCGGGTTCTAATATAAGAATTCTACCCATTTTTGTTGAGTTTGTGTTTTGTGATGGGATCCATAACCCACTGGATAATAGATCCTTTCAAACAGCTTTATATTGCACATGTGGGTAGGTGTTCATTTTCCCAAGACACTCAACTATTTGCTTGTGTCATGTACTTTATTCTGTTGTCTGATATCTTTGATGTGGCATATGAACATTTCGATGTTGATTATATGAATGTTTTTGAAGTAAGTGTACATGTTTCTTACTGCTGATAAAAGCACTTTTGAGTGAGCAGAACCAAGCTATTCTCATTACCAGAGAAGTCCCATTTATGTTGAATTAAATATATATTAAATTGAAATAAATATATATTAAATTCATGTTATTTCTACCCACTGACCAGAGAATTCAGGTAGTACTTATATGCCACACTAAAAAGATTGGAAGAGTTGATATAATCCTCCACACTCCTATATCTGATTTTTTTTTGAAGACCTTAATCATGCTCATCACTGCCTCAAAGATAGATTCTAATTGCTGGTGTTCTACTTGGGCTCGTAGAGGCAAAGAAGAGTTCAAGGATGAGCTGAGGAGTGAACCTTCCTTAACCTTTTAGTTCTTTAAGGAATCTATAGTGCACATCATCATTTAAAGTACACTGTTACTGTAAGAGCTCATCTGTAGCCAGTTATCTTCCCAAGTCTTAGCCCAGTGTGCATGAAGGCACCCCTGCCCAGAGGGTCTGTCAGCGCGAGCTGACAAGCTGGTCATTCTATGAAATGAGCACGTCAGAGTTCTTCTCTGTAAGACTTACCTTTTTGTCTTTCATTTATTAGCTTTATATCTGCCTTCCAGAGATTCACAAAAATAAGTTGGTTCTCAATATGTCCTTCTCACTTATTCCAATTATATTCTTTTAAAATTATTAATACATGTTTGCAATATGTCAGGAATATATTCATCTTGAGATACTGGTACAATGCGTGTTGCATCTTGATCCTCTTCTCTTCCCTCCCCCCTCCCTCCATCTCCTTTTAGCCCCTTATCATCTATACAATGTCTATCTCACTGTTTCTAACCATCTCTGTTTCCAGTTTTATTCTTCACATACCCTTTTCCATCTATATATTTTTGTACTCTGATTAGATTTGATGCTGGGGATGGAAGAAACAGGGGCATTGTCATTTCTCAGTTACTGCTAACATGAAAAGTAGCAATTTTTAAAAAGTGATTTTCAAAGTACATGGAAAGTGTTCTTCAAGAAAAAGTCTTTTACCGCAATTGTAGGGTGCCACTTGGGAGTACATTTTAACACCTGCATTTGTTGAACTCGGCTGTTCTGTACTGCCTTGCTACTTGTGATAGACACACATAAAGAGTGGTACTCATTGGGGTTGTTTTTGAAATGAGTGATGACATATAGAAAGCTTTATTTTAGATAATTTTGCTTTGATAGTAATAAGACATTGGACTTATTGAACTGGACAGTGGTTCATATTAATAAAGTCTTATTATATCTAGGGACTGCAAAAGTGTAGGGAACATAAAAGACACTCAATGACTAACTCAACCAATAAAGGTTTATTGTATTTATTCTATGTTTTCATCCATATGGTTGTTTTCCTGACTTGCCTTGTTTTCTGAGAAACTTGTCTTTTGGGGAAAAATCAGCATCTGCCATAAGTTAGCAGTGCTCCCTCCTGAGATTTGGTTTCAAAAAGCCAAGTCAGGGCCAGGAAACTAAATTTTGATGATTCTTCTTACCAAGTAATTTTAGGGTCTTTGTCCTCATGTGCTTAGGAACTTTGAAGTACTAACTTGTGACTCCTGTTAATGATAAAAACATTCAGTGACTCTTGTTTAAGTACTATATGGAAAACTTTGCAGACCATGGTGATGGGTTTAGAAGTCACTGAGAAAGGATCTTACCATGAGAGAGAGGTTGGACCCAGCTTCTGGTACAGCATAGAGAAGTGGGGCCCATAAGATAGGGCAGGTCAGTGGATGGAAAGTTACCAAGAGGAAGCTTCTGGTCCAAAGGGGCCTCTTATGAAGCCAGTCTGGCAAGATTCTTGTAGAAGACAGGCCACAATCTTTGATATCTCCTTGAAATGGTGAGGAATGAGGAACTGATTAGATGTGGAGGGTGATCAAATATTGAGGACTGGAGATTCTTGTTGAACTGCCTGAGCAGCATGTTTGCTAAAATTGGATTTTACGAGAAACTTCAGAGATGGGTCTAGTAAAAGATTCAGAAACATGACTGAAGTTTGGCCAAGCAAAGACTCTGTTGATAGAATAGGATAGCAGGAAACAAGCACATGTAGGATAGGATGAAACAAAAGTGAGTGGCCAATGACATGTGGGGATGCCTAGTATTTCAGAGAAAGGCATAATTGGTTCTTCCTCTTTCATGGCTATGGGACTCTCTTTAAGAGTTAAAAGGGTCTGTGACAGCTCAGGATAAAGTATCAACAAGAAAAGAAAAGAAGGAAATTCTTGGCTTTGATGGCCTGGGCTCAGATGGATTTACGATCAATGGAAAGGCTCAAGGTTATATGAATTTAATATGATGAGTAATATTCTTGTGCTACAGATTTGGATTTTATCTTATTTCCCACTAGTAAAAAAACAGTCACAATAATTTCCAAAATTCTTTATCTTTTCAGCATAATTATCCAGATCATTTTTTCCCCTTTGCCATACTATATAACCTCCTGGAAGAAAATGTGTTTAAGTTCAAAGACATTTTATTGTGCCTAAAGTACTTCAAAATATTAGGCTATGAATTTTGCTTGCCTATTTATATCATATAGATAAAGTCATAGGCATTAATATTCTTGTATAAAGGAGAATTTATCTTTCACATGTACAAATTTTATTAGAAGAGAATGTAAGGAATAGAGATGTTTGATGTCACAAAGGTGTTCATGGCCATGCAGTAATAAGGTGCATGTGCATGCTAAATACAAAAAAATGTTTGGGTCTACACATTTAGGTGGTTGCTACGGATTTTCTTTATATTCTGTAGTTACTATCATCTGTCTATAAATTCAGCTAAGACCTTCTCTTGCCTCACGGAATTCCAGTCACTACTTTCAGCAATCCTTGGAGAGCCAGTGGTATTCCATGCTCAGCTTGTGTCTTTGGAAACTACTCAATAACCATGACATAGACAGCATGATATAACTTTGTAAACATGGCAGGCTTTTGGTCATTGGTCTCATTCTTTGTCAGTTTGATCATACATCTTCTTTTATCCATTTTTAGTGACTATTTCTTTCTACCAAGACTATAATTGAAAAAATGAGGGGAGGATAGAAATTTAAACAGGAAATATGAGGGTATTCTAGAGAACTGAGGAAAACTTTCTTTTTAATTTCAGGATTTTTAATAAACCATTTGAACTGTTCAGAAAGTTAACTTGATGCACTGTTTGGGATGATACATAGATCTGATCAAACTAAATTGTTACTTGTCTAAAATGCCTCTGCTAGTTGAAGAAAAAAATATAGAGAAATTTGAGTCTACACTTGGGTCTGGGTGCAGATTAGGAAACAGCTTTTCTTTGGCGATGAGGGCTCATTCTTCCGATTTGCAGGCCATTTCGCTTGTATTAAAGGACAACGAGGGAGCCATTCCATAGCTAATTTAACACCTGTGTACATTTGCAGGGTTTGTAGGAGGGAGCTGTGGAGCCTAATGACTCTGGTAGCTGTTATAGGAAATTTATGATCTTGCTCCTTGGGTGTTACATGGATTCATTAATAGGTTATGTGCAAAAGTTTCCAACTCTTTGGGAGAAACATGTTTTTAATGAATAGTGTTGAGATGGTTATAAAAGCAACAAAAAGGAAGTGCATAACAATGCTAGAAAATGCTTTCCCCAGTCTATGTGGCTTTTAAACCTTCGTTCCACTATTGGGAAAATGAATTCAGTTGATTGTTCTGACTCATATTACATTCATTAAAGTGCAAAGGTGAGAAGACTGTCCCCACAGGTGTGGTACGATCTGAATAATTAGATGTTCAATCAGATCTGAATGATCAGGTGATGAATGGTAGTTCTGGAAAAGGGCTTTCTGTGCGGAAAAGTGGGACCTATGCCCCGTGGGTGGCCTTGAGATGTGGGCTGAAGAGGCAGCAGAGAAAATGTGGGTAATTCTTGTGCAGACCTCTACAGGAAGCAGGGATAAATCTGCTTGGGTTGCAGTCATGGCGTTAGGAGAGATACTGGAAGCGCAGGAGGAGAGACCACTGTAGAGAGCTGAACACGGTATGCATGGGGAGCTTTGAGGCCAATATAACTCCAGAAAATCAAGGACGACCAGGAGGCTGGAGTATGGCAATAACCACTCCAGTGTGGCCTTGGGGAATTGAGTGTGGGACAGAGAAAAGGTGAGCTTATCAGAGGGCCAAATAAGATTTTTTCATTCTTTGGTCACCAAAGTTTGTTATATCTGTGAAAGAAAAACTACCACACCCACTTTGGTACACTTCCTATAAGTGAAAGAAATGCAGAGAATCCTGAATGTGTAAATGGACAGTAAAAGCCAGTGCCAGGGACAGCCCAAAAGCTGGGAGACACAGCCCTGTTCCCCAGCCTCCATAGCCTCACCATTTTGCTGGCTGTCCTTTCCTTCACCACCTCTGTCTTGTAATCTTATTTATGCTCTCTATTCTCTTTGGTGACAGGAAAAACAGTGGTTGGTGACTCATTGTGCTTTCCCGAGAGTACATTTTTATAGTCTTCCAAATCTAAGACAATTAAACCATTTATATAATAAACCACAAATACATGTTTTCAGGCATCACTAAACTTGGAGAAAGTGTGTAACTTCCCACTTTTTTATATCATGCCAAGTATGATGACTTCTAAATCAGTGAACTTTTGAGGTATTTATCTGTCCCATATTCAAGAGTCTACTAATTTGTGCCGGCCGTAGCTCGCAATATCGATAGCTCTTAGTGCACTAAAAGGCAAAGTTATTTTCCTTCAAGTAGCTTACAACCTAGACAAAGGGAGAGAGAAAGTAATGAAGAGCACAGTGAAGAGAGAGAAAGAACTCTGGTCCAGCATGGGCCCTCGGGAGAGCAACTGCAGCAGGTGGAGTGTGTTTAAGGAAGTCTTCAAGGTGAAACTGACAGCAGCATTGACTTTTACATGGAGTGATGGTAAGGTGGTGAGGAGACTGAGGAAAGAGTTGGAAGAAGAAGTATAAATGAGCATTGAAGGTTCAAAGTGGCAGGCTGTGTTTGAAGAGCCCTTGGTCAGGTGGTCTGACGTGTACATGGGGCCATGCAGCAAAGAAGAGGAATGAGGAGCGATGGGTGTGAGGAGACACTGCAGGCCCACCGTGAACTTGGTGTTTGCCTCTGAGGAAACAGGTGCGAATGTGGGAAGGTGACATGGCCCAAGTGGCGCTTCAGCAAGATCATGCCACAGCTCAGAGAGAGCCTCTGGGAGGCAACCAAGACGGGAAGCCCGGGGAGGTGTTGGTGAGAAGCTGTGGCCTGAGCGATGGCAGCCGCAGGAGGATCAAGCAGGAGAAGTAATGATTAATAGAGGATCCATGATTGCCCTGCCGAAAACCATCCCACAAGTTAGTAACCAGCTGGACCATGTTGTCCCAGACCTCACTCAGCCGACTCTGGGGATTTTAAGTTTACAAATAAGAGATTAAGATTGAATTTAATTGAGTATTTAGTATCCCTTATTTCCTCCAATGTAATGCAAGTTCATATTGTGAGTTCCATAAAATATGGGCATTTTTTCCTGGATTGCATAGATTTATGATTGGATATAAGTGAGCCTGATGCTAAACATATGTGCACATTTGCTTTTGAAAATCAGGAAACTGGAAAGTTACTATTTCCTGCAGGAACTTATACCAGAAACTAAAAAAGTAGTGTCTTGTGCCAAAAATCCCAGAGGAATGGATGGAAGTAAATTGTAAGGATGGGAAACCTGGCCACCTGAGAAAAGATAACTTGTCCTTAAAATGCTGCCTTAGCAGCCCAAATGCCATAGGCGAAATGATTGACAGAGGACCCTTCATGCACACCCCAGGTTCCTTTGCCCCCTAGACCAGAAACATAAATCTTGCCTCTCTAATAAAGACATTGAAAGCAGAAAGTTATGATAGTACCCTCCATATCTTAAAGTTAGATGTGCCAAGACATTGGAAGACATCCATCTTCCCTGTCCTGGCCAGTCTCTGGTGTGTCCCGGGGGGCCGTGGCATGTGTTTTCTTTGAAATTTTCAATAAAAGATAAGAAAATAATTTCTTTTGAATCGTCAGCTATCCCTGCTGAACTCCGGCTAGGTTGACTGGTGGAGACAATTAAGCCAAGCATTTGCTCAGTGTAGGTGGACATTGTTATTGCAGCATTTGCCCCTTTCCTGACAAATTGCATTATTCCTCTGCCCCGCGGACTGTTACAAGGTCCAGAGGGAGCCAGGTGGCGATGAGGAGGGGTACATCTCACATTTGTCAGCCCAGAGGCAGAGCCCGGCTGAGCATCCAACACGCTTTGATTCCATGTGCAGGGCGAGGGCTGGGGGCTGCACAGGGGTGGGACACATGTTTGAAGGCAGTTGCCTGCCTCTGAGCAGAAGGACCTGTCTCCAGTGTTCAGAGTGAAAGTGATGCCCCAGATCCGCTCAATAATTGCCCTGATTTCTGCCTGAGGCTCGGCTTTTTTGTAGCTAAACCTTGCATCTCCCTTAACACTCTCCCCCATTACTAACAAAGTGGCTCTTTCATTCTACTCTGGGCTGTGGCAGCATCATTCAGTGTCCAGGCTTCCTTTGTGACATCTGCTCTTCCCTCTTCTTTCCACTCCTAAAGCACTGAAAATAATGGGTGATTTTAGTCAATGCTGAAGTATCTGTTTCGTTCTAAAAAGAAGAAGAAGAGATCAGTGCCTTTAATGAATGCAAGAAAGTGTGAGAAGGCAGGTAGCTCTCTGGATGGAGTCTGTTTTTCCTATTCATATTAAGAGCACTTTGGCGTAGCATCAGATGCTGTGCTTTAGGAATGGTACAGGACAGTATACACAGTGGACTGAGATGGTTTTTGAAACATGCAAATGCAGTTCAGTGGTAACTGCCTAAAGTAGAGTACACAACTGCGTATGGTATCTACCGTTGATTTCCTTTAAAGAGAATGCTGGGTTTTCATCAGAAATTGAGCATTTTGACACTTGAAAATCATCCTGAGTTCCTAAAGTTGTTTGAGTCCAACAGGTTTGAGTGTTACACATCTAATCACTAATAAAATGGAAGGAGACTTGGATGTGAATAAAAAGGATGTATGTACCCTGTTTTGTCATTTTTTAAAGCTGACCAGAGAGAAAAAAAAATGTTATTTCACTTTTATGTATCTGTATTTTCATTATTGGATGAAGCTAGTAATATGTTAGTAAGCCTCTTAGTGATTGCCTGAGATTGAGCTCATGTGACAGATAGGAAACATCTTGCAATATGTTTAGAACTGTGTAATGATGAAGTGTTAATGGTGTCTTTAAAATAAAAGGGTTTCTGACAATCTAGAATAAAATTGAATTGTTAAAAGTAAACTAATTTGTCTCCTGCCCCACTTCACCTCTTCCAGGTCAGGGTCCTGAGAAACTCTACTGGCATTAGCGACCTAAACCGGTGTGCCTTTGCCTAAACAACAGGTTCTAACGTGTAAGGGGCTTTGATCCTCAGCTCTCTAATCTTCAAGCAGTTTGTATGTGCTGGACCACTGGAATGCTCATAGGAAATCATCCTTTCCTTGTATTTCAAGTCCCAGAAATGTGTCAATGTCTGTCTTTATTTCTGTCCCTGTCCCTCTCTGTCTGTCTCTCTTTCTGTGTCTATCTGTCTCTGTCTCTGTCTCTGTCTCTCTCTCTCTCTCTCTCTCTCTCTCTCTCTCTCTCTGTCTCTCTCTCTCTTTCTCTTTGTCTCTTACTTGTATATTCTCTGCTCCTTTGGGTGTAATGCAAGCTCAGAAAGACATTCGTGCAGAATTTTTTTTTGTAGTAGAACTATTTCAGTCCCCTAATTACTCTAGATGCTTCCTCTTATCAGACAGTTCAGTGTTCAGCTCAGGTGTTTAAAGAAATATTATCTTTGCTGTTTTATTTTTATATCTGATAACAAATACTTCACTATTGAGACAGGTAAGATTTCCATTAGAAAGCTAACACACAGAAAATTAGCAATTCAAAGAAAATTCTATAGTTCATCATATCTTTAATATCTTTAGTTGAAAGTGACTTCCCCCAAAGGCAAAAGCACTAATGAATGATGCATTTATGTGATAAAGGACAGAAAAGGAAGGGAAAGCTCGATGCCACGTAGATGAAGAATTTAGAATTTCAGCCAGTCAACCCAAAGTATGTTCATTCTACAGCAACTTCAGAAAAACTTGGAACTGTTTAAAACACCTAACAGGCTAGAAAAGGAGTACTCTATAGCAGTGATTTATTTTTGCTACACTATGGATTTAGTACCATAAAAATCTGATATGCGGTCTTTACAGAAATTATTTTGCAATTTGTTTTAATAGAAATACATTTAACCACATGTTAACAATGTATAATTTGATTTGCAGATTAATTAAATGTGTAATACATTGTATCTTAATATAAAATGTGACTTTTAAAAAAAAGTCAAATGATTCCTTGTGTACCACTCTAGCTCCTGAGCCATCCATCTTCAACTGTATTAATTTCTTCTAGCTTGTACCTATTAATTTCTAAATGAGCTGTTTTTCAGATATTCTTAACATTTTTGGTCCTCTGTGATTGACTTCAAATTATCACACATTGCAGCTTAGCTCTGTAATAACTCCTTTTCTATTCCACACCTCTTCTTCCTGTTTCCCCATAGAAGGATATGAGTTTTTGATTCAACTACAAATACATGTAAATACTTTGCAAAAGTAAATCTGCATATGATTTTTTAAATTTTGTTGTACAACTTTTGGATGCTATGTAAGTTAATAATTTGCCACCCAGCACCTCTCTCTCTTCTCAGGATGTTCCCATAAAATTCTAAAACTCCCCCCAGAAAAACCACACTCATCTGTGCTCAGTTGTCCCTTAGATGGAGTTTCTCCACAGCCCTCTGCCCTCTGTTCCAGCTCCAGCTGTGTTGCTCCCCCTCCTGGCTTGTTGCACAGACGAGCTGTCACCTTCCCACCACTGTCCTGGAGACAAATCCTTTGTCGCTCACTGGCCCTCTTTCAGTCCCTCCTGTCTCCTTGTGTACTGTACTTGCCAGTGTTGATGGAGCACTGAAGTGTTTTCCTCAAAATGAATGAATGCAGAAAGTAAAATTCTAATGTCCTTGTGTATCAGAAAACAACTTTATCCCCTTCAATGAGTCTTTGATACCATTCTGTGTGCAAAATTCTACAAGGAACTTTATTGTCTAAAACCTTAGCTCTTAATAATTTAACACCTTATTTCCATATTTAGTCTTTTTGACAACTCTTCATCTGCTATTGTCTATTCTAGCATTCTCTTTGTTCCAGTGTGTTTGTGTCTTTTTCTTACTGCAATTAGGAGTTTTAGAAATAAGATATTACCATTTGGGTAAAACTGAATTATTCCTTTTTCATAAAACCTCTGGAATATGCCCCTTTAATATCATTTCAGTTAAACTTGCCTTTTATTATCACTGAAATCACTGAGATTATCACTAAAATATGATTGCAAAGGCAAAAGTGTCTGCATTTTAAATATGCAGATTTTTAAGCAATGAGGTCATTGAACCTATAGTTTTAAATAAACGAGCTTTTGAAAAATACGTGAATTGCTTTTGCATATCATTTTGAAGTCTTGACATGAGTTTTACTTTAATTATCCAGAAGCCTATCGCATAGCATACCTTATTTCTCACTGTTTGACTTGATTTATAAATTATGCTGAGAAATTTATACACAGAAGTGGGGGACAAATAAATGCTATTAATAAAGTAAGGTGGCTTAAGGGAATAAAAGTGAAGGGAATCAGGGGTTATGACCTAGTTTTTGTTACATAACCTGTATTTTTCACATTATGATAAATTTGGACTGTGAATCAAATCTGCCCTAGTTGCAACACATCCAAGCCATGCCTAAACTAGAGTTGTCAGGTTTCATTTGGAAGGAATGAGACCAGGGCTGACCCTAATGGGATCAAACAGTAACTTTTCAGATGGTGTCAGGGTTTTTGGAAGTGCTGCCAGAGTATCTGTGGGCCACAGCACTGTCTGCAAGAAGCCTGTCACATAGCACAGCACGTTAGCTGGTGGGAAAGGAGCCTGGTGCAGGTGAAGTCGTCTGACGCACAGGAAGCAGAGCCTGAGAACTAGGGAAGACGGGAGCAGGCCTGGCAGAGTCTGTCTGTCTGTCTGTCTGTCTGTCTGTCTGTCTATCTATCTATCTATCTATCTATCCATCTATCTATCATCTTTCTTTCTTTCTGTGCAGGAATTAAGTAAAAAATTAAAATATTTTCTGGATATGGTGGTGCACACCTATAATCCTAGCTTTTGGGACACTGAGGCAGCAGGACTGCTGTGAATTAAAGGCCAACCTGAGCTACATAGTGAGATCCTGTCTCAAGAAAAAAAAAGAAAAGAAAAAAATCAAAGTATTAGGTCATCAGGAAATATTGGAATCACAGATTAATCTAGTGCGAAAGTGGAGAAGTGGAGTTGTTTCGGCTGTTTTGCTCTTCACTAAATCAAGGTAGAGTTTTCCTGCATTCTTTGCTAGGACTATCTAACCCACACTTCCTAACATTAGCGAATCTTCATTTTTAATAGAGCCAGCCTTAGGCCCCAGCCCTTTAGCACCCGAATCATTTAAGTAAATGGTGAAACATTGTTTTATGTTTCATTTGTATGTTTGGGTGACCTTCTTTCTATTAATAGCAGCTGATACTCAGTTCCATCACTGCAATGATATGCAATGTCCTCTGTGTATCAGAGTACACATCATAAAATGAACTTATTTTAATAAAGATCTGCATAAATAGTAGTAGGGGTGATGCGTGTAGGTACTAGGATTATGAACACAGTGCACAGCAGTTGAGCTTGGGACGATGGGCACAGGGGGACAAGATCTTCCAGACCTTATTATGCAGGTGGTTTTGTTTTTGTTTTCTAGACACGATCTCCCTAAGTTGCTGGAGCTAGTCTCCAGCTTGTTGTGCTCCCAGAGTGCTGCGATTACAGGTTCTCCACCAAAATTAGCTTCAGTATGTTTTTAAGAAGTGAAGGTTATACCACATGGATTCTAATCCTCCCAGCACATTCCAAAATAAAACAAGGCTCAGCCCAGTGCCCTTTGAGAAATCACTTAGCTAGCTTTATCCATACCAGAGGCTGATAAAACCAACTCAAATATACTTGTTTTTTTTCTAGCATACTTTGTTTTGTCCAAAAACTTTTCTATTTTTCTTTGGTTATTAGATTGCACTGAAATATGGAGCACAGCCAGACCCCTCTCTGAGAGCATTATGAGCAGTAGCAGACAATGTAAATCACTTGAGAACTGTATTGTTTGCATTATTAATTTCTACTTTTCTCATTGGTGAAATGAAAGTGATTCTTAAAGAAAAATGGGGGAGAGTGTTTATACACTTTTTTTTGTTTTTTTCCTTTCAGTCCTTTAGAGACTATTGACTCTTCATCAATTTAATTATTGTGTTATAGATGTCTAATGTACTTGCCACACAGGAGGCTAAGTAGTTTCCTTCCCCCAAGGTAGTTTTCTATTGCTGGAAAGTGATCCATCTGCGAGCCATGTGGCCTCTTTGGAAACATCCTCCTATTGATTACTCCGAAGAAGATAATTCAAAGAAACAGAACATACTAGTGTTTCTTCTTTCATTATGACCTAAAGCAAGTCCTTGAAGCAAAGAATTCAAAAAGAGCCACCTAGCACATCAGGAAAGCAGGGTGGGTGTCCTGTCATCGAGATTTGTTAAACCACAAGGACATGGGAGGTAGAGCAGAAGAGATAATGCTGGGACTCTGACTACAGAAAATACCTATTTATTTTATTTCCATATGAAGTAATGTGTTAAACACATTTACAGTGGCTCCCAGAGACAAACAAGATTTTGAAGGTAGGAGAAATAAGATTGAAATATTAGCAAGCATTTATTGAACAAGGTTGACCTCAGCATCTAGAAGCTCAGAGGCTTCCTGCTGTCAGATTAAAAGGCTCTGTCTGCCTTCACCCTGAGCTGGTCCCCAGGTAGAGCACAGCCCAGGCCCCAGCTGGGTTCCAGGTCATCTGACTCACGTAAGACCATGCTGCACTTGACATTGCTCTTCCAAGATTTTTTCTCAGGCCGTCTCCTCAGATCTTCCACCAGACACTTCCCACCCACCAGCCTAGTTCCTGGCTTTGGAATGGTCATTAAGACTGACCATGTTATTTCAAAGTGTTGAAAAGCTCTCTTTTATTCTCTCAACCAGATGAAATATTTTTCTCCCTTTTTTATTGTAATGTCTACCACACTTATGCCTATGTTCCACTGAGAACTAATTGATTCATGTGTCTAATTCTTTCTTCCTACAAGATTGTGTTGTGTTTGACTCACTCTGGAACACAGAAGTAATTTACACTCATCAAATTTAAGGGATATTTTAAACAGCTTGTAATTATATTAAATCATTAGTATCTAATACCTGAAAAAGCAAATCACTAAAACTTCTCAGCATCATTACAACCACAGGAGAAATATCTCAATGAGATTTTAGATTAGTTCCTCAATTAGGAAAAAAAAAAGAGCACAAACTCTTTAGACTAAGTGATTTGAAAGAAATTGCTTTCAATAAACCAGCATTTTAACAAGTCTTTTAAAACTTATGTGAAGACATTCTAGAAAAGTGGCATGAGTTAACATGGAAAGGAGGAGGGCACGAAGCGCGAGAGGAGGCGGAAAGTGGAGACTTGTCATTGCCTGTTCATGTCATGATAGCTGGCTTATAATGACTGTGAATTATTTTTGTATGTGACATCTATCCTGGCAAACAGCACTTGGGCACATAATCTCATCAGACCATCTGGAATCATCTGTTTATTTTTCTCTACTGCTTGTATGATCAGAAGCAGAAGGAACCATTGTGATGTACTTTCCTTCTTCTCATGACTAAGCAACTCTTCAAGAAATACACAAATTGGAGTGATTAGCCGATGATACAAAATAAGACCCTATTATACAAGATGCGAGCTGTACGGTTGAGCCCAGATTAAACCTAGAGCTCTCTTTTCCAAGTCCAGCCTGAGCCCACGTCTTTACAGCAGAGCTGCTAGCATGCCAGTGAAGCAGGCCTGGGCTGCAGAGGAGCTGGAGATGCATGGCTGATGGGTGTTCTATGCAGCACAGTGCCCATGCAATGGCAGAGCCAGCCAAGTGCAACAGACACGACATTGTTATGTTGCTTAACAGCATTAATTAGAAGGCATTCCAAGAAAAGATTACAAGGAGGTAGAGTTAGATTTGAGGGAAGATGTTGGGTTAGAACATTACATTGTACAAAACTTTGAAGAGTAACTCTTTAAAAACAGCTTAAGGGAAAACAAATGACTGAAAACTTCAGTATATGACATTGTATACAACAGGAAAAATGACATTTCTCCATTCTCTCCACTAATAACCAGTGTTCAAGCAAGGACCACCCTAAAAAAGGACTCTCTGACACATTTCACTGTACTCTCAAACCTCTGGAACTTTCCATCATAAATCAGTATGTCCTGAACGTTAGCTATGCATTGGGATGAAATACTCTCCCGACCCTGGGAGGACAACATGTCTAAGCACTCAATGTGCAGGGATCTCCTCCGCTGTACCTCCGTTAGTTGCTCCAGCATTTTTTCTGTCCTCCAACCCAGCAGGGGCCCTGTCTCAGCCTCTCTGGCATGAGGGCTGGAATCTAAACATCATGAAATGAAATATCATGTTAGGCCTTAGATCTAAAATGCGCCCCCCC
>NW_004524701.1:3812739-3836895 GCF_000260255.1 Octodon degus | reverse complement strand
TCTGCATGATATTATTGTAATATATATTTTGCTCAACAATGTTGACACTACCTGCAAATGCACTCTACCTTAGCCAAGCTGCAGTACATGTGAAGGTGTCCTGCTATCAACAAAATAAATCCCTCACATGAGAGATTTATTGAAAAGGAAAAAAATCCATCTCATATTGTGCTTTAGAAAATACCCATATACTTCTTTTAGTGAGAAAAACATCTTTGCAAATAAAACATAAAACCCTGTTGTTAAAAAAAAAAAGAAAATAGAATATGAATAAGAAAGAAGGCATTTCACAGCACTTTGGCTTTAGATGTTATTCAATTGGCAGTTGTAGCAATTTCCTGCTGCTGTATAACACTTACCTCACAATTAGTAGCTTAAGGCAACACCTGTTTGTTAACAATTTCTGTGAGGTATGAGTCTAGGAAGGGCTCACCTGGGGTATCTGCTGAGAGTTTCACTGGGCTGGGAGGCAAGTGTTTGCCAGGGGTACCTCCCCACTGGAGGCCTGCCTGGGAGGAGGAATGATCTAGGACCCTTCTTGTTGCTGCTGATTCATTTCCCCATAGCTTTTGGACTAAGATTATGTTTCTATTGGTCCTTGGCAAGGTTGATTCTCACCTCCACAGGTTACCCATAACCCCTTGCTGCTTTCCCCTCAGGCATGGCAGGCTACTTTTTCAAAGCCAACAGACATGGCATCTACAAAGATAGGTCTAATGTAATGTAACCTAATCATAGGAGGCATTCCGTCACCTTTGCCATCTTCTGTTCACTCGAAGCAAGTCACGGTTACTCTTGGAGGGGTGATTTGGTAGCTCACTGGGATCCACTCAGGATGTGCCCACTTTAGTGGTGTCCCACACACATGCATAAAAGCTGGGCTCTAGTTACCATAGCAATGTAGAAATGAAGTCCAGTAACTGAGAAGTTGAAAGTATGTCAAGAAGTGCGCATATGAACATAGGCAGGCTTTGAACTCACTCAGGGAAAAGGGCCCTTGTAACTATGGAGCATAAAACCAATAGAGAATGCTCATATTATAAGTGAACAAAAATCCTACTTCTGTTCATGAGTAGTTTTTAATAAGTACTGAGGGAAAAAAAAGCAGGTTAAGGAAATCCACTTAAACACTATGAAAGAGAATAAAAAGAGCTCAAGATGTGGTGGTCAGGGCATGCTTTCTTAAAGAAATATCTTTTGGCCACCATAAAGAATGCCTTGGAATTATTAAAGAGGAAGGAAAAAGAATTATAGAGAGTGGAGACACAAAGGCACTGTGGTAGATGGAGCTACACCATCCTTGAGCGGGTAGGCTCACTGTGGGAGGCTGATGAAGAGGAGGGAGGGGCTTAGACCTTTGTGAGGACTGTACTGTTACTGCAGGGCATGGGCACGGGTTGAAGGTTCTTCAGCGAGGAAGGGTGACCCAATTTGAAACACATGAAAGGAAAAGCAAATTTCATTTTTAAAAAATCCTCATTAACTTGAAAGGATTCTTGCCTGTTGTATGTGATGCGATGTTTTGCTCTGGTGTTGTTGACAAGATTTCCCAGGTAGTCTCTAGGGAAGGCCCTCCTTAAATTAAAGTAATTGGTACTCAATCATGTCTCAGTTAACATTTTTAGAATGCTGCTTTTGGCATGATAATTCCCATGTCATTTTTTTTCTTACAGTGATTGCATTTTTATTTTAGGGACATAAACATTACAGGCAGCAGACTTCTATTCATATTTGTTATCCCAATTTTGTCTGAGATCTTACAGAGACCTCTGTGATATAAATAGCATGCTTAAATTGATCTTATTTGGAAAGATTTTAGTAGAGAAATACAGAGCCTAAATTGTACTTCTTTAATTATTATTCAAGGAATTCATGGAGTAAACTAATGTTTTCAAGTTGCTCTTCAAGTAATAAATAATATTTTCCTGTTATTTTTATCTAATTAGTTGTAAGACAGACTTTCTCTCTGAAGGTCCTCTACAGGAATTTCATTTCCACGTAGAATTCACTGTTGGCAGAAAAAGGACATATTGCTGAAGTTTCTTGCTACCAATTAAATAGCAAAAACCATCCTACTGAGAAAGCGCAGACTAAACTTTATCTCATTAAGACAAAGTGAAGATGTCTGTTTACTTGTGGTTGAAAATCAATGCTCCTTTGTCTCCTAGAAATACATAATTTACAATAGAATCAGGATACATCCTCGTCATTTTGTTAAAAGTCAGTAATTAAGATGAAAGTTTTTTTAAATGGGTAATATTAATAAGAAAATGGTTTAAAATGATGCAGATACTCACTATAGAGGCTTTTCTGCTTTGATAGAGCACTAGTTATGGCCTTGTGCTTCGTAAAGTCTCAGCAGTTGAATGAGTAATGAGTGATTGGATGAGGTTAGACTAGTGAGCTGCAGCTACATCTTGCTAGTTTGGTGGACAGTTTGCAGAGTGGAGACCCGGTGGGGCAGGGACTGAGGGGGTTACCATCAGGGGTGACAGTTTCTTGCATGTGAGTTTTATGAAATGAATAACTAGATAGAACTTTTCTGTAGCAGAGGACACCTTTCCATAATATTCTGGAGAGATACTGTTTCCTGATTACCAGTGTAGTTTTATGATCCGCGTTAATCATTTTGATTGTTAGCATGGAATAGTTTGTTTCAATTTGGATGTTTTTAAACTTTTTATTAATTTTACTGATAAATAAATAGCAATGAGACAGTTTCAAAACCGATTAATAGGACCGTTTCAATAATTAATACATTGCATATTGTTGTCTTCCTAGTGGGTATTCATAGTATAAGATGCAGACAGGATATCCTATCCAAACACTATTAGTACACATCTTTCTTCTCATTCAATCAAGAGAAAGTAGCTGTATATGTATTGGATGTGTTTAGTAATAGAAGTTTTCTTCTCTTTTGGGAACAAGGGTGCGTGTGGTCTAGTGCGGCACTTCACATGGGTAGGAAAGAAAGGGAGAGTAGAGAGAGGGGGAGGGAAGGAGGAAGGGAGAGACAGAGACAGAGAGACTGAGACTACATTTGAGAAGGTCTTACTTGCAAGTTGTGTCCTAAGTGTGCAATGAAGACGCCAGTGTTATGGAACAGACGTAAAGCTGGGTCCACTGATTTTAGGATGCAAAGCTGTGCATTCTGATTTTAGGTATCTAATAACACAAATACACAAAAATCCATAAAAGTTATTTATTTATATTTTTACTCTTAGTTTGTCTTATTCAGTGTACTGATTTCTATTTTAAGGGACTATGAAGGCATGCATCTGAAAATTAATTAATAGTATAATATCTAATGAGCAATTAGGGATGTAGAGAAAGCAGGTTCTTTGCCGAAAGGCTTAATTAACTGAATCCTTTAGGTACTGCCATGAGTGTTACTGACTTTTCTCTGTTACTATTGAAAACCCATCGGAGGAATAGGATTAGCTGAATATCAAGTGTGGGTTCTCCCATGCATATTTTTTAGTTGGAAATGTGACAGGTTGTTACAGACATGGATGCACCTATTTATTAACTTGGTAATTTGTTAACTTTGTTATTTGATTTAAACATATTTTATGTTCTTGTAAAAACAAGTCTACACACTCTGCTCTCCTGGAACTAGGCCTCCTCACTTCCGGAAATGTGAACACCTGGAACCCAGAAACTCTGCATGGGACTGGGCACTTAGTAGTAGCTTTGCAAATGCCAGTATCAGTCAGGCATGGTAGCACAGGCCTGCAGGCCCAGTACTTTGGAAGGCTGAGGCAGGAGGATTGCTGGGTGTTCGAGACCAGTCTGTGCTACAAAGTAAGTTCTAGGCCAGCCTTGACTACACAGTAAACCCTGTCTCAACCTCCCCCACCAAACCAAAAAAAAAAAAAAAAGCCTATATCTGTAAGCTTTGGGGACTAAGATTCCTTTACCAGTAAACGAGAGCACCTACCTTATAAAATATTTATGAATAACAGCACAGGAGCCAATGTGAACTACATTAGTCCAGTTGTAATATGAAACAGTCAGCCAGTGCTTGGTACATAACATTATCTTCATTATTCTAATTACTCTTTTGTAAAACTGATTGTCCATTAAAAGGAAAGTGTTTCTCCCTTTGAGAAAATATAGAACATTTTTCTTTCTTCCGATCTCATAGAACTAGTGAATATTCATAGGACCCTTGAATGACATATGCAGCACTATAATAAAGGAGAGAAAAGAGATCTAGGAGCTGGGGCAGCTTTCTTGGATTCTGCCGCTGGTTACCAAGTAACAGATTCCGAATCTAATCCGGTTCTCATGCATGCTGTGTCAGTGCATGTTTTCTGCACAGCAGAACCTCCTTTCCCCTGTAGCTTCCCAAAGGCCTAGACAAAAATGCCCAGAATAGTGTCCTGTGGGTTGGTCCAAGCCAAAACCCTGGCCTTAGCTACACTTACCTGCTGACCCCTCAGGAAACTATTGGAGAGCCTCTGCCACAAAAGCTGAGGACAAGTCCAGGAGTGGCTGAAGGTAGAGAAGTCATGCTGCCCTGAAAGCGGTCTGCTCCTTGGGCTCTATGATCGGCTCACAGTAGTTCCAGTCTCACAAGGACCCCTTGCTTGGATTAATGCTCACTTGAAGTCCTAAATGATTTTTTTATTTTAATTTTTTTTTATAATTTAAGACAGGGTCTACAGGGTCTACAGGGTCTTACTACATAGATCAGACTCCTAGTGATTCTCCTGTCTTCAGCCTCCCAAGTGATGGGATCACAGGCGTGTGCCAACACTCACAGTCTCACTCAATGTTTCAGCACACTCCAGGGGTGGGACCTGGCATGGAAGGCCCAGAGATCAAATCCTGGCTGCTGCACTCTGCCTGAGCAGGCGCTTTAGTCTGCTGAGCTATCTGGCTGGCCCTGAAGTCCTACATGATTATCAATAAGCAATCCTATATTTTTGTTTTCTTTGGATTGCACAAATGATGAGACCAGATTTTATTGAAGTAGTGGATCTTGTGGCAAATCTCTTAAGTCTTAGGAAAACGGAACTACTTTTGCAAGACAGGAGCTAGTATGGTCTTAGTAGTAAAGCTCAGGACTGTAACTCCCACTCATTAGAATGTAAAGGACAATGATACATTAGATAAATCTGGTTTTGTATTAGAGAAGCAGACTCTTTATCTTTGATATGACAAGAAAACTGAAAAGATCTTCTGTGAGACAGGTGTCCTTTCACAATAATGGTACAGGAGGACCCTAAGACTTTGAAACCTGTAGGCTTAACCTGGACTAATTTCTTTTAGGTTCTGTTCAAAGGGACTTGCTTCTAATTCTTTATAGTGAAGATTATATGAGACACATTCGTGTAATGCCAGGACTAGAATGAGGCAGCCTAAGGATTTTTTAAGCTTGTCTTAGGTAGCGCCTATTCCCCCCAAAATATTAAAGGGTTGGGAATGTAGCTCAGTCCAAAGGCCTTGGGTTCAATCTCATCGAAACAAGTAGAAAGAACATAGTCTTACATAGAGGAATAAAGTTAATCATGCTTTGTTAGAATCTGTCCAAAAGAAAAACAGCTTTGCTGGGATAATGAACAGCCTTTTGACCATCCATTAGACTAATGACTTATTGCACAAGCCAGGTAGCAACTTCCAGTCAGGTAGCTTTGGGCTCACTCAGCAGTCTGCTGGCGCTTGAATCCAGCCAACTGGCAGAGCTCAGCCCAGTGCTATGCAGGACTGGGGCCGCTGGTGCCAATGAGCAGGGATCCTGCACACTCAAGGGCTCCTCTAATAATATGCCTCCTGGACAAAAAGGGCAGGCAGGGGGAAGCTGAAGAAACTGACTAGAGAAGTGGGGTGCTCATGCCGAATGTTTGCCCTTTGAATTAATTCTAGCTGACCTACGTAAGCAATGATTGAAGAATTTTTTACTCTGTGTGCCCCACTCTATCCCCTGGTGAGCATGGGCTTGTTAATATTTAATGAATCCTTTTTGAAGCCTGTTGCTTTCTGTATCAAGAGGAAAATGAGGTTCTTTCATATTTGTTTTGTTGTCCTTTCCCCCCAGTTTTTCATCATTGCAGGTTTTATGCTTGCTGAATTTCTTTTAACCAGTATCTTTTCTTAAAAGAAAGAAGGATAACCCTAAAAAAGGAAGAAAAAAATAATTCCAGATGACAAATGCAAATAAAAATATAGCAGTGACCTGTTCATAGCAGATGCCAGGATTATGATTGTGTATCTGTTATTCTTTGTGATTTATGGACACACAGAGTGCATGGGTCTTGAGCGGTTCTTGTTCCAACACTGAACTTTTCCAGCTCCACTCCTAGCCTCTCTCCAGAAATTCTTGTAAAATTTATGTAGTTTGTTAGACTGAACTCTGTTTATTCCTTCTTGTTTTTTCTCCTTTGGCAGGAAGAGTGGGGAAAGGTCCATCTTTGTCCTCCCAAGTTTTCTACTTAGAAACCTATGCATAGTCCAAGGAGGCTCCGGGTACAGGGGAGCCCCTGACTTTCTGAGAGTCAGTCACTTTCTTTAATTAAGCAGGAGGAGGGGCTTTTGCAACTTACTCATAATGCTGCGGAAGCTGACAGGTGTCTCAGACTGTCAGCCAACAGCTGGGGCAGAAGTCAAAGTTAGCCACTCTTAAATGGAGTGGTAGTGCTACACAAAAGAGATTTGCTTCACAGAAACCATCTGCGCTTTAGTACATTAAAAACATAGCTAAAGGCATTCTCCAACAGTTTTCAATACAAGTTTGGTGACATTAGGACATTATTGAATGTCCTCAGCTAGCACACCTCTTCATTTCTTTTCCTATTTCTTCATAAAACTATTAGAGAGTAGGTTTTCTCAGTGAAAGAGCGTTGCCATAGCTTCAGTCTTGTTAAAATTCAGCCCTGTTAGGCTGTGGTACAGCTTGCTGGAAAAGTGCTTGCCTTCCATGGGCCCCATCCCTAGGGATCCGAAGGGACAAATGTGTGTCCTCCAGGGTTGGTACCTAATGGTGAGACTTATGTGTCTTTTTCAAAAGCTTATAAACCGGCTGGGGAGATAGTTCAGCAACCGAAATGCCTTCCTGGTAGTTGTAAGGATCCGGATTCAATCCCATACCACATGCTATGCTGGTTCTTTGCCATGCCAGCCACCAGACCTGGACATAGTGGTGCAGGCCTGTAATCCCAGTGCTGAAGCAGCTGAGACAGAAGGATCACTATGAGTCTGAGCTGCATAGCGAGACCTTGTACACAAATAAAGAAAAGATTTTTTAAAATTAAATGAAAATTTATAAATATTAACATTTGCATTCTCCTTTTTCTTTAAAAAGAGCAACTCATTATTGGAATAATTGGCTACAGTAAAATATCTGAAAAATGTCTATTTTAGATTTTTAATTTCAAATAAATGAGTGGTCACGGGAAGAAAATATCATCATGCAAAATGTCCTCCATGTCAAGCTGGTAAAATTATACTCGTGGCTAGGATTCAGGAATGACGGGTGGATAATTAGGCCACAAAAGTGATATCCTCATTCAATATTTAGAAACAAAAAATGTAAGTATTTGGAAATGTTACTGATACTCAGTGGAACTTCCTAGTCAAGTCTAGAATGCTACTTGGAATTACTCTAACTTAGAAAATACTCCAGAACAACTTTTCAGTGCAGTGTTTCGGGGGGCTTGCTACTCCCACCCGTGTGTGTGTGTGTGTGTGTGTGTGTGTGTGTGTGTGTTAAGAAAAGTCTTCAGCCCCTTTTCTTGATATCTTCCCCTCAAATCCCCCCACAGTGCTCTGTAGTCAGCTAGTGTGACCGTGTCTTAAAAATTCCATCTTAGAACATTCAGATCATTTTCATTTACTAAGCATTTTATGTTTTGTCTTTTGACATCTTAAAATAATAGCTTCTAATGCATCGAAGAGGGAGTGAGACTGTGGTCAATAGGCGTGACTCTTAGGCTCTTCCTGACCCATCTCACTCTTGCGTCTGTCTTCCTCCCACCTTGCATTTTATGGCGAGGTGGCATGTAATAGAAGAGCAGTATAATAAATTCAGGCCAAAGACTTGCTATGTCTCCCCAAGGGTAGAAATCCCTCCTGTTTCTTTTTTGCTTTGTTTCCCGTTAAGGGTGCATTTGCGGACATCTAATACCATGCAAGCTAATCTGAAGGGATTTCCCTGGGGGAGTGTAAGCTGTATATATCTTAGTTAGAGCCTGGGAAATTTTTACTTTTAGAAAGTCACAGTTAAATCAATGTGACCCAGTCTTTTCAAACCAATGACAAGTGTGTGCTGAATTGACTTATAAAATAGCTGGTAAATTAAAATGCTTTTTTCTTCCTTCAGAGTCATTGTAAGCAGGTTGTGTTGGCAAGATTTCCACAGTAGAATAAACTGTTGGAAAATGTTTATATAATGCAAGTGTTTAAAAATTGCTCCACGTGGTATTTAAATTACACTAAAAATTTGTGTCATTTGAAAACTAATTAATGACTAATAATTTTAACTCTAATATTTTCTCTCAGGATAAAATTGGTGTAACACAGTTATGCAAGCATTTTCTATTGACTCACAAAGGATACTGGGAATAAAATATAATTACAAAAGAATGAATCAGGTTTCCAGAAAGGAGTGTCATGATTAGAAACAAGTAACTTTTAGGCTTCGGAGATACGTTTCTATAAAAAAAATAATGGATTTGCAAACTTCAGTAAAATCTACTTGTTAATGGTGGCTAATTTTTCCAAGAAAAGAATAGTAGGTCATTTCATAGTTTGTATACCACATTAGCTGAAACAAGTTCAAGGGTTTATTGTCAACATAACTATGATGCTGTTGCCTTGGTGATGGGGCCCTAGACAGGTTTCTAAGTCTCTTTGTGCAACCAAGAACTGGACATAGCCCACAACATTAAGAAAAAAGTAGCAAAGTTTAATAAACTGCAATCGTGGTGGTATGCTCAGTGCAGGAGGACAGACAGAAGGGCAAGGAAACTGCACAAGCACTTGGGGGCCTTGAGCAGAAGAACTTTAGATGTAGCTGGTCTAAGGCACCTCCCATTGTTCTTTCAAAGTTTGATAGACAGTGTGATTGACAGGAAGCTGAGTCATGTCAGCTCTATCTATCCATATGCCCTTTCCCATAATTCACTGTTTTAATTGTATGTATGAGATGCAGTTCATATGCATAAACTTTTTTTTTCTAACCCTAACCCTCACTCTAACCCTAACCTATGCATAAAGTTTTAATGAGCTCCAAGTGCCAAAAGGTTACTAGGCTGTGCCAGAAAATCTGGCCTGTGAGCTTCTTGGTCTGGGATATCAGACTATTCCAAGCCCTGCAAGGAGTTTTTGTCATTCTTATCTCTGACTCCCTATAGTAGGCCTTAGGACAAAGTTTGGGGACAGATGTCAGCCCTGGGGTGTGGTTCAGGTTGAGGGGAGTGGCCCCATATTTCCAATTAAACTTTCCAAAGTAACACTGTTTACTGAATGTTTATATCCAAATTTAAGAGATAAACCCTGGTTCTAAGAGACTGCATATTAAGTAAGTGTTATTGACAGTAAAAGAAAAGAAAAAGAATGCAAGTTGTATTAGAAAGAAGTGACATATACTTGATTGGTAATATGTTTTGATTGTCAGAAATGACAATTGATATAACACATGAGAAAATAATCTAGATTAGTTTTAGTCCCAAGCTGCTCCACTTCCAAAAGTATGTCATTATAGAAATGCGCAGCTAGTTTGAGTCTCAGATTGCTCCTTTGTAAAAGGGGGCTAAGAAGCTTGTCACCAGGAACTAGCACGTGTTAGTGCTGTGAGGAATGGGAGGCCGCGTGTACGTGTTAATAGCTTAGAACTGATTGAAGAGAGCCAACATGCAGCGTTAAAAGCTTCCAGAGATGCCGGGCTGCGGACTCCTTTTTGACAGTCAGAAACAGGTCCTGGAAACCAAGAAGCACTGCAGGGCCTGCGCTGTAGTTCAGACCTCAGGGTACACTGAGTCATAGTCTGTGCACCTGTGCATTTATCTGCTTGTGGGCTTTCCTTTTCTTTTTAATTTTTGTAAATCTTAGAATACTGTGGGGATCATTAAGAAGCATAAAGTTGCTATGCTGTTATTTCTTTCGAAACTATCAGAAGCTAAGAGTGAGAATGCTGTAGAAATGTCTTCAGTCTCTTGTTCTTCCATGGAGGGTTTCCAGGGAGTGTGTCTAGGCCTGGACGTGTCAGGACGCACCTTGTGTGAGTTGTCTGTTTTCTAGCTAAGCACTTTACCAGATTCTGGCCTCAGCCTCCAGTGGTGGCAGAGCCGTGGAACAGACATCCCCTACAGTCTTGCAGTTTTCCTTTAAAATTGAGAGGACTTATTTCTTGATAAGTCTCCATAATGAGTCTCAGTTATGCTTTTGTTTTTACTGTAACAACTGGAGTGGAGATTATGGCTGGGAAGTAACGTTGCCACTTTAGTGCATTTTGTTGTTAGCAGGCTCTGGGGGGCCGGAGTCCCCTTCTGCAGGTGGTTTCCAGCTTCCATCTGTTCTGAGCAAAGAATTGGTCCAGACAAGGGCAAAGGTAGCAAGGTTCTGTGAAAGGTGGAAAGGAAAACAGGGTCTGCACAGTGAATCTGGGCCAACTAAAAAGGGGAAAAGAAGCACACCCAATAGTGAGAAGGCGGCTACCATGCAGGAAGGGCCACAGCAATGGAAGCTCAGTGTGCACTGTCCTGTTGTGTCACCTGCTCTTCAGTGTGACCTCATGTCGAGGCCTGCTTGTGGCAAACCTGCTTGAGTTCCCACGAGAAGTTCGCATGCCAGGATTTGGCAGCTGTTCAGTGCAGGTGTCCTGTAATCTTAGGGTTGACGGGTCACACTCTACTTCCTCATCAGATTGGCTTTTCCACAGCCTCCTCCCTCCTTGGGACTTCATACTTCAAGAAAACTATTGAATTTGCAATCTTTCTAGAATAGTGTTCTCCGATAGAATTATAATGGGTACAACATGGGTAATTTCAACTTTTCATGTAGTTAAAGAGCGGGTGAAATAAATCTAGCATTGCTTTAATTCAACATCTGTAAGGTATCATTTAAACATAATACATAATAATCAATATGTATTTTAAAACTATTAACAAAATATTTTATAATGTCTTTGAAATGAAGTATGTATGTTTATACTCACTGATTTGGGTGCTAAATTTTCATTGGAAAAAATCATCTGTGTTAGATTCTGTAATATGATTTACATTTAAAAAGTAGATTGACATGACCAGATTGTTCCAATCATACTTAATATGATTTTCATAAGTGAAGAGTTAGTAATTGACATGAAATTTAAATCAGTTAATATAAATTAAAGTTTAAAATTCAATCAGACATGGGGTCTCAGGAAGTTGAGGCAGAATAATAATTGCAAGTTTGGGGGACAGTGTGGGCAAAAGAGTGAGACCCCACCTCAAAGTGAACAAAACTAAACAAAAAATGCAGCTCATCAATTATTGTAGCCATGTTTAAATTGCTCAGTAAACATGTGTAGCTTGCATACCATATACATATCAGAGAAAAAAAAAAAGAATCCTCCTACCCATCTATTTTGTCCCGCTTCATTGGCTAATACTTTGTTTTATAGTGCAAACACTTTCCACATACTTTCTTCCATTAGTTTTTTTTTTTCTTCATGTCCACTGGATAATAAAACATCCCCTTGGAAACCTGATGGAAAGATAAACTTTGGGAAATTGCCTTAACTGAAATTGTTAGCAGTGGAATTGACCAGATTTCTATTCTAACAGCTTTGAATGCTTTGTGGGTTTGTATGCTCATGTGCTCTGCCTTCTAAACATTTTCAGTGTAACCTGCTCTGTCTCACTTGATTGCTCTAGTATGGCTAAGGACAAGTGCTTCTGAGTAATAACAGGCCTATCAAATTGCCAAGGAGAAGACCTGAGGAGTATGCTGAGGGCAGCTGTTGGCAGTGTTTCCTTTACCCGGTGAAGAATTTTAGGGGACAAAAAAGTGTAATGACTCAATGGATTCTTTATTAGGAGACTCCAGGAAATCCTTTCATGTGCTTATTAAGTGCTTTTAATTTTTAGAAATTAGTGTTATGGTGCTGCATAGAGAGATGGTGTAGCAGAGAATCAGAAGGCATCGCTGGTGTCACACCCGTTGTCTGTGTAAATTGCGTGAATTTGTTCGAAGTTGTTTACCTTTTTGTAGCCTCAGTTTCCATGGAAATAGAAACATGATCTAGTTCATCAGGTTGTTGGAGATTAAATGAGAATATGTCCTTGGTCCTATACCTGGCACAGAGTCAGTGCTCAGATTAAGAATTACTGCTCTACAAGACGCTAAATTGTGCTCATCACCAGGCTTTCCATCAGTCTCAGAAGGTTAAGGAGGAAAGTGAGGCTGTCTGTAACCATGGAGGAGTAAATTTGAAGCACATAAACCCCAAATATGGAGCATCACACTTTTCATCTCCAGTTTCTTTGTTGTTGCTGTTGTATTTAAGTAACATGCAAAGTCTTTCTGTTTAGAAGCCAAAGAAATTGTTTATCAGTTTCACTGTGAGATTTCTGGCTTTCCTACCAATTCCAAGATGACTAGTTTGCATGTGTTTTGAAATAAGAATTTATAAGTGAATTCTCCACACCCATTCTATGAATAATATATCAGACTTTTAATCAAGGTATAGCTTTATGTTCTGAAAATTATAGCAAGATAAACATCATGAAGTATATTTGCTAGTTTTATGTGGTGCCAGATTGGTAAATTACAGTATTTTTTTGCTGTCTTATTATTGTTGTTAGTGGTTGGTTTTTTAATTTGCATCATCTTTCATGTTCCTGGACTCCTATTTCTCAGGACTCTTTTCTGTATTATTGTTATTAATGTGGCATATTTAATGTTTATAGTGTTGGCATAAAATTGATCATTTCTGGTAGACAGTTTTCAATGTTAAAGCAAATGTGCTTATTCATTGAATATGAAAAATATCCTTCTGGAAAAAATGCAGAACTATTCATCTCTTCAACAGAACTCTTATGGGTTTAACTTATCTGCTTAACTGCCTTGAAAACATAGCTTGGAAATCATTCCTATGGTTTGGAGGAGCAGTCAATTACTTAGTTTCTACTGAACAGTGAATGGTATGAGATAATCAGGTTATTACAGGTAAAAAATATTCTAGAAAGGGATTCTTCACCCACCAACATGAAAAACTACACAAAACTGATGTTTAACATTCAATGTCTCAGGCAAACACATCTCATTTTGTTGTTAGACAGGTTTGGCTGCAAAAGTTCATGGATAAGACAGTGAAAGCAGAAGCACAAGGTTTTTAGAGTATCAGGCATTATTTTAAAATCCTTTAACTACTGAGCTGTTAGCTTTGCACATGGGTAGAATTTTAGAGCATATGATTCTATATTTTAAAAAGTGAAACTAGGGCAGAAAGTGGCACAAGATTAGAAATGGCAGGGTGTTTAATTTTGAGGTAAGACTGTTTATTCTTAGAGACACTGAACACAAATAAATAGGACACCAGTAACATGGAGCTTGGATGTGTTTTTCAAATGCTATTTCCTGAACACTTTACTATGCTTTTTTCTTCCATTTCAGAATTCAAATTAATATTCTTTAAGCTAACATTTTATTTAAGGAGGGAAGAAAATATATCTAAAAAGCCAGAGTCCAGATTAATTTAAACTTTGTATCAATGTCTAGGCTGTCCATGTACCCTGTGTTTTATGGATTTCTAAAATTGTATTAGAATTTAAGTAAAGGTCCACTGAGATGCATAAAAAGATCTTTCTGGAGAGAAAGTAAGAAAAAGCCCTATTACATTAAATTGATCATAAGAGAAACATAAGATGGAGACCTCTGGGTGGAAATAGAGGTGAACCCCAGCATCCTGCTGCTTCCGTGGTCAGAGTCCCCTGTGAGTTCTCTTGCCCCAGAAAGACTAGTAAGTTGCTGGGCTGAATAAATATGGCTGGAGCAATGCAGAGGCCAGGCTCATCCGCAGCCCAAGGGAGCTGTGAGCATTGGGTACTGAACAGACCGCTTCTGGCAGGACGGTGGTGTGATCAAAGCCATTTTGTCCAAACTTTGAAACTAGCATGAGCACTCAGAAAGACGTATTTGAGCAGACCAAAAGATCTGTGCTGCAATAAAGGGGAAGAATTGATCAGGGAAAATCTCCAGATATAAATGCTCAGTCAACAGTGAATGCAAAAAAGGTATAGGGATATAAAAGTAGGTAGAAGTTAGTTGTTATGGTGCAGGGATGAGTTGGAAAGAAGGGAGAACGACATGGAAGGAACATAAGAAAACTTAAAGGGAGTGAAATACCAGATCATGGTTGAACAGAAATGGGTCAATACAAATTTCAGGATGGGGCCGGCATAAACAGATCCCTTGGGTGGAAAGAACTGTAGGAGACGCTGTTTGAAAAAGACCTGGACATTTTGACATTGCAACTTTGTATAAACCCAATTCCATCTCTGAGGAAGTCTTAGGTTTTGATTACAGGAACAATTGTTATCACAGAGCCTGATTTTTCTCTGGTTGTTATTAAGATATGACTGAAGAAAAAATTTGGGACATAATAGAAGTTAAAAACATGTTGAGGAACAAGGTCAAGGATGTACAATTCTTAAACATGTAATTTGAGGTTCCAAAGGTATTGGTGTTGGAGAGACGGGCTTCAGCTGTGCTGGGCATGGGAGGTCAGGTCTCGCCAGCCCTCCACAGGCTCATTTTGCTTAAGAAAAGAAAGATTTCATGGCAGTTTGTAAGAACTTTTTGTCTTCTTTTTCTAAATTTAGAACAATTTAGTTGATACTTCTGGACACTTCTGACAACTTTAATTAGGGAGCTCTGCAATAATACATTGTGCTACAAAATTCCTCCACATTCTATAGCACTGCAGACATATTTGAAGTAAAAGGAAGTTTAGCAACAAGAAAAGGGCTTTCCCCTCTCTGTCATTGTAGAACTACAGAGCCCTGGGGTGACATGAGAAACAGGACACCTGAATCATGTAGGAGCTGAGGATTTTTCTCCTCATTCTGGAAGATCTGCTGCTTCCAAGCTAGCTCCAGTCCTCGCCCAGGAAGCAAATGCAGTGTGAGAGAACTCAGGCCCGTCCTGCTCTTGGAAGCTCTGTGCTGTTCTTAATATGCTCCATCTGCTTTGTTTGTACATGGACTGCGAGCAAGATGATTCACTCTCGGCTCTCCTTCCAGAGCCCGTGTCCAACTGAGAGCTAATCCTCACAGCTTTGAAAGCTTATTTTTCTTCCCCTTCTTCTCGAAAGCTACTTTTTGGTAGAGGCCTCCATAGTATCACCTGGGCTTTTCGGTTTCCTTCTGTCCACTCATCCCTTTTCTGTCTACTAACCAACAGATTCTTCCTCCACAAGTAATCACATTAAAATGACACCTGAGCTTTTGTCTCTGCCTTGAGGTAGACTTTCACCCCACTAGGATGTCTTTCAGATTTCTTGATGGGCATGCCAAGCTCTTAGCCTGCATCTCCAGCCTTCACCCATGGTTCTTCACACCTGCTCTGCTTGGCCACCCTCCTGGAGAGTGGCAGGTGTCCTGAGAGCCTTTTACACCCACCCACCACCAGGCCATCATCTGTCAAGAGTTTGTTAAAACTTTATCTCCTCCACCTCCTTTTCTGAGCCTAATCTGTTCCCTGTGCTTCACACTTAGGTCTGTTATGTGTTTGTAGTCATTTTCAGCTTCTCTATTACAATGTGAGTGCTGTAAGAACCTATCTGTAAGTGTGTTGCATTTGCAAGACCAACTGCAGAGTCTAGCGTGTAGCAGCTGCTCAGATGTCTCTCACGTGAAGCATAGTAGCCGGAGATGGGCTTAATGCTGGACTGCTCACTAATAATGTGCACTGGAAAGATTTCATACAAATTCTGTTGAAATATACATATATTTACATATACAGGATATTACATATTTGGTAGTAGTTATATTTACATATAAGTATGTAACTTAGAACATACTATGCTAGTTAACACTTTCTTTCAGAGTTCTCATTTTGAACACTCTTCAACTGATTTAATAAATGACCATAGAATAAATTAATGCCATTTCCAAAAGTATTTAGTATACTTAAATAAAATAGCAGTTTGAGAGAATCTAGTCTTTTTTCCAATGAAAGAGACAAACTTGAGTAATATGATGTGAATCAGAAACCAGTGAGTCTTCTTGAGATTAAGACAGAAAGGTTACAGTGTGAGCTACTTACTGGTGTAATGAGAACATCCATGTCCCCACTTATTGAAAAGTGGAAAGTTTATATTAAAGCTAGTTGTAGTGCTTCAATTAAGTTAGCCAGTATGAATCTCAGTATTATCATAAATGCAACATTAGAACTGATGTTTTGTCCTTTCTTGAATGTGGTTATTAAATTAAATCTAGCGTGCAGCTCCTACTGAGTGAAGAGCAATCAGCCTGGTATTTTCTTGTCACAGGAATCTCCTTGGTGTGCTGTAGTGGGAATTTATATAAACAAGCAGGTAGGAAAAAGGTAAACAGATTCATCATTAAGTTGCCATATTTAATCAGTAAGGTGATAAGTGAACCTTAACAGACCCAAATACAAATCTTGAGAATGGCTATTATAGGAAAGCTTTCTAGCGGAACCGTGTATTATATCGGTAAGGAGATTTGATTTTAACATCCGACCCTCTTTTGTCATTTAAGAACAACATATAAAACACATGCTTAGAGAGTTTGAGCTTTTTATTTATTTATAATTGTTCATTTAGAAAAGATAGCTGATTAAAATAATGTATCTAAATCTTTTGTAAGAAAAAGAAAACTATGAGAAAATACTGACAATATAATTTATTCTTCCTTTTTTTCTTTTCACACTTCTCTTTGGTTTGGTATTTCATCAGGTTTTCAGCAATGCTTCCTGTTTATTCTAGGGATGCTTACTGTAGAAAATCTGTTACTATATCTTGCTAACAATGCAGTACTAAAATAAAAATTTGGGGAAAGTCACAGTAGGAACTACTGTGCATCTGCAGTAGGTTAATCGGATTCTGATACCCCAAAACTAACACAGTCCACAAGACTGATGGCCCAGTGCTACAATAAATTGTTTCTTAGCAGGAAATCTAGAGTGGCCACGTAATTTGGACAATGGAGCATTTGACAGCTGACCCATCAAAAGCAGCACACCCTGAGGATGTTGCTCACTTTTGGCTTTACATTCAGCCAAGCATTAATAAAGACAGCAGTGGCTAAATAGGAAATCAATGTAGAATCAAAGCAATGGCAAGGTTATTCATCTCTTGGCCAAAAGGGGACCCATTACTCTACCTGAGGACTTACACTAGGAACTTACCCAAAGGGGAGATATGTCACCTATACCTTCTGAATGCTTTTCAAGTGTCATTTTTCTCATGTATTAGTAACCATGATTAAAAGTTAAGCTGTAATCTGCTCCCAGTGGATTTATTTATGCAGAGTGACACAAAATAGTTCTAAGTCATCTCTCCTGCAGGATACTTGGAGTAATAAAAATATGTAAGTAATGAAATACACTCACAATTGTCAAGCATGATTTTTGTAGGAAAAGTACAGGGCATTTCTATGTGGAAGGTTGTCTTTTATAACAAGCCAGAAAGTGTTAAAGGACTGAAAGATGATAAAGATAATTTCTAACCCCTAAACCAGCACAGTTCTCTGCATAAGAATTGTAGAGGACTTTTATACTAAGAAAAGTATTTAGCATCATTCCACACTATCAGTGAGGCATTATGGAAAAGGAAGATCCAGTGAGAGACACACTTAAGCATGGCCAGCCTAGCAGTTCATCACTGCTCTGTTTTACCCAAAAAAAGGCTTCAGGTTTAATTCCCTAACTTCCTATAAAGAAGGACCAGAGGTGTTCTGACAGTGGAGGGAGGACAGATGGCAATCGCTTTTATTTTAAAAATAATTTAAATATGCCACATTATTTTAAACATTAAAATAAAGATCATTTAAATTAGAATCACAGGGGCTGGTGAGATGGCTCAGTGGTCTGGAGCACCTACTTAGAACAAGCTTGGCAGAGCTCAGGGACCGTGGTTCAATCCCCCAGCACCACATGCCAGCCAGCCCCGCCCCCTGGTGGGCTGAGCTGGCCACACACACATACACACATAAATAAATAAAATTTATTAAAAATAAATAAATAAATTAGAAGCACAAGAAATAGCTAGATATGAGAACAGAGCTGAAAGGTAGAGCATGAGAAAATGGGACAGAATAAGGTAGGCATCGAAGACAGCGAAAGAGGGGAGTGAAGTCCATGGAAAGGAAAAAGCGAAGGGTTTTCAACACCAAAACCTTAAAGGGGTCATTCAGAAATCTTCTAACAGAGGAGCAAAGTGATAAGCAAGACAAGTGTGACTATAGTAGGTGGCCTCTCGTGCCACCCAGCCCGTCTGTCGGTGACTGTTGGTGGAGCCCACAGAAGCCCCGCAGCTATGCCCCCTACAGCTCAGGCCCACACTCTCTGAGCCCCCTCACCCTGCTACTCTGAGGTCTGCTGAGCAACAGCACCGTGAAACTAAATCATGTGAAACTAAACCCAAAATTCCACAAGGAATGGGGTCAACCTATCAGTGAAAATAATAGCCCATTTGAGCGCTTCTTCTCTTTCTGACCGGAAGGCAAGCTCTCCATCGTCCACTGGGGATATTTTCTAAAAACACTCTGAAAGCTCACACATGTGTGCTGTGATTTTTAGAGCGCAGGATCCTCCACCTGGGGAATACAAGGCCTCTCTACGAGTGAAAAATAATAGGAAAGGGAAAGAGTCATGGCACGTTCAGAGAGGTTTTTGCATAAATTAATGTTCTGTTTTCTAAGGCTTAGACAATTGCTTATCAAAGACTTGAGCAAGTTATAGAAATAGTGCTTCTACGTGGTGGTCACAGCATAGCACAACCTATTTTAGCAAATTTTCCAATAGTGCACAGCAGGCATCTGTGACTGAGACAAAAATCAATGCTTATGGATTTAGCAGTGTAATCCTATCACTTGTTTTGTGAGATATGATTTGAAATGTAAAATACGTTAAGACTTAAGTGAACTTGGAAGCACTGAGTCTCTGGGGTGTTTCTTTGTATCCTATTTATTATTGATCAGACCATTTTTTACTGTTTCTCTATTCATACCCCCATGTCTTTCCTCTCCTGTACCAATAGTCATAAGTCATATGTATCAGAACCAATAAACTATGCTCAGTATGAATAGGATATCCTTACCTTCAAAGCAAGCAATAATTTTTCATTCTCAAACCAAAAATATAGCTACATGACCAGTTGGGGCTCAGGCTTCAAACATAAGTAATATATTAGCTGAAATTTCTAAACTTGACAAGGAAAGCTCTCTTCAGTTACCTAACGCATAGCCACTAAGTCAGCTATCTTTAAGTAACCTTAAACCCAAATCGTTGTTCTTAACACCCTCAGGAAGCCACTAGTATAAAATTTTAGAGTCAGTTACACATTGCATTTACTGTACGCATTTGAATTGGATGATTCAAATGAAATTAATCTGACGTGTCAAAACTAGAATATTGAGATGAGCGGATCTGGGATAAACGGAAGGCTATTTCATAACCTGCCAGTGAAACACAGACTCATCTCTACTTGAATGCTGATTCATGGATTTCTGTGAGTTAGGTGGCTTTCAAAGGTAGTGAAAGACAATAACATAAGTAACTTATGAATGAAAGTCATCCAAGACACTTCCTTCCAGACTCTGTGAAAATAGTAACTGGGAGGAACCTGTTCCCCTGAGCCTTAGCTCTGTTTGCTTGGAGGCCTGGGTATATGCAAAGCAAGTCACTTACTGAGAGGAATCCTTCTGAGTACTGTGGACACAATGGGTAGTGTCTGCTTATATATGTAGTCTGAGTCTTTTAAAAATTATTTTGTGTTTTAAAAGAGCAAATCCACAGAATGACCTTCAGCTACTCTTAATCCATCTAAATGTAAGGCGTGAATGCAGAACACATCTGCTGTCTGTCAGCTGAGAATTCCCCTGCCACTGCCTGACCCCCACTCCTGCAAGTCCTCTTGGGACTAAGATAACTTGGGGAGAGGTCTTTCTTTGCTGGCAAGAAACGAGTGCATTTAGACCAATCATTAAAACCCATTAGCTAACAAAGTGCATGTTCTTAAGGAACACGGAGATATTTGCCAATGAATTAATCAGTAAAATAGACTATGAGTAGGTGAGATTAGCAGTCTCAGGAAAAGATCAGGATGCAGAGAGATGCCAGAGCACTTTGAGTTGCCATAAATCTGCACCCAATTAGAGGGATTTTCTGTTAACATTTCAGAGTTCTGTCTGGGTTGGGTCTCTTTGTTGCTCTACACTGTGTTAAGGCTGCGGCTGGACGACCACCACGCTTTTCCTGGAGCTTGATAGGGAGAATCATTTATTTGAATAATTGATCATTCAATTAGTAGAGCAAATGTTGAACAGTTGGACAGCTCTTTTTATCAGTGTTGAGGGGAAGTAATTGGCTGTAGCTCATTATAGCAGAAAATTGAAAAGTGTGATTTTGAGATAATATGAGACAAGCCTGCCCCACCAGATAAGCCCCTTACCTGCTCCGTTCCTCATTGTTTGATTTTCTTGTCCCTCCGCACTCTTACATTCCTAAATATAATCAAGCCACTGATTACATTCTCTGAATATTTCTGAATAGTGATTCGCTTATACAAATTATGTCAAATGTTAAATAATTCTGTAACATGGAGCATATAAGCACTCTGTGGGCCTAGAAGCAGCAAAGAAAAGGTGGACCAGAAACAGCTGTCAGGGCAGGCGTGAGAGACACGGCTGTGCTGAGTCCGCTCAGTTTGTAAGAGGAAGCTTGTTTTCTTGTTTACAAGAAAAACGCTTACATGTTAAGTAGTCAGAGTACAGACTGAGTGTAAAATCCACTGTGGATAGGAATTACTTTTATTTTAAAAGTAATGTGAAAATATTTGTTGAAGAAAAAATTCTGTATTAGCTTATTCTCAATTCTGAATGGCATACTAGTAAGTCATGATCTTCATAATCAAGGGTTTCAGAGTCATCTGAACATTTTGAAGACATTCTTTTATAGATAGGAAGGAAGACATTTAATTCCTGTGTCACTGAAAAGAAAAAAAAAAAAAAAAACCTCCAGGTCTGAATTGATTGATGGTTCTCAAAATGATACTGTTTTAAAGCAACATAAATATTGACAGACAGCATGGTACTTATATATGTGCCTATTCACAGAGAATACGAAAGCAACTTTAATATTTAAAAGAAATCTATTTTCTTCTAATTTCTAATGTGGATCAATTTATAACTCACTCAACAGTACCACATATAGAACAAATGTACTTCACTGAAAACAAACTCACATTTGTGAGGTGTATGTATAGCTCTCTGTACACATACATGCACATATGATGTATATGTTTCCATATTGAGAAGTAATTTCATTTTATTTATTTAATTATCAAACACAACTTTAAAATGGACAGAATTTTATTTTTATTTATTTATATATTTATTTTTTATTGTATGCATTTTACTACAGGGTCTACAGGGTTTCACTACACAGATCAGACTTGTAGTGATCCTCCTGTTTTCATCCTCCCAAATGCTGGATTTACAGGCATGAACCACCATGCCCAGTCTCAGTCACTGTCTCAGTGTGCCCCAAAAGGGTGGGATGGCATGGCATTCTGGGGGATCAAACCCCAATCCCTAAGTCTGCCTAAGCAGGTGCTTTAGTCTGCAGAGCTAACTGGCCAGCCCTTGGACAGAAATTTAAAATGTCTTGATAAATCAAATAACTATTCTACAGATGTCAACCTATACTTTATTTTCTGTATTTTAAAAATATTTCTGGATGAGAAGTAACTTCCATAATAATATTTAGTAATGAGCACTCTTATTTTATGCTTGCATTTAAAGAGACTGTCTCAAGAATTTAACCATCAAGAATGTTACTTTTCAGGCCAGGGATGTAGCTCAGGGGCAAGCACAAGACTCTGGGTTTGTTTCCCAGTACAAAAATAAAAACCCAAAAGAATAGTACTTTTTGTTTTAAGATACCTTATACTTTGATAATTCTCTTAATCCTATTTTCAATGGTTTTTAATAAGGAATGTCTGGTGTTATCAAATGCTGTTTTGTCTTAGATTAATTATATGGTGTTTTATGCTTTCTTATTAGCATTTTTATTAACATGCTTTCTTTTTGTAACATACTTTCTTTATAACAATCATTTTTATTCATATTGTTGTTATCATAGACAAAATATTGACTTGTTTTTGGTGGTTTACAATAGTCCATCATGCTTTAGCCATGTTTGGAAGTGTGGAAAGAATCCTTAGAGGTTGTCCTATCCTTTCATTGCTTTTGTCTGCATTTTAAGTGTTGTCTTCAATTATGTCCTTCACATTTATCCTTACATTGGTGCAGAACTCCTACTACTTATTCTCAATATCTTTGTCTGTAGCCGTTGTCTAACTTAGCCTTGCTTTTGGGCCTCTTACTCAAATGTCCATCGCGAATCCGCCACACGACAAGCCGCTCCTCGAGGGATGAAGGAAACAGAGAAGATGCCCATCGCCTAGCATCTGCTGTTCTCAGGATGTTGCCGCATTACGGTCTCCATCAGTGCAGCTATCGAGTACTTGAAGTACTGATCTAAACATTCAGTGTTCGAGTCAACCTACTATATTATCCTAATGTAGCTCTCAGGACATTTTTAACTTAGTGAGAATTATAATGAGATTTTTTTCTAACCACTGCAATTGCTCTGTATGTGTGCGGTATTCGAACCCATGCTTTCCTGCTTCCTTTGTCTCTCTTGTGAAGACATCTCACTCCAATCTGTGCCGTCATTAGATCTGCATTAGGACAACTTTTGTGTTTGGAAATTGCTTTTCTATGTATAGTAGGGGAGAGAAGGCCAAGTAAAACAGCTGAAATACTATGTGAATAATTACACATACAGTAATGTGGGGCCACCTACTCTAGGTCCCAGATACATGGACACCAAACACAGAGGCCAGAGGATCCCCATGCTGGCCTTCTAGCTGTGCCCCTCCTCACCCACCGCTTGTTCTAGATGGTGCTGTAGGCAGCGAGAACTCCAGGCTCCTCTGCTCCCTTGACTCTGCCTTACTTTCAGGACCTGCACAAGCCACAGAGGGACAGTGTTCTCCCCAGAATATACCCTGCTGTCCAGACTGTAGTCTGCAGTGACAAGGAACAACACTTCAAATCATGTGGCCTGAGAGTGGGGGTTGGCTGGCATGGACCCAGGGCTCTGCAAGATTTTCCAGAGCAACTGAAGGAGCTGGATGTGGAAAGAGGACGTATGTTCTGTTCCTCTCTCCCATGGAACTCTAAGCACTTCAAGAGTGACAATTTGGAATTTAGCTTTTATGGTCTATTCCTGGAAGGGATTTTTTTCTGAATTGGAGGGTAACAGATATTTTATGTAATAGTTCATTGGCTTCATTAATGACCTTGAGATGTTTAGGTATATGGCATGCAGGCTGCATTTGCCATCTTGTCCTGAGTCCTGTCGAATGTCCAGGGCAGATCTCAGCTGAAATATTATTTGTCTTTTGAATTGTTCTGATTCACTTGGGGTTGGTCCATGAGGGCAGCAGCTCTATTCTCTTACCATCAGAAGCACATGCTTGTCAAGCTTTGCATTGGGATGTCGACCTGCTTCTAATATGATTCATGTTTACCTCAGAACCACTTCAGATTCAGGGAGAACATGCCAACTGCAGCCTGGCATTTTCTCTGGCAATCAGAGGCTGTCAGGACAGCTCTTAGAATTGCAAACAAACTAAGACAACACAACATGCTTATCCTCACCTTCTTAAGTTGATGTCTAAAACTCAGAGTGGAGTTAATGCAAAATGCTTCCTCTTTCTTTCTTTCTTTCTTTCTTTCTTTCTTTCTTTCTTTCTTTCTTTTCTTTATGCAGAACCAGGGATTGAATTCAGGCCCTTGCACTTGCCAGGGAAGCGCTTATTCCACAGAGCCATCTCCCCAGCCCTGCTTCCTTTTTCCACACACACAAAAATAATGTGTCTGTCATTTTCTAACCCATATTCTAACAGCTGTTTTC
>NW_004524701.1:3800990-3812178 GCF_000260255.1 Octodon degus | reverse complement strand
TCCTGGATGATGAGGAGGGCAGGTAGGGAAGCCTGGGATGAGGGCATCCCCACCCCTAGAGCTCCTTCGCCATGACCAAAAGCAAACCAGTGAGCATAAATGGTCTTTTCACAAGACAGGGCTTAGATGGTCCCTGCAGAAGACAATAGAGGAACCTCAGCTGGTCCCCACACATAGCCTGGTTTCTGGACTTGTCACTGAAAAACATTCCCGGCCACATGGAGGTCTGCAGGAGGGAGGCACACACAGACTGCTTCCCAAGAAGCTGAGAAGCACTCGTTTAGGAAGGCATAAGGACCAGAGGTGGAGCTCTGTGACCCAGGTTGGTTGGGGCTTGTGGTTGTTTGTTTCTTCGCTTTGTAGTACTGGGAATGAACCTAAGGCCTTTGCATGGAGTGGCTTCCCCATTCTCTTTTATTTTTATTTTTCATTTTGAGCCAAGCTCTCACTAAATCACTCCATTGCCCAGGCAGTGCTTGATCTTCCATCCTTTTTGCCTCAGCCTCATGCTGTGATGGCAGGCCCGAGCCACCACACCTGGCGCCTCAGTATCTGTGTCATCTCAGGAAGTCTTGAAGAAGTTGAGGATGTGCCTTTCTAGTGTCTGTCAAGATCCTGGGTTAGGCTAAAATGCAAACACTTGCATTGTTTGAAGTTTGAGGTGTGAAGTGTGACTGAAAGCATAGTGTGCATGATTAAACTTTTAATTTTACATTACCGTGAAACATGTTGCAATTAATCCCCCTCAAGATCCTCCCCCTTGCTGTGAGCACACTGATCCCGTTGGTCTTGCTCTTTCTGAAGCAGTTCTGGAGTCTTCCTCAGGGAGTGTCTTCAGTTGCACAACGGTGGCTGCCTTGATGCCCTGAACGAGTTCAAACCGCTTACCTTTCTTGAGCATTTCTTTCTGTGGGGAGGAGCTTGGAGTACACAAGTCCAGTCCCCTGGTGAGTAAACAGGACAAGGCCAGCTGGGGCAAGCCCGCCTTCCCATGGAGTGACACTCAGCAGCAGCATTTGCCTCATTTTTTATCATGCTAACTGCATTTGACCTAGCAGTTCCCCTTCTAGGCGTCTTCCCTAAAGAGATAGGATGTCATCCTATAGTGATGCATGTGTACCCATGTTTGCAGCAGTACAATTCATAATAGCTAAATCTTGGAAACAGCCTGCATGTCCAGAGAGAGAAAATGCAGTATCTATACACAATGGAGTACTAGCCTGCCATAAAGATGGATGAACTGCAGTTATGTGTAGGAAGGTGGATGGATCCTGAGATCATGGTGCAAAGTGAAATAAATCAGACACACAGGCTTCCACACCGCATGGCCCCTCCTGTATGAGAAACATAAAATATAAATGAAGAGCAGGAGAAAAGATACAGTGGATAAGAAAACTGAGAGATAGAACTGTCATAGAAGGGAAGGGAACCAAGGGACAGGAGGGCGCAGGGAGGGGAGGATGAAAGAACGAATGTGCGCTGTGTGCACCCACCGCTTCTCATGACGAACCCAGTCTTTATGTACTCGAAACACATAAAAATAACTAAAATAAAGACCTACACAAGGGAGGACACCAGAACTGCATCAGACAGTGGCAAGGGCAGTGGGATCATGCAGTCAAGTGAGGAGCAGTAATGGCAGTGTGTCTTTTGCTGTGAGAAACTTGGTGTAGTGATAGCGCTGCATTTTTTTTTTTTTATCACCTTTGTGTGGTACCCATGATAGTGATGTTTCTTTGGGGGTGAAGTTTGTGAACTTTGTAAATTTATAGTGTCAAAAGAAAACCTGGACCCAACTTACAAACTTACTCTTTCAAGCTTAGAAATTCAAGAGAGAATGGACTTGGAAGAGGGAGGAAAGGAACAGAATTGGGTGCTCCAAAGGCTCAATGGTCTCAAAGCTCCAGTTTTGTTCAGAGCACAATTTTAAAGTCACAATTCCCTTGCCCTCTTTGCACCTGACTTGATTTTTTCTACCCCAATCTGAACAGAGTAGGATATGGGATGGGAAGGTCCTGTCAGCTCACCAAGATACTGGCCATGGTGAAATGAAGCTGGGTCTCAGGAGCATGGTGGTTTGCTTGGACTTATATTTTTAGAAAGCCATTTTGGCTCTTGGGGGATTGTGTTCTGGTGGTAAGTCTGTGTGTGAAGCCTGTGATGAGGATTTTGGGCAGTGCAAGATGAGAGGTGAGATCACAGAGATTGGTGTAGCAAAGAATGCCATAGAGAATGGCTGGCTTAGTGGTGTTTGGACTGTGGAAATCAGCTCTTACCAAATATGAGCTGCAAGGAGTGTTGGCAGAATCACTGCCTTTTCCCCAAAGCTCTTGTGTGACAGTGTAGCTCTCAAAGGACTCTTCTTGCTCAGGACCTGGGTTTAGTGACACTTCTTACTCCCTACTTTTCAGAATTCCAGATCATAGAGTTTCATTAGTTGGTCTTCTAAGAACCATCAAATCATTTCTAGGTACTTTATTTGACACAGGCACTGTGTGTATTTGTATCTCTATTGTAAGATACCTCAGGCCTAATTTTGAATGTGGAATTACTACTGGAAAGTTAGAGGGCTGCCTGGACTGGGTGCTGCTGTGTGTTATGTGGTGGTTTTAGTTCTTGGCTCCTCTGCAGGGAGATCTGCAAGCAGGTCCACAGGCAGGATGCAAAGTCAGAAAGTAGCAGTTTTCCACAAGCATGCTCATTGAGAGACAAACAGTAAGGGAGGCCAATTTTTCTAAATAAAGACTGTGTATCCTTAACAAAGGAGGACAACAGGGCCACAGAGATAGCTCAGTGTTCTAAACACCTGCCTAGGCAAGCACAAGGATACCGGTTTGATCCCTGGTACCACATGCAGTATCGGCACCACATCATGCAGGTATGCTGAGCCAGCCACCAACACCAGGCATGATGGCACATGCCTGTATTCTCAACGCTGGGGAGGCTGAATGCAAGAGGATCAGTATGAGTCCAAGCTGCGTAGTAAAACCCTATACCAAATAGATAGAATTTTTTTAAAAAAAAGGATAACAGCACTCTGAGATGGCAAGTATAGTAAGGCACAGGGTTGTTTTTTTTTTGTTGTTGTTTGTTTGTTTGTTTGTTTTGTTTTGTTTTGTTTTCCGCTAGAATTTGGGAAGTGCCTGGGGATGGTGACTAATGAAGCATTTTCCCAACAACAGTGACCACACTGTTGGGAGGGAGAATATCTGAACTTACATAGACTGAGAATTAGCATGGTAGCCGAGCCCTTGGGAAATTGAAACCACCATGCAAATGGATGTGAACCACCAAAGTGAGTCTACAGGGTCTGCACAGGTTGACCTGGGGCTCAGGCCTAAGGCAGTGACAGGGGAACCAAAAGGGTTAGACTGGTAGGAGAGGGAATGGGCAGAAGGACCTGCAGTGCTCTTTTCAAGAAGCCCAGGGACTAAAACTCAGAAAACTTAGACCTCTTAGCCCTCATGCCAGTTTCCCAGCTCCAGTTCATTCCTGCCCAACTACCTACTATATCAGAATAAATACTAATTATAATAAAATGTAATATTGACCACACAAAACTAAAGAAACTGAAAATCAGAATAAGTTCCATTTTTTAAACCAACTTTAAGTTGTAGAATAAGAAAATAAGAATTGAGAAATCTCTTTTAGAATGTGTGGTATCCAATAGAGCAACTTTCTGGTTTGATAGTCCTGTTCCTGCATGTGATGGTAGAGAGCCAACTGAGTATATCAGTTGAAATATTTTGGAGACCATTATACCTGCAACTGTGTCAGTGGGTTCAGTGAGTATAGGTCTCAAATACGTGTATGCCACACACTTAGAAAGCAGCTGCTCTTCTAAATGTATTAAGCAATTTGCTTTAGGTAATGTAGCCTATAAAATTTTAATTTTGGATTAAATAAGCCATATCCTTCAGCATGCCTATTGTACCTTGATATTCAAAAGATGAAATATGAGCATATTTAGCAAATTTCTTCTCAGGATGCTCTGCTGGAAAAGGGTCAATAGCTTCCTAATGAAAGTAGTCAATAGCAATTCCTCTTAGGAAGCTGCAAGAAATTAGCATTAAACAACAGACATGGGTGCCTTGGGTTTTCCACAATTATGTGACAGAACTACCTCTTGTTCCTGCAAAGGACTTGGAAGCTACTGTGCCAAAGGGGCAGTTGACAGGACACAGTATAACTGCCTTGCCCTTCTGCTAGTTGCAGTTATAATCTAGAAAGCAGAAAGACACATAGTTTAAGACATTTTTATTTAGAAATGTAGAACATAGTCTTTATAAATAAATTGCAAAAGGCTAGTAAGGTTTATTGCATTCTAATGTTATGATTTGGATGAGAACAGATGTTTTACTGGGTGAAAATTTGAATTAAGTACCCATTTGATTCATGGCTTCTCAAGTGTGTGTGTGTGTGTGTGTGTGTGTGTGTGTGTGTGTTTTTTTTCCTACTGTCTTCTGTGAGGTTTTGAGCTTGCTTCCTTCTGTGAAAAGCTACTTGTTTAATGAACGATTAAAGATCTCCAGCATTCCCAGTGCATCACTCCTATTGACTCGTTTAATCTACATAACAATACTTTGAGGTTAGTAATAAATTTCCCAAATGAAAAAGGAAGCACAGAGAGGATAATTAGCCTGAACACATTCACACAAATACTAAATGGTGAACTCGAACTTGAGCAGTGTTCATGAATCCAGACCTGGCTCTTCACTGACAGAACACGCAGCATCTTCCTTATCCTTAAAGTAACCAAAGGCCTTAGTTATTTCTTACCCTCATCTCAATTTTATTTCTTTTCTTTGTCATAACTTAGCTTCCATAGCTGTTGAAGCTCAATGACAGGTCTACTCTGCAAAATGAGTTTGCAACATTTTAAAAGCAATATGGATTTTCTCATTTAGTACATTTCTTTGTTATTTTATGACACTATTTCTGGTAAGATTTAATCTCTGGGAAAACATTACCCAGCAGTGTCAAGATGAACCTATCACAGCTGGGGAAGAGCAGATTTGCTGAAGAGTTCTTCAAATAGACAGGCTTTCTTTCGATCCATGTGCAAAGGCACTTCCCATTTAAAAGAAGGAAATTGGTGATAAATATTGAGCCAAGAAAGTTTATCTGTTTCTTCTATAGCATTTTAATAAATAAAAAGTGAAAAGAAAATCAATACTTGCCTATTTTCTAGTGCCAACTCTGGTTTATTTCATCGTCTAATTAACATTTGACATACTATGTAGCGTGTCTGAGCAGACAGAATTCACTGGTGGCCTGAAGCAATTCCACTGCTGTGAATTTTAGATCTCTTAAGCTCAACTGTGTTGGACAAAGTAAATTGCAAAAATATCAAAGACTGTTTTAATGCTCTAGAAGTCTTAGATACGTAGATTACATGTATCCACTTCAGTACAGCCAAAATTTGTGTCAGCCATTGTCAAAGTAGTAGATGATAGTGAATGTCCCAAATCCCTGTTGTTGGTGTAACACAGGTTATTCATGTATGTCAACTTCATTGCATAAAGTATGGGTGCATAGTTTGGAAATCATGCTTGTCTGATTTTATTCTTATATTTTTTTTCTTTTATTTTCAACTAGTAGCCTTATCATGATTCCATTTTTAATAAACACATTTGCGGCTTTCCTGGTTTATGGCCTGTTTTGCAAGTTTGCTCAGACAATTTATGGGACATGTCTTAAGCTCCTTACATGTGCAAGGCTGGAGAAATGCGAAGGTACATTGACTTCAGTTTGCTAATGGAGACAGAAAACCATGGCCAAGTTAAACTGTTGTTAGGGGATATGGGGTATAGAATGAGTATTGATCAGCTATACCTAAGAAATCAAGCAAAACCTCAAAAAGCAGCTTATGAGCTTCACATAGCTAAGGGGTTTCATTTCCCTACCTAAGGAATGAGCAAGTATGTTTGCCTTGGGAACAAAAGATGCAAAGAACAGTGTCACTCAAGGATTTTGTCCATTCATTCAAAAGGATTTTGTTGAACAGTTACTGTGTTCTAGAAAATGTGGTAGTGTTTTGCAATATTGATTATAATGAGGAGCAAAACTGGTCCTGTTCTGGTTGAGCCTCAATCCTAGTTAGAATGGACAGTAAATAATAGAGAAATAGTTAAATTTCTGGAAGGTTAGAAGCTTATAGATGCTTTGACAAAAGAATACAGAGCAGAGTAAGAAGAACTGGAAGATGCTGGATGGAGGGGAGCAGGTTTCAATTTTAGAAAGGTGAATGAAGATTAAAGACAAGAATAAAAAGCCAAAAATTAACAGTTAAGGCCAACAATTGGGTTACAGCAAAGAGTTAAAGCCCTCTGTGACCAGAGTGGGTAGGAGAGACATTAGAGGAGGTCAAAAAGTGGACTGAGCCACACGTTACAAAGGACTTTGAAAACAATTAAGAGGACTGATTTTAAGGCCAGAAGTTTTGGAGAAAATTGGAAGTATGATTGGATTGCATTTAAAGCAACAAGCAGAAGCATAATGTGGCTTTATGTTCTAGACAAGAGCAGGTAGTAAGTAATTGGGATGAAGTTGGGGAGGGTACAACTAAAACTGGTAGGAAAGGAACAGGGGGTAGATCTTTGAAACTTTCGGAGGTATGATAGGCATGACTCAAAAATGGAATGGATGTGATGGCTAAAGGAGAAGGAAGAATGAAATCTGATTTCTAGGTTTCTACATTTGCTGACTTAAGAAAACAGTTAAACTTGTGTTCTATTGGAACTATCAAAATGCTGACCATCAGATAACAACTTCTGTGAACAGAAATAACTTTGGGTATATGGTAGATGCCAAAAACACAAGTCAGATTTCCTTTATGGCCTTTCTTCTTTCCGCTGAGAACAGGCTGAATTTGGGAGTGCTATTTGTAAGTTTGTTCAGGTGTTTAAGATTTCATTAGTAATGGTTTACACACTCAGATTTCTGAGTTACAAACCTTAAATTTGGGGGACGGGGATTAGAGCACCCAGAATAAGCTGGGGAAATAAGTCAATGTTATGGAACCAAACTATCTTCAGTCAAATAATGCCAAGAATTGGTTTCTTTGGGGAGGGGGTGCTGTGAGTCAGATCTCACTAGGCAATGTAGGCTGACTTGCTGTGTAGCCTAAGCTGGCCTTGAACTCACTGTGATCCTCCTGCCTCAGCCTCCTGAGGGCTGAGATTATAGGTCTGTACCACCAAGCCCAGCTCAGAATTGTAATGTTAATTCAATTTTAAGTCTTCTGTTTGATTAAAGAAATACTGTTTTTTTTCTAATCTTTTCAATAAGTTTTTGTCATAATTCTATAGTCTATGATAAATATATATATATAACTTGCTCATATATATACAATATATATATGTAAAATCATAAGTGATCCACTTAGTATCCACATAATTATGAGTACTTAGTTTTATTCCATTGATTTCTATTTGCTAGTTCATCTGTAGTTCAAAAGAATAATTGAGACAGAGGAGAACTCACAAGTTTTTTCTTGGCCATGTTTTAGCATAATGATCTTGAACAAAATTTTTTCCTCAAATGCTATCTTATGTTACTTGAATAATACAACAGAACTATATAAATATGTGTTATATATTATAATATATTGAGAAAGGAATGCAAGCTATGTATTGTGTACATTTAATGCCATGTACATTGTGGTATTGTGTATATATATATAAATATAGTGCTGTTGTGTGATGTACACATACTCCTAGATTAGCGGCTTCTAGTTTTTTATTGATAACCAGTTACTATAAACATTATTCAATCTAAAAATTTTAGGCCACTTAAATCATTATTAAGCTTAATCTACTACTACTTTAAGCAATAAAAATACCATAATATGAAGATGCTTGTAGAGCCAACCTCAGCACTCATTTATGAAGAAATATTACAAGAGTGTTCCCTGGTAGCAATTGTCTACCTCTGACCTCTTTACATTATGACAGCCCAGTTGTTAGCACAGTAGAAATAAATACAAAGATATTGGTAAGTTTGTTTCATTACAGCCGTAAGGGCATTAAAAGCTCGGACAAGTCTGTAAAGGAAGAACGAGACAAAGGTGCCTTTGTCTAGCAACAGATGAGGTGCAACATTATTTTCTATTACCAGCAAACAATTGCTGAGGGGCTTCTGCTGGGGAAATGCTTCCATAGATATACTGCCCACGAGAGGAGAGCACATCCCTCAAAGCTGTATTTGTCACTTCAGGGCTCTTTTCATAGCAACAGTGTAGCTTTTATGGAAAACTATGAGCTCTTAAAATCAGGCCAGTTCCCTTGGCCACAAGCATAGAAAAGCCCAGGGCCTTACCTTACCCTTGGCCTCTTCCTCTAACTGTGAGGCTTGTGCCCTGCTGGCTGAGGAAGCATGAAGAAGGGTGTGCCCATGAGGGCCAGGTGTGGGGCTGTCCATGACAGCCTCTCAGCAAATGTGTAAGCTGTTTTTCAGAAATGGATGGCAAATAATAGATACTGGCCATGTCAACAACAACACGCTATTAGACAAGCTATTTCATGAAGCCAACTCTCTAGTAGATAAGCCCTGAGTTCATTGACAAATGCTAGAGGTAGCTTCCCGACTGCATCCCTTCTTTTCCTGTATGTGTCTGCTAACACACGTTAAATTTGTTATTAGAAAAAGAAGTGTACCCAAAGCCCATACCTTTGAACATTATATTCCCAAAGATGTGCCTCTTTTCTTTATCACTGAAAGTCCAGGTAAATAATTTTGAAACAAAAAGGGTAAATAATCCATAATTAGTATAGCAGCTTGACTCTTAGAAATTCACTTGAATTAATAATTAGAAGAACAAGTATTTTTCAAAACTAGAGACTGTGCTATTGCAGGCTTTTGAAAAACACATCACACTACCCACTTGGGATGCTAACTCAGAGTTTACATAAGCTGCCCATCAGTTCTTTCTCTTCAGCAAGATTAACCTTTATGAAGGTGAGTGATAGCAGCTATTTTCCCCTTCAGTCATCCAACAACCTATCAACCCTTTCAAAGAAAGTACTGGAGTTGATGGACTTCTCATAGGCGAGCATTGAGTGTAACTTTGTCCTTTTATCTTTCCTGTTGAAAGTCAGTGCTTGTAAAATGCTGTTATTAAATGTTGTGTTTTTCATGAGGTCTAATGATTTCATATTCTAAGGGCACCCCCGCAGGTCCGCGGAGACACATTACTGCAGTGTCACAAGAATAACAGAAATCTGCTCCTTGTTATTGGGACTAAACACAAGAGCCCCAGAACTACAGGCAGAATTCCTTTAAAATCCAAACACAGTGAGTTTGTGTTGTATCGGCAAAGTTCCTGTGTCCCTAATAGGCACTGGGAAACTTTACAAAGTGTGATGGTTGGTCCTCTTGTGTTATATTGCAACCTCAGCTAAAGAACAAACACTGGAGGAATTGGCCCTCTAGCCCTGGAGATGTGGAGGAATTGTTCCGGCACTGCAGATGTGGAGGAATTGGTATCCCCGCCCTCTGCCACTGGAGATGTGGAGGAAGTGCCCCCCCACTCCCCAGCTCTCGAGATGTGGAGGAAGGGGCCCCTGGCACTGGAGATTGGCTAGTCCAGAGTACAGGGACCAAACATGGTGAACTGACGTGTACAGAGAAGGTTCCCAAAGAGCTGCTGCGCTAACACCAGGCTAGGTTTCTCAGGCCAACTCAGTATGTGCCACGGCATATTTTGGTACAATACCACTGTTTTTTCCCTCCTGCCCACCCAACAAGGTTACAGCACGTTAGGAAGCAGCAGCCTTTCAACACCCTTCCCGTTTACCATTGTGCCTCAGGCCATGCTCCGTCTGTGACAACCAGTAGACCTTGCCTGAGTGCAGAGACTCATGCATACATGAAACTGCGGCTCTCCCCGCAAGGCCACTTGCCTATTAAGAAAATGAATGACCACTTTGAACTGCATATTGTTTTGAATTGCATACTCTTTTGTAGAACCTGGTGATTATTTTATTCATACAATCATTCATGGAGTGCATTTCTTGCAGCGTCTTTGTCTCACTGTGATGAAATGTAAAACTGTATGTAGTAATTGCACCGAGTCACCCACACTGGGTGGTGCAGTGTGCTACTTTTGCAACTCCTAAAGAATAAAAAGCACAAATCAAGCTGCCAAACACAAGTGAGCAAAAGAAGGTTAACAGAACAAAACAGCAATTAGCTGAAAATGAGTACAAATAAACCTTCTTCAGTGTGGAGGCCCTGGAGTGTACCCTGACTTTGCAAAAGCCAGCAACAGGAAACAGAGCCAGTGTCCCCACTGGTGGTCAGAGAGAAAGGGTTCTGTGAAATTTCGGACAACCGTGCATCCACACGGTGCAGTCTTGGTGTCAACTCTGATGCCAGCCAATGCAAGCTTTCCCTAGAGGGCACTACTTAATGTGAACTACATACACCCATAGATGGACTTTTAGTTTCTCATAGCTACATTTGAAAACAAGAAACAAGTAACATTAATTTTAGGAAAATAATTACAAAACCCAGTGCAGTATATTTTTGATACTACCATTTGAACATGCTTTCAGTATTAACATTTGTTAATGAGATATTTCACCTTCTTATTTGCTACGACTTTCAAATTGAATTGTACACAAACACAAATGCCTAGTTTAGCCTAGCTGTATTTCCAGTGCCCAACATTCTCACGGGACCAGGGCTAACATACAGTATTAATCTGTCTGGCCACAAAGCAAAGTTTCCTGTTGAGAAAAGCTCCTTTCTAGACCAAAACTGCCTTGTGTTCTCCTGTACACAGTGAATAAACAGATGGAAAAATTATTCTGAAACCCACAAAGTGATAAAATAATCTTGGAAAAAACATTTTTTAAACTAGACTCACAGAAAGCAGCCTTATCCATGCCTGCCACTTCTTTTCTCTCTTGGAGTGCCTTCATTTTCATTTCTTGATATGATAAGGAATGCTTAGTTGAGCCTTTTAGCAATAATTTTGTTTAGATGTGTGCAGTTTCATTTGGAATCTTTACCAACTACTGGGCTATGTAAGATCTAAATGTAAGCTAATATTACTGAGCAATTCTTAATTTTTCTTAATATTTATTAAATTGAAGACTGCAACTAGATTCTTTTATTTTAAAACTTTTAGCTATCTTTTTTATTAAGTGTTTTGAAAAACAGATAGCAATGAGACAGTTTCAAA
>NW_004524701.1:3716204-3800879 GCF_000260255.1 Octodon degus | reverse complement strand
GCCGGCATGTGGTGCTGGGGGATTGAACCGCGGTCCCTGATGCTTTGCTAAGCTTGTTCTAAGTAGGTGCTTTAGACCACTGAGCCATCTCTCCATCCTGATATTGTTATCTTCTTAGTGGTTATTCATAGTACAAGATGCAGACATGATATCCCATCCAAATACTATTAGTACAAATCTTTCTTATACAAAATAGTTAGGATAGATACACAGCTACTTTCACTTTTAGCTATCTTAGCAACATTAAGATGAGGAAGTTGACCTACTAAATTATAAATTCTATGAAAATTCAAATCAAGTTCTTTCAGTGAATATTTAGTACCTTAATGAAAATTTCTGAAAGTACAAACCACAGCACTTGATTTCATAGATCTGATGCCAGCAAAAGATGTAAAATAGCTCATCAATAAATTGTGTTGAATATATGCTGTAAAAACAATATTTTGGTGTTTTCTGGGTTAAGCAAGATGTGACTAAAACAATTTTACTTTTTTTTCTTTTTTAATGTGATTTGAAATTTAAAAATCATGTCTATATTTTACATTATTATTATATCAGATAATGCTGGTTTAGGTCCTTATGCTCACCTAAGCTTAGGGAAAGTCTCAAAAACTTGCTTTGGGGAGCAATGAATGCGGGTAGAACGTAGCCCTAAAACCTATAAATCATAACTTGTTTACAGGTGGCCCTTTGATAGGTCACAGAATTTAGTGCAGTGTGTCCTAATAAACAGCTGACATTAGAACTGGCCTGACTTTCCCAGTATTACTGTGTGACATATTTCTGCCTTTCTGACTTTGGATTTTTTGTTTTTGTTTTGTTTTTGTCCCTGTTATAATTTTACATTTTAAGCGAATTAATCATTCCTCCTAAGCCTACAAAAAGGGCCTGAAATGCAGTAATTTTTAAATTTGTAAGGTGTTTTGAACTAGTTTAAAAAGTACTGCAAGAAACCCAGTTATTTTAGTTTGATTCTGTAAATAGAGAGAAGGTGCATGGGTTGATTAGCTAACTGGATTGGTTCTTCTAAGTATTTTACAGTTTGAAAGAACTGCTCGTGTATGATACATTATAATTTCATACATGACAAGTCACTAGATTTCATGTTAATGCAGATCCCCAAATGTTTTTGAACCATGAAAAGGGTTTGCATACATGATGCTAGTGCTGTCAGCATACGGGGAGCTGATTCGGGCTCTGCTGTGTGACTTTTCATAACCCGCGTTGTTCCTATGAAATCATCCAGTCATAGCACCATATCTGCCTTTCATAAGACTGAACTTGTCAGCCATTGCTAGGAAACATAATGTAAAATAATTCTCTAAAGTATCACTTATACTCCATGGCTAACACAATCTATAAACTTCTTAGGAGCTGATCAATTCAAACAGAACTCTTTAAATGTCTACTCTAGGCTAAGGATGAGAAAGAATGTCAACCATTTCCTTGAAACAACTGGGATTTACAGGAATCATCCAAGTTAATCCATGGGAAAAGTTTAAACATCAGAGCAAAGAAAGATAATGGTAATGTTTGTATAATAAATAGTAATACTCAGAAGTTGTATAGTGTAAGGAAAACAAAATCTTACAGTATTTGTTTTCTAGTCGACCAATCAGGTTCGAGAGAAGAGTTGACCACATTTTAGAAGATAAGTACGAGATACGCCATGTGTAGAATACTTAGAAAATCCAGGGTGCAGCAAAGCACAGTGTCAGGAAGGACTGAGAAGTATGAGACCCAGATTGTAGGTCTAACCTACCATTGACAGTGCTGTGATGTGGGGATATGTTAAATCTTAGGAATCTTGGCACCCCTACATGTAAAGTGAGAATTGGTAGACCTTGCCCTTCCCAGTCTTCAGGTGAAAATGAGTGTAAAAGTCTGGGGAGGATTTTCCTGATATTCCAGTGATCAGCTGAATGCAGAACATCATTAGGAATCCAGCTCCTAAACCCTCTTTATGATGTATGATGATTCTTTTCTTTCCTTACCTGCCTCATTGTAAATTGCATTTGGGGACAAATGAAGAAAGAAAAGTTAATGCTATTGTAGACGAGCTTCAATATTTAATTCTACTATGTTAGTGGGACAAAATTTAGCTTAATAATTATCAAAGAAAGTATAAAGTTAGATTAAATTGCACTTAATTAGAAGACCTCTGAGGTTTGGGTTGTAATCTTAAAACAGTCCTTTTAAAATCATTTTGCACTTAGCTTTACAGCTTGCATTTTAGTAGTAGCTTTTTTACTGGGGGTAAAGACACCTGCTGGGATTGAACCAAAGGCCTTGCATGACACACCCAGGCCTGTTTTCCTGCCACATGATATGCCAGTCACTGGAACAAATGATTTTGGAGAAGAAAGGTTCTAGCCATGCAGCTGAGCTAGTGATATACCCAAGTCTCAAATCTGCCTCCCTGAAGTTAGGGCACGGGGTCTTTGTGGGGTAGAGAATCAGGGTGATTAAGACCGAAGGGTGACAGGAGATAAAGTGAGCAGTGGTTTGCTCGAGCATGAACAAACTTCTCATTGTTGCCAGCCAGTGTGGGCACTTGCTATTAGTAATCATGGAAATTAAAACTAAAGCACAAATTGAGAGGAAAAGTCTAATTAGAGCAAAGGATAATAAACTTAATTTGAGGAGATAACAAAGGTCAGGCAGGTCCTTAACAAAGGACAGTAAGAAAATAGGGGATAATCTGAACTTCAGCAGTTAAAGGGGGCACATTCTGATTAAGGGGTTCACACTGGTCCAACCACAAAGGCATGCCAGCTCGAGGAGCAGCTGGTAAGCTGCATCCAGTTGATCATCATACTCAGTCTTGATTTCATGTGAGTGGGAACTCATGGCTCAATGTGGGTCTGTGAGGGTGCTCGGTCACGTGGTGCTCTGCTTTTCCTAAACGTCACATGTTTAGAACAATGGAGATGGAGACTTCTCTAAGTTCCTTGTCTTGGGGTTCTTATACTTGAAGACAGATGAGATTATGTAAATTCAGAGCTAATCAATCTGAGTCTCCCAATTTTTAGATAGGTACTTCCTAAATTATTTACATACCTAACCTAACCTACATAGAGAGTTGAAAAAGAATTTGATCAAATATTTCAGTATCTAAGGATACAAAGTGAAAGTTAAGGTTTATTCTGGTTTCAGTTACCTCATCAGTTGGCCTAAATAGAACCAGGTATTTTAGTAAAAAATGGCTTCAACTCCCTAATTAGATCAGAAGAAAATACAAATTGTGCTTTCAGTGAGTAAGAGGCTAAGGGTCCATTGGTCTGCCTATCCCCAGCCCTTGGACTGATTTCTGTCAGTGGGATGCATGCTCAGAAAAATAGCAACATTAGCATGACCTGAGGGTAGAGTTCCCAGCCACCTACCATCAGGAGGTTGCCTACCAGACAAGTGAGCAGGCCCCAGTGAAGTCTGTGATTGAAACAAAAATGCCCTTGTAGCTCCTGCACAGTAAGGTAGGCAACTGTTATCATCATAACTATAGGTTAGAGGGGTTATCTATAGCAAATCTAGTGGAAGACTAATACATAGCTCAGTTGCATGACCTCCCAAATTAGAGAGTTTTAAAGCCAAGGGGGAGCACTGGTACTCAAAGGGAAGTACAAGTACAAAGGCATGGACAGGATAAAGGAGACTGGCCAGCTAATTATCAAAGTTAGGATTCTGTCAGCTTGTGGAGTTTTAGAGACTGAGATCTTTTTTGATGGCTCTCAGGTCACAGAGAGCTGCATTTGAGCTGCAGTAGATATGTGGTTACATTTGTAAGCCCTTCTTTTGGTGAAGGGACAGCCAATCATTGTGACCCATGGCGTGAGGGCTGGGTTTTGCACACATGCCAAGTGGCACCTGCGTCAACAATCAACACTCCAGCCCAGGCACAGCCTCTTGTTAACGTGTTTCAGTGAACTTTATGATGAACTTGCATGCACTTATTTCATTGAATCAGCTAATTTTGAATAGGAAGTGACCTCCAAAGGCATAGAGGAATCCAGGAAAGAGAGGCAAGAGTTGTCTTTGTGTTATTGTTGGATCCATAAGACAGTTTAGAGGGCTGGGGATGTAGCTCAGTTAAACAAAGCCTGCCTGGAAGGCACGAGGCCTTGAGCTCAATTATTGGTGCCCTCCACCCCACCTCCAAAAAAGTAAGGCATTTAGAATTATTCAAGAATTTTAAAGTAAAAGCCATAGGAACTCATCTCCCCCCCCAAAAAAAAATAATTTGGGGTTAAGCTTGTAAATTGGTCAGTGTTTTCACCATCATCTGTTTTAGTAATAGAAAATAAGGCTTACCCTGTAAGAATCCATTGGTCTCTCAGTGTGAGCCCTTGTACCCTGGGGAGAAAGGGCAGCAGAAATGTGGAAAAGATAAACAAGAAGCAAGAGCTGGGTCAGGTGGTGGCCTGTAGCTTGACTGGCAAAAGGTCCTCACCAACAGTAAGGGTGTTTATTTACACCTTTGCAAAGTTACTGTCACATGACATGAGGTTGCCTAGTGACGAATAGCTGACACTAACCAGGCAGGCTGCTTCTGTCAGCACTGAGGTAGCGTGACTGCTTTAGGCACTGAGGTCCAGTCCTGTGCCCACACACTTGACAGATTTCCAGCTTTAGTGGCTCCCAACCTTACCCTGGCTTTATTGCCTAAAAAGTTATAAATGTGTGTGCCTTTCTCCTTGGAATGCTGCAGGCCTTGTGCAGCAGGACCAGAGAGCGGGCTGGCACTGTGCTCCAGGTTACCCCACAAGCCAAATTTAATTTATTTGCAAGTGGAAGAAAAAAACTTATTATGTTGTATAATTTGGATGGGGAAAAAAAAACCTACTGATAAAGCAATTGCTTAGTGTGAAGAAATCCTGAGGGGAAAGTCACTGGGAACAGGGCAGCTAAACACTGGATAACAAGGAAAATATTGCCTAGTAGATGTCTGTGCTGAGGTCTCTAGAAACCATCCATCACCCAGACAGCCTGGTTCATCTTATTGCACTTACCTCTTATGTTATTTATTCTCAATAATTTTTCAAACATGTTGATATTCATGGCATGCCTAGTTTTAACTCTGTGTACATTGATACGTGTTTGGAAAGAAAAATAAAGAACAGTGGATATTTCAGTACATTTTAGTGTGAGAACACTTTTGAATCAGTATGCACTGATAGAAAAAATTATGAAATAAAATCTTCAATGAGGATGTGACTGTAAGTGCGAAGTATGATGTTGCCTCTGTTAGAGAATTAAGAAAACAGGAGATGTCCAGGAAGAGGGTTGGGTGATAAACAAGGCGAACAGCCTCTCTGAGCTTAGGTGTTTAGACACTGGGATATAGCGATGTGAAGAAGAGGAGTTAATTCAATCCCTGAGGCCCAGCAAAGATCAGAAGTGAGAATTGAAACCTATGGGGAGGGTGAAGAGAGGGAGACCTCAAAGCAAGAGGAGGTGGCAGGCTGCGCTCTCCCCCTGAGCCCTGACTCACTGTGTGGTAGGATAGTTCAAACATGCAGATGCATGGTGACTACTTGTTTCAGTTACCTTTCTCTTGTTGCTGGGGCAAAATACCCGACACTCAGAATTAGGGAAGGAAAGGTTTATTTAGCTTACAGTTTGTGGAGGTTTCAGTCTATACTCGGCTGGCTCCAAGGCAGAGTGGCACATGGCAAAAGGCAGCAGTTAATGGTGGTGGAAACAGCAAGAGCAAAAGGGAGCCGCTGTGGCAGCAGAGAGCAAGTCTGTGTCCCTTATGTGATATTCAGGTTATCTGCCCCAGACCTGGTGTAACACTCACACCTGTAATCATAGCAGCACTCACATCTGTAATCCCAGTACTGGGTTGTGAATTAATCACAAATCTAGAAGCCTCTTCCAGTGACTACATGAGGCTTTTTGGGGACACCTACATACAAACCATGTTACTACTAGTACCTCATATTCCTACTGGAACCTCAGAGGCCTCCACAGGGAAATGGACCAGTGAAACTTAGCAGTGGACCCAGTGTACTGCAGTGGCTGGTGAGTTGTTGAGGTTCAGACATCCTCCAGGACTGGAGAATAAGCTGGCATTGTGCCCCCACATATTCCACTCCTGGTGATTGGCCAGGAGTCCTGCTGAACTTTGTTCTCAGAGCAGCTGACTGTGTCTAGCAGCTCTGGTGCCAGGGTGAGACTGCCAAGTCAAGTCCACAGGAGGGCAAGGAGCTGAGTTCAAGCCAGCAGGAGGCATGCAGAATGTTGCAGGCTGAACAACTCAGGTACCAGCTTCACAGCCAGAATCCAGCCGAAACTTCAATGGAATAAAAGTACAGGCTGGCTGGGATTTTCCTCTACCCTACTTTGAATATGCAGCTGCTTTGCTAGGACTAATGTACATGGATAGGGCTCTCTCTGTGCACGTTGTCTGCTAACGACAGCAGACACACCCTGACGTGGACTTTTTTATTTTCTTGTTTCTTGTTTTTGTTTCTGTTCATTTTTTTTTGATCCTTTATTATTTTATATGAGTGTGAATTCATTCCTAGTTTTTTGTTTATTCTGTTCTTTACTTCTTCTTCTCCTTCCCTTCTGTCCTCTTCACCAGTTACCAAAGTTGAAATAGTCTTTCTTTGTCTGCTATCCTTGCTTCTAGTCTCTTTCCCTTCTATTTCTTCATTTCCCCACCCCAAAACTCTTTTAAGTTTTGTCTCCTAAGGATAAAATCACCATATTGAGGTCATATTTACTGCATACAGTTTTAGTTTGTTTTCAACCAACAAATCTAAGTTCATAAGGTTAAAAGTAGCAGGAATGGTTCAGTCATATGCAAATCAATAAGTGTAATACACCATATTAATAGATCCAAGAACAAAAGCTGTATGATCATTTCAGTAGATGCAGAAAAAGTAGTTGAGTCCAGCAGCCATTCATGATAAAAAAAATACTGAAAATTGAATAAGTGATCTACATCTCAATCTGATAAAAGCCATCTATGACAAACCAACAGCTAATATCAATAGTACTAAATGGACACAAACTGAAAGCTTTCACTCTAACATCAGGAACAAGACAAGGATATCCACTTAGTAGAGTTCCAGAACTCTATTGAATAATAGAGCAATTTAATAAGAGAAAGAAATAAAAGGAATAAGGTGAAAAAAGGGAGTAGCTAAATTATAACTATTTGCAGATGACGTGATACCCTACATAGAAGACCCAAAAAAATTCCATGGAAAAACTTCTAGATTTAATAAACAAATTCAGTAGCTTGGCTGGATACAAAGTCAACACTCAAAAATCAATAACATTCCAATGCACATATAATAAGCTCAATTATGAGAGAAATTATGAGAATAATATCTCTTTCGGTAGCATGAAGACAAACGAAATAAGTAGGAATAATCTAATGAGGGAAGTAAATGACCTTTAGATTGAAAAGTAGAATACTCTGAAAAGGGATATCAAAGAAGATAACAGGAAATGAAAAGATATACTTGTTTTTGGGTAGGAAGAACCAATATAGTGAAAATGGCCATGTTACAAAATTGTTGAACAGATTTAATGCAATCTGATTAAAATACCAACAGTGTATCTCACAGAATTAGAGTAAACAATTCAATTTTTTTATACAATGGAGTACTACTCTTCCATAATGATAGACTTGAGACGTTTCTAGCTAGAGGATGCACCTTGAAACCATACTCGTAAGTGAAATAAATTGGACACACATGTTTAAATACCTTATCATTTTTCTTATGTGAGAAACCAAAAACATAAATAAGGACAAAAGTGTATAATAGATATTTGGAAATCAGAAGAAATTGTTCAAGTGAGAAGGGGAACTAGGTGGGGGAGGAAGAAAGGGATAAGAAGAGAGAATAGAAGGAAACAAATGGAAACAAAGCTTTTGTAAAGAAAGGAAGGAAGGAAGGAAGGAAGGAAAGAAAGAAAGAAAGAAAGAAAGAAAGAAAGAAAGAAAGAAAGAAAGAAAGAAAGAAAGAGAGATGTTAAGGGGAGGGGAATAGGGGAAAAAGAAGATATGTCATGCACAGGTACAAATTCCGTATAGTGAATGTGATTACTATGTATGTTTAAATGTGTCTATAAAAGAAAGTTTAGAAAACTGTATTACTTAGCTGTTTGGTTTTATTTTAATTTTTTATGTCATACTGTGATAAAGAATGTGAGTCTGCCTAGAAATATGAAAATGCCACAATGAATAAGAAAAATCATTGCAGAATTCAGTAGGGTAGGAAAATCCTCAAAGCAGTGACAAGAATGAATCAATGGCGATGATGATGTTGTATTCATGGTGCCTTCTGTTCCAGTCACTACTGTAAATGCTATTTAAAATTTTTTGTAAATGCTTTTTAAACAGGAACTCTAATTAGATTCTTTTTTCCTATTAGCTGCTTAATAACCACAGGTAGTGGAAATATCTTGCAGATGAGGAAAAAACAAGTAAATACATGTCACAAATCACAGAGTGAAAGACAGAACCTCTGTCTAAAAATCTATCCCTGGGCCACTGAGTTTGGCTGTGATTCTGTAAACTCAGTGTCACAAATTGCTAAGCCAAAATTGAAAGTATAATCTCAATGTCAATAGGATAAAAATATTAGTCATTCTGAGATAATATGGAAAACCCTACAGGTATGTTTAGGACTATTTCATGTTGAAAATATTCTCTGTCTCAAAATATATTATTGTACTGCACTCACCTTTCTCTATGTAATAAAGTGAGAGACTCGGCACCAGCAGGATGAGATGAAGTGAGGTGAGTGGTCTGGGCACTGTTTGGTTTGTTAGGCCAGTCTACTTCTTACTTGGACACAACACTATAATGACATGACAGTGGTTCTATATTCAAGATAAGTGACTAAGTGACTAATAGGGAGACAGTGTAGTGAGTGTCAAATATGGTAAACAAAGAGATGACTGAAGCTCCAAGTTGGACAGAGTAACACAATTTCAGATGTTGTTGAACTTCTCAGAATGATTTGCAACTGAAACATTTTTCCATGTCACATTTTCAAACTGCAGTTGACTGTGTGTAACTGAAACCATGGAAATTGAAGCCACAGGTCTAAAGTTGCACCATGTGTTGAATCAGGGATCTATTTTATTGATTCATACTGTGACTCAAATTATGTTCCCATATTAATAATAGAAACAAGGTCTCCTCTTTACTCTTTCAGACTCAAGAAGTTGACTCCTGGAGCTGCTAGTGAAACCCTATGTCATCCCCAGATAGTAGGCACATTTTACACATTTTACCTGCTTAGTCTATAGCCAACCCTTTCAACCTCCAGACCAAGTGGCAAACCTATGGCATGCGTGCTGCAGAGGGCTGTTTATTATCATTGAAAGCTCTAAAAGGTTCTCCATCATTGTGACTTTGGGCATTAATTGCCCACAGGCCAGGAGGTGCTTTAGAAAGTTCTATGTTGTGGGTAAAACCGACAGCACACTGGACCAGGAGTGAAAAGGTATGTCAATTTATTGTCCCAACACTTTTCCTAAAGAATTTGGAGCCTAAGAACATGGCTCAAATGCTGGATTATATTTGGCTTCCCTAAAAGAGTGAGGCTTAGGGCTGGACCTGGTGGTAGGCACCTCTAATCCCAGCACTTTGGGGAGCTGGGTGGTGAGAATGCAAAACTAATCCCAGTCTGGGCAATTGAGCCACTTGCCAGGACCCTATCTCAAAGTAAAGATCAAGGGCTGGGCATGTAGTGCAGTGCAAGGGCCCTGGCTTAATCTCCCTTACTTTCCTTAACATGGAAGGATGGGAAATCCATCAGTCTAAGCCCCAGTGTAACTTCAGCTGCACTGTCCTATGAAAAAGGGGTGGATTAGTGTCATAGCGGCTGAGACTGTTACTCCACCAGTGAACAGCCACATCTCCCTGAACATCTAGGGCACTTTTTATAACTAAACAGTTGGCATCTTTTCAGAAGGTGGATTATATCATTTTTTCCTCCTTCTCTTTCTCTTTTGTGACCAAGTGAGAAGCAAATCTGCTTTTTTATCACCTGTATTAATCACTATCAAAACACATAGCTGTTGGTTTAATTTGGATACTAATTTATTTACAGCTTGATTTTGCCACTTAGAATGAAATATTATTGCTGAAGCAAAGATGTGAAAGGATATTGTTGTAAAGGGCCTTTGAGTTATAAAAGCTCTACTTGTTTTGCCAAATAATTAATCTTATGTTTAATGAATCTCCCACTGCCCAGAGACCTCTGTAAGCCTGAGATGTGACATTTTGTGTTTGCGGATACTTGATTTAATGATGCCTCTGCTGATTGATCAGTAACAAATGATAGCTCAGCCAGGCAAGACCAGCACGGTTTGCATCTGGTTTGTGTAATGGTAAACCTGGGGTGCCAGCTGCCTGCCAGAAACTCTCCCTAAAACTCAAGTATTGAGGGCAATAATCAGTTCATTAAAAAATGAAATAGCCGAGAGCTGTTATAGTGATTGAAAACGCTTGCTGGGGCTCGCTGGCCCAGTCCACCAGCTGGCAAAGGTGTAGTTGAGCTAGGATTTCTGTTTGCATAACACCAGCAGATGACAGTTACACAAACTGGAGTGAATGGCGCCCCCTGGAGTTGTGTGAGGTGATAGCACTGCATTTGTTGTTCGGTTTTACCATTTTCACAGTATTCCATTATTGTTTAACATGTGTGGCCCTACTTGCCTATATATTCCCTCAGAGCTTGTTTTGTTTTCTTGACTTTCATATTTCCAAGCCCTAGAGGGCTAAATGGCTTAGACACCTGATTTTTAAAAACTTGTTCACTGATTTGAATGAAAGCCCAAATATATTATGTGAAGTCAAAGGTTTTAGCTTTTGTGTCCTAAGAAGAACTTTCCAGAAGTACTATTAATGTTCGTAGATCACCTCAGGTGGCATGTTGTAGTAGTTAGGCATCTTCTGTATACAAGTGAAAGAAGCCCAAATAGAAATGGTTTAGGTCAAAAGAGAGAGAAAAAAAGTGAATTTACTGTTTCATCAAACAGAAAATTTCAGATTTACATCCTTCCGTCTTCAGTCACAGTCAGATCCATTAACCCAAGAGACAACCCCAACACATGCTGGCCACACCTCTGGCCTGCCTTCCTCCTTCTGGGTGTGGCTAGATGTGAATTTGCTCTTCCACCTCCATCAGCATGGCTCCTCAGTCATATGTGGACTATCAGCCACTCCTTTTGGCCAGCATCTTCTTTCCATGACAATAAAAACCCACCTTTCACTTGTACTTCCTTCAATTGTTTCACCTATATCCTAAGCTGGCACTCTAGGATGAGGCACCTGTGTACCCTAAACCTATAATGGCAGCCAGAGGATCAAGCTGAGAGGGGCTGGAGGGAAGGGAAGGAAGGGGACTGGAACCACATGGCCAGAGGGTATAAAGTCAATTCTCTGACAAAACAAGAGCAAATAGATGGTGGGAAAAGAAAGCACACTTCTACTGCCTTATGACCAATTTAGCAGGTAGTGAAACTGCTAGCTCAGAAAAGGCATGGGCTTGACCTTGGGAGTCTAGGGCACTGGATCCAGTATGTTCTTTCCCATGCTCATTCATTTCCTGGTGATATCAGGGCTGTAGGTCATTAGCATTAGGAGTTTGCTTGTTTTAAACTTTTAGCATGGTCCTTTGAGAATATTTTGAGGGTCAGAAGTAGTGAATAAATAAACTGATCATGACAATAGTTTTTAAGTATCTGGTTGTTTACAATTCAACTTTACTTTCCAATTTATGAAAAACAGAAGCTTAACTTTTCTGTCAGATGCACTAAGTAGAAGCAGTCCCCAGAGTGTGGTTTCAACAAAACAACTGAACTCCAATCACTGCTCTCCTGACTACTAAGTGGATTTTCTTTGCTTGAATTTTGATGTGGATCTGGGTTTTTGGGGGTTTTTTGTTTGTTTGTTTGTTTTTTGTTTTTTGAATCTTTGTAACTAACTAATTTGGTACAGGGTCTCACTACACAGCTCAAAATTGTGATCCTCCTGTTTTAGCCTCCCCAGCACTAGGATTGTAGGCATATGCCACCATGCCCAGTTTCAGTGGCCAGCTAGGTGCTGGAATGGCACAGCATGTGGTACCAGGGTTCGAATTCAGGTCCTTGCACTTGTCAGGCAGGCGCTTAGACTGCCAACCTGTCTCCTCAGCCAGTGGGTCTGACTTTGGTGAGAATGTAGTAGCACTGGGGCCTGAGGACTTCTGGGGACTGTGTGTTTTAGAAAATCTCAGGCATTCAATCTGCCACAGCCCAAGCTGCACCGAGGACATTTCCACAGATCCTGTGTGGTTCTGGGTCCACATCTCCACAAGCAACCTGTCCTTGATGACCACCTTTTGCTTAGTTTTGTGTACTTTATAATTCATTTTTTTGTGGGAGTCCATCTTGAAGGAATGAAAAGGATAATGATTTTACAAGAACTCAAGTTGAACCCCAGAGAGGAAGAGGGAGTTAGGGGACCTGCCCTGAAATCAGCTTGCTTATTGAAGTGGACTTGAGGAAATGCAGAGCATGAAAACAACAAATCAGCCTGACTTATCTGAGAGGAGTGGATAAAAATAGTCCCTGCAGGAGGAAATGTGTAACCAAATCCAGTAGTTTATCACATCTTCATGAAACCTTGAAATGACTCTGGATTTATATTGTTTCCAAAAGACATGTGAGCCAGGCCATCTTCTCCTGCCCCTCTGTGAACCCAGAAATCAATCCATTGCTCTCTCAGACTTTGGAAAAATGATATGCTGCTCATGTCAGTGAACCAGCTGCACTTGGGGAATGTGTTTTCCCTCCTTGAATTCACTGAAGCGGAAGGCAGAGAGGATGCGTCTTCCTGAAAATAGCCTCATCTGTACTGAGACCTATACTTTCCAGACCTGAGTGTATTGCTGAAGGAGGCCTCCCTGACATGAGAAAGCTGTGAGATTTCCTTTCCACACAGCTTTTGCCTCCTCTGCACAGGCAACAATGGGCAACTCTGATCTCTTCTTGGAGCTTCGATAAAACAAAGAAAATGGATCCTATTCAAAGAGACAAACTTCCTGTAACACAGGAGGCAAAAACTACGTCGTGGTGGGCCCACCTGTGGCCTCGTACCCCTCCTCTGCCTCAGTTTCTGTCTGTGCATGCCCACTGTTCTGTGTTACAGGTATTCTGGAGATGCGCACTCTAACTGGATGAAATGCAAGTCAATTATTCAGCCTCACAAGTAGCAGTGAAAGTTGGCTAAGTCGTGCCTTTGAATTGCCGTGTTTAACTTGGAGCCTTTTCCCTGTGCCCTCTGTGTAGGAGGTCTGTTGCAGTTTCATATTTATTTGACAGTAATTTTAACATGGCTAATACCATGTTATGTGGAACACTGAGAAACTTTAAGATTCGTTACAACTGTGTCTATTGTTCCTCTCCATATTGGGGACAAGCATTTGCTAATTCCTTTTGGCTTATAAAATAGCTTTAATAAGCAGCAAGAATCCACTTTTATAAATATTGCTTGAATTAGAAAGTATTACAACTAAAAGAGAATGGCACATATTATTGTGATTTCTGAAGAAACTCATGAATGAGTCTGAGTATGTAGTGATCGAGGTGAAGTTTAGCGGTGAACACCTGTTTGGATAGCGTGTCCTAGGTCCTGAGCTCAGTCTCTATCTCATAAAACAAATAATTGAAAAATAGACACCTATAAACTTTGATTTTTCCAAAATCAATTCGTTATTTCCATCAGTCTTCCCTTTTTGTCTACACCTAAGTAGAGGGTAGTAAAATGATGCCTAAATTTGAGGAAAGATAGCATTTGTGTGTTTTTCATTTTGACCTATAAAATATAATAGTTACTGATATCTCCATGAGAACTCCTACGTCAGGGAGCTCTCTAATCTGTGTGCTAAGGGATAAAAAAAAAATTTCTGCTACTTCTTAGTTATGTCAATCTCAACAAGTTAATTGACTTTGCTGTTGATCGTTTCATCCTCAGAATGAGGATAATTATATTACTCATGGCGTGATTGTATGATGTAAATGAAGAAATACATCTAAAGTTCTTAGTGGAGAACCTGACATTTGTAGGTGTTTTAATAATGCTGCTAAGCGTAGCCCTATGTGACAATTGTGAGTAAATTTCCTGGTTGTGTGAACAACATGCTGTATAAAGCACTCAGGCTGCAAAGCCAAACATTGTTAGGTTCCTTTTATAGTCCGTCTATTAAATATATGGATAGTCTTGGAGAACACACTCAAAATTTCAAAACTCCTTTACATCTATGAAAAACACAGAGCTTTATAAAGTTGCATGCTCCATGGTAGCTGAAAAAAGAGCAGGCATTATTAAATAATATAGAAAAAAAACTTCTTTATAAAGAACATGACTCCACCTCTTCTTAAGATGGTGTAAGTTACAAAAATTGAACTGAGAAAAACACTTTTCTGGCTTTAAATGAGTGGTGGAGGGGCTCATCTCTAAATTCCATTCCATGTTTTACTAGAGCCAAAAACCATTGACCAGAAAGGAAGTTCCACATCTTATCTTTAAATATTTAAACAAATGAATGCTTTATTTTCTGCTTATTTGTAAAATATGGAAAGAGGTCTAAAATGATGGATAATTTGGCAAGTTTCCTTTTTACAGCAACAGAGAAAATAATTAAGCAATACAAAATTTCCAAAATCAATTCCTTATTTTCATCAGTCTTCTCTTTTTGTCCACACCTAAGTGGAGAGTAGTAAAATGATGCTTAAATTTGAGGTCAAATAAGATTCCCCAAACAAACTTCATGAGTATGAGACCAATTGTACCAGCTTTTTTTTTTTTTTTAACTTTTGGCTGTTGACTTTAATTAGACCCCAAGTAAATCTACCTCCAAATATTAAATCTTAAAAAGTTTAACTACTTTTAAGGAAGAACATAGTCCTTGAAACTTTTTGTTTACCTATAAACTTCTAGAAATAAGGATTACATGGTTGCTGAGGCATTTGTCATATTTCAAAGTCTAGCTCTTATCTGAAGCATCGAGGTAGAGTTAGTCTTGAGAGATTTTTTATCTTATAAAAATAACTCACCTCTTTCAACTTCATGTAAAGATGGCAGACTGGGCTGAAATGACAGAAAATGCCTAGAGGGAAACATTGAATGAATAACTTTGAAGGAAACTATTTTCACCAAAGACTTGTCCAGATTTAATTAGTTATGGAGGTTAAAGGGAGGGAGAAAGGCCAAGAGCCTGCAGGGGTTGCAGGAGTAATGTGTCAAGGAGAAGTAAAGCCTCACGTGGAGAAGGAAGTGTTGGTGCTTGAAGCTTTAATAATTCGGTGACCTAGTGTCAAGTGTTGTGATTTCCAGTGGCAGGGGAGGTAAAAATATGAAACATTAACCAGTCCCGTCCTTTGCTGAGAATCCTCCATCCCATACAGTCTTCTTCAGTGTACTGGTTATATTATCCTTCAAAACATTTTCAAACAATGTCATTTGTTCCACCAGAAAGGATAAAATGTGAAGGTCATGGCTCATAATTAACACCATCACTCAACAAGCAGAATTAATCCTTCCCTTGCAGAGTTCTATGTGAATTTAAATCAAATACCCCATGGAAACCATGACTTTACAAAAGACTACATATGGAGATCCAGAACTCAACAACCAGAGCTAAAGATAGAATGACATTAGTAAGGATTGTGACGCATGTTTATTTTCATTATAAAACATCTGGAGTAATTCAAATGTCATGTAAGCATTACCAAATCTATAAATCTGTGGCAGCAGTTGCTGTTAAACTGGTTAATGTTAGCTTGTAGTAACACTGTAGGACAGTAGTTGGCGCATAGTGGGCTTCTGATAGCAACAACTTGCTTGTAGGTGATAGTTCCAAGAAGATGGAGATCTACCATAAAGGGCAGTAGACAAAGCATAAATAACATGGTAAACAGAATCCCATTTATATTTTTATAAGCTATATGTGCATTCAGATACATGTACACACATTTACATTTCTTAGAGTTTAAGCTACTAAAATATCTTTGTATTATAATTTTATTATAGAGCCATAATTAGTAAGGCACGGAAAAATTATCAGATGTATTAAAGGCTCAAATTGGGGTAGAATAATATGCAAAATTCAGACTGGGAAGACTGAATACTGTGCTGAAGAGCATGGATTTATTCTATAGGAACAGATGAGCTGTAGGAATTTAACCGTGGAAATGATGGTGACTTCTTGACTTTTCAAAGGAGACCAGTATAAGGCATTGAAAATGTTGGGGAAAAAAATGATAATAGCAGTGGAATCAGAAAAAAAGCATATTCAGGAATGATGTAGATCATACAGTCTGGACTGAGCTACAGATTGTCCAAAATGAGAAACCTGAGAGTCTTAAGATTTTATGATTTTGGAGGATTTTTTTGCTCACAAACTCACATATGGACTTCTACAGTACTAAATTTTCCATGTGTATTAGTAATAAACTATTTCACTAAATTGAAGGAATAACTGCTACCATCACAAACAGAATTTCTCTTTTCTCTTTTTTTTCCTTTTGAGACAGTGTCTCACTGTGCATTCCAGGGTAAACTTGAAGTCATTATGTGGCCCTGGCTGGCCTCGCGGCAATCCTCCTAACTCAGCCTCCCAAGTGTTGGGATTACAAGTGTATGCCTGTATGCCCCAGAATTCCTTATTTGCATAAAATCTCAAATTAGAGCTTTACTAACTATATCTTTTAAAATATATTTTAGCAGTATGTGGTTCTGTGGATTTTAAGTAATTTTAGTGTCTTAAGAAAGAGCACTTTACAATGCAGATCAAGTATTTTCATTTTCAGTATATTCTCTTTTTATATTTTTCTATATTATGAATTTAATTGTTATTGTTAATTCAGTGGTATTTGTTGTTTTCACTGTTTTAGCTTAGCATACTGATATTTGATAATATTTCCATTATTTATAAATCGTGAACTCTTTTTGAAAAAAAACCACACACATATTTGTTTAAAAATGAGTATTGCTCAGATTCCTTAAAACTGTGCTGTGGACACTTATAGTTTTTGGTTCTGTCATTTTGCATATAGTTGACAATGACCATAATAGTTTAAAATGTTCATGAAGTTTTGATAGAGATAGGTACAGGTTATGTTGAAAGAATTTAACTTAACACAATATATTATGTAGATAATATTAATTTTCTTCAGAGATCTTGAAATAAGTGATCAATTTTAGATATGTTGACTTCAATTAAGACAAAGCTGTAAAATCTCCTAGGGCTATGGTATCTCTGTCCTGCATTAAAAATGATTCAGAATCTCAAACTCCATTATAAATTCTTACAGCTGATAAGCAAAAATGATTTTATTTGGGCAGATGAAGGGTAGATTTTTTTTAATAGCGTGGAGATACACATTGAATACTCAATTTGGATAAAGGCATTATGTGTGGAATAAATAAATGAATGCGGGAATATTTTTTAAAGCTACATTTATGTAGTCCAGAATCATCAGATTTTGGTTTGGTGGGGGGGTGGTAAATAAGCCATAAATGAAATAAATATAGGACCACAATATGTGGAATATTGAAATTTTCAAATGTAACACTTTTCAATTCTATATTAATTTGGTAAAATTAGTACTATGTGAAATTTACATGAAGTGGGAAGAGGTAAGTCTAGGGCAAGTATATGGATTAAAGCTCTTACAATAATTCAAACAAAAATGCTAACAGTGAAAATGATCTTAGAGTCAGAAATGGGAGCTGAGATGAAAGGCAAGCAAGTTTCGAGGGCAGGTGAATTCATCAACTAGTATTGCTGAGTACACAAGTGTTGAGCAAGATAGACAGTCTGATGCGTTTTATAGGAGATGAAGGAAAATGATTTAGTAAACAAGCTCCCTGGATATAATGATAGATAAAAAGAAGAAATTGAAGTGTTCTTGGAAGCATCAACTTGAGATTGGTGATCTTGAATTTTTTGTTCAGGAGATATCCTGAGCTGAAACCTAGAAGCAAAGAAGCAAAGGACATTTCCTGCTTAGCAAGAGGAAGAATAAGAGCAAGTGTTCTAGGGTGGCCAGGTGTCCGCTGTGCATACAGATAGAGGTAGCAGGTTGTCTGTTCCTAGCATGATGACAGGGACAAGAGGCTCTGAAATGAGATAGAAACCAGCAGCGACCTGATCGGGTGGTGCTTGATGGCCTCAGTGAAGAGTCTGATTTCAGATTTGGCCACTGCAAATATATTGGGGGGGGGGGTAATTTAGCGGATGAAGTGAGTAAAAGGTGGTGTGATATGATCTGATCACTGAGAGAGAGAGATGAGAGGGGAAACGTTAGTAAGTATCTGACTGTACTCTGGTGCAGAAGAAGACGGGGGTGGAAGAGCTAGCATGGGAAGCAGTATGGTGCTAATGTGCAGTCCCTGAGAGAGGAAGGTGTTTCAAGGAAAGGGTGGTGCAGTGAAGCCTAATGTCAAATGGGGCCACAAGGTTGAAGTGGCATCTGGATCTGAGGTGTCATTTCCCACTTCACGTCTTTAGATCTGATGCTGATAAATTACCAAGGAAACACATTTACTCCACATCTGTGCACTTCTCATGATAGATGGCACTGAAACTTGCACTGAAAACAGGTTCAGCCCGGGAGACAGCTCAGTGTCATAAGCACCTTTGTCTCAGTTACTCTTCTGTCCCTGTTGGGACAAATACCTGACACTCAAAATGAAGGAAAGAAGGTTTATTTAGCTCACACTTACTGGAGGTTTCAGTCTACACTCAGCTGGCTCCAAGGCAGAGTAGCACATGGCATGGCAGACAGTGGCAAAGAGCAGAGAGCAACTGGGAGGAGTAGTGGCAACAATGGCATCAGAGAGGCAGTCTATTTTTCTCTCTGTTATGTTACATTCAGACTATCCACCCCAGGCTGGGGGAAGTACTCACACCCATAATCCTAGCAGTACTAAGACCCATAATCTCCGTGGATCATGAGTTAATCTCAAACTTTAGAAATCCCCACCCCATGACTGCATGAGGCTTTGGGAGGAGAACTAGATATAAACCATAATAGCCTGCCTAAAAAATGTACAGTCCAGAGTTTGATCCCTGGCATCAAAAAAAGAGAAAAGAAAACAGGTTTAATGTTATTAATGTTTGAACTGGATCTGTACTTTAACCATTAAAGATATACCTTTTTAGGATGACTGTTTCTGTTTAATTTTTACATGAGGATACCTTCTAAATAGAAGGTTTCCTGTTGATAGACTAATTCCAACATAGCACTGGCTTATTCAATGAAACCTCTTTAAAAACAACACAGATTGAAAGAGAACAAAAGACCTGAGGTGTATGCCAAGCACTGGAGTAGACATCGGTTATAAAAAGTAAGGAGAGTAACTACCATCCTTCACCTTCTAAACTTGTGACCAAACAAGGAACAAATGTGAGCGAAGTGAGAAGCCCACCATGGGACAGGATCGTGAGGACTTGTGTCCAGGAGGGACCTTCCTGTGAGAGGGATTTTTGCTGGTGTCTGATAAACAAGGAGGGGTTATTTTAGAGGGCCGGGATGGAGGTGGAAAAAGGGTCTGATATTCTTAGTGTGGTAAGACTGCAATTTCCAGTGATTAAATTGAAAACCTAGTCTCAGTGTTGTTCAGAGCATCCTCACTATTGCTTCTAAGGCCTGTCAGCTGATTGAACAGGGCATATTCACATTATCGAGGATAATCTTCCTTAACATGTGCCGTTAGGCTGTCTTCAAATACTGAATGCTCACATCTTTGTTAGAACCTTCTATGCTACAAATCATTGTTACTACCTAACTAGGAAAGATTGGTCCCAAGTTTATGTTGTCTTAGTTACCTGCAGTAATTGTTTAATTTTTGTAATATTTTTCTCCATGATATTTTTGTTCAAATCTCTGAGGGTTACTTCATTTATAACTATGTCCATTAACAGGGACTAAAAAAATGGCCAAGCTTTTCCATCAATCACTATATACAGCCCTCTGCATATTTCTTTTTTGGGAGGCAGAGCGATTTACTAGGAATCAAATTCAGGACCTCATGTTTGCCAGGCAGGCACTGTCCTCCTGAACTAAATTCCCAGCCCCTTTTTGCATATTTCTGACATCCTAAAATTAAACACTTTAAAGTGAAAATCAAATACTAATGAACTATAAATTAATTATATTTATATAATAATAGAGTAATTACTATTATAAATTCAGATTGCCACAAATTGAATACTTTCTCTTTCGTGATTTCTTTTTATAAGCAGAAGACTTCATGGACAAGGAAAGTATAACATCACCCACAGCAGCAAGGATAGCCCTAGCATGCAGAAGGTCATCAACTCATATTGATCTTTGAACAAACAAGTGGAGAAAAGACAGCAAACTATGCTACGTCAAAGTCAGAGGTCACAGAGATGAGGAAATTAAAGAAAGTGATTAAAGCCAGGAAAATTAAACAAAAGACATACACTTACAGCACGTGTGCTCTGTCAACACAGGTTTTAATAGAGATATATAGTGATTTTTACAGAATTATTTATTTGGCAAGGTAGAATTTAGTAAGCAAACCTATTACATTATTCTAGGCTGAAACAATAGGTTGCCTGTAAGAATTTTTCTATCTCTTAAATGAAATAAAATTTCAAGCACACAGAAAAAAATTGAAATAATCAATAGTGTAGGATTTGAAAATCTTCAAAAAAAAGATACAGTCCCTCCTGAAGTCTTCCCTTCTCATTATTATCTGTGTGTATCACCTACTGTGCTCCACCTATGGGGTCCGTGACTTGTTGATTCTCTCAATTAAAATGACGTAAATTGCATAAAAGTTAGTTATAACTTGCTTTACTTAGTAAATGATGGATGTTCTTCTAGATCAATATATACAATTCTGTCTCCTTGCTTTTGTTGGCCAGTGTGCTCTTGGTTGGATATTTCAGTATTCCTCCATAAGAGAGGAGTGTTACTCAGTTTCATTCAAATTTCAGCTGTCTTTTATTATGATATCATTTGTTTTTAATTAACAAAACTACAGTGACTATTTTGTGCATATGTTTTTATATTGTTCATTATTTCTATAAAATGGTTTCTAACAAGTGAAATAATCCTATTTGGAGGCATTCAGAGTTTGAATTATTATATTGTCAGATTCTTTCTACTGTGTACCTTGTATACTCTAGACAGTATATACAAATGAACATTTTGGTTCTTCATCATTTAATAATTTTAGCTACTTTGTGAAAAGCAAGTTTACTATCTTGCTTTGTTAATTTATTAAATTGGAAGAAAGTAATAAAAGTGATCTTGAAAATTTTTCTTTAAGTAAATATGTTAGAGACAGAGAAAAGTATGCAATAGAACAAGAGGAATCTACAAGAGTAGAATTCAGAGACCGTGAAGGCTTAAACTGGAGCAGAAAGCAGTTCCTCTATTTCAAAGATAAATGCATGTCAGGTATCATGTTAACTGTAAATCACTGCTAGTAACAGGCATGTTTGGCAAGCATTTCTTTAAAAGTAAAAAGCAAGAGTTCTTTTTTCTTTTGAAGTTAGAATTCATTCAATACTTCTAAATTTGCAATACATTGAAGGCATTATGTATTCAACTACTTGAATTTAAATGACGAATCCAGTAATACGTTTCTTGAAATATCGACCATAGTCTTTGTCTTCTGAAGAATATTTTAATCAAAATATTAAAAATAAGCTGGAGTCTCATTCAAATAGTTAATTCCAGCTGCCTTTTGTTGTAATATATCATGAATTATCTCTCTGATGGATGGGTAGCCAAATGTAGATAAAATTAGCTTTGCAGTCATTCATTTTAAATTGCTCTCGAATCATTTGGAAGTAAATTCCATTTCAGAAGAATATGCTTCAAGTCTCAGACAAAGAGATAATGGTTCTATATTTTATGATATAAGCAATAATAGTTTAAGTCTTATGATTCAGAAATGTAGAAACTTATGTATTAAGTTGATGAAAATTAAGCCTTGATATATAGTAATAAAACTGGCTTCTTAGATTGATGTTCATAGCATAATATTTTCTTGTCAAGAATTAGGTGGAATGAAAGCCTATAAAAATTATACATGTTACAAAGCTTTCTTTTCTTGTATAAAAAATGTAAAAGCAAATGCCTGTGGAAGATAAGAGAAAAGGAAATACAGAGATTTATGGATATTAAGATAAAAATCGCGCTACTGTTGGAATGCCATTGTTGAGTAATAGTGGAAAGCAGAAAATTAAGGCAAAAGTTAGAATGGAGAAAAATGAGTAATAATGCTCCATCTAAGTCAGAAGAGACAATTATAACTTAAAATTGATACTGAAGTCAGTGTGAGAACATAAAGCAACTTTGGAAATTCTACCTCATTAATTTGAAGAAACTACTTGTAGAAAACCTTTTTAGAATTTTGTTATTCAATTCATTTAGTCCATCTAGAGAAATATAGTTCATATCAGCCAGGAAGGAAAGCATTCTTATAAAATATAACAATTTGAGATAACTATAGCATGGTGTCAGAAATAAATTCACTGTCTGAAGTTGTAATTCACAAACTGAGTTCCTATTATCATGTTGGTATCACCACTTGAGATATTTATATTAAGAAAGAAAGTGGTAAGAAGACACATTCAACGATCTCTCTGTGGAGAGAAAAAGCCCAAAATTGTCCATTTATAGCTTCAAGTTTTACAGCAGGACTTTAATAACGTCAGAATAGTGGTTTACATATAAAATAGTCTCTCCAATCAAGTAGATACTTTAATGTTATCACCGTGCTCTGAACGGTTCTCTAGTGGCTGGGAAGGAAGTGGCGTCTTCACGACAGGGACCAGCCTCTGGGGGGGCCCTGGTGAGCCCTGGGTGCAGCCACAGGAGTGTCCCGCGTAGACGCCACACTCACCACACCTGCATCCCGCTGCAAGCACACTTAGAGAACGAGCTGGGGCTGAGTTTCTCAGTCTAAAAGTGTCTTGTCTTCTTGATCATATCCAATCACAATAAAATCTTGGAAGCACCAAATACGTTCTCAAAGAAATATCGACCAATAAAGAGGTCATTTCCTGTCAGACTTTTTATAAAGTGACATACTTCATTTCCTGGTGTGTAGATTGGGCTAGATGACCTGCGCTGTCCCATAGGACCGATGCTTTGTTTTAACATTATTTTGTCCCCATTTGAGAAATTTTAATAAATTTTTAACAAGAGTCCCTGAATTTTCATTTTTCACTGGCTCGTAGAAGTTTGATAGCCAGTCTTGTTTGTGAGTATAATAATAGTTAAGATATTTCCAATTTATAAATGACTCTGAGGTACTATAAATGCCAAGCTACCTCATGAACATTTTACAAATGATAAACATTGCTATTATAAGATTAATATTAATGCTTTTATAATATTTTTTTGACTTCCAAGGATATGCCTTATACTATGCTAGAATTAGGAAAATGAAAACGAAAAGCAACACTGGGCCTGCCTTCAGGCAGTCTTCCCTCTAGTGTTGAATATTTGTTATATACTTCTGGGTTTTGGAAAGTTGGTAATACTTACATCAAACTTTGATATAGCTGAAAATTAAATCCCTCCATTTATGTGAGAAGCAAATGCATAGTCCAGAACAGATAAATGTCCATATGGAATGTGTGGCATTTTCCGTGGATCACTTTTTTCCCTCATTAAATACACACAGATACAGTAGAAAACTTTTAAGGCAAAATTTCTAAAATGCCACGTTCTGAAAAGTGCTGCCAATACGTGGCATTTTCATAGAGCAAGAAGTGAATAAAGTGTTCTCCTAGAGTGCCGCACAGATCTTCTCGTCATTGTTTGCGAAGAGTCTCCCGATCCTGTGTTCCAAGTGGAGAAGGCGAGAATTTCACAATAGCCCAGGAGACCACTGATCACCAGTCCATCTGGATTTTGGTGTATTTATTCCACCATACATATGTTCTTATTCTGGGTCCTGAATTCTCTTTGCAAATGTCATGTCTATTATAGAGCTAGAAGTGATACGCCGTATTAATATGACTTCATCTAGGCCTTAGCCTGGACTTTACAGTCTGACTGTTAATAAGCAGTGCTAACCAACTACACAGCTTTCTAGAGCAACACTGGAAAGGTGAACAAAAAAAAAAAACATTTCATTTTTTGTTAGCGTGTTACAGCTAAATAAAGTAATGGGTTTCTTTGTGACAAATTCAGGCACACTTTAAAGCACTTGTAATGAACGAAATCATTTCTTGCTAAATTTTATTTAGGTATTAAGAGGTATCCTGAAAAATTAAAAAAAAAAATGTGAAGCCTAAAATCCTAGGTTTATCTTTGTAGGGATCATTTTGTCTTAAGACTCAGCTAAACAAATACAAAGTTAGCTTGCTCTTACATTTTTAAAACATATCATTGAATTATTACTTTTACCTCAGCACTTACTAGAGTCCTTTGGATTTGACAGTGTGTGTGTGCTTGCTCATCTCCCATAGTCTTAGTAGTGTGTGGCAAAATAATCAGACTACACAGACATGCGCAAGTCAGGGTAATCGATATTTAGTATCTTTAGGAACTCTTGGCATAGAAGCTGCACGCATGTATGCTCTAGTTTTGAATAAAACACCTGGTGTCTCTTTGTCACTCTTTTTAAAGGAACTGGAACAAATTTCACTTAATAGCTGAAAATGAGGCTTTTCATACTTTACAGGTTGAAGTAAGTATATAGTTAATTGCATTCACATATTTTTGCACATGGAAACACACCACAAGAAAAATGATACCTAGTTTTCTGCTTCACTTAACTTTGGGGTGATGATGATTCAGTACAGTAGATCATTTTCTGTAGAAGTTGGCCTTGCTAGAGAGATAGCTGAGTAGAATAAGTGCCTGCCTGGAAAGTGCAGCGTCCTGAGTTCAATCTCCGGTACCAAAAAAGAAACAAAAAAACCATTTTGGGGGCTGAGGGAGATGGCTCAGTGGAGTAAGCGTTTCCCTGGCAAGCACAAGGGCCTGAGTTCAATCCCCAGTTCCGCCAATAAATAAATAAATAAATAAATAAATAAATAAATAAATAAAATAAGATGGCCTTATGTTTTGTGGGGCTTTACTGATCATCAGCACTGCCCATCATCACATACAATAATACTCGCTTTAGAAGGAAACAGATTGGAGAAAGCCTTCAGGCCTCAGTTATGTCATGATGGATCTGTCGGTAGTGCAGTTTCTCTTCCTTCTACCTTCTTGAGCTGCCTTTATTTGAGCAATGCGTTCTTGAATGTTGACTAAAGGAGTGAAATTGATTGAAACAACTTTATGCTTTCGGAAGCTGATAATCTGGGTCCTTGTTGTTGCACAAGGGGAAAAACTAGAAATGATGTCCTTCTAGAAAAAAACGTGAATTGAAAAGGTAAAGTGAGAAAAAAAAAAAAAGAAAAACAGCTGCAAGAGTTATCACTTACATGTGATGGTTGTGGAGCAGCTTTGAAGGCTGCTTTGGTCCATAGTACAAGTGAAGCCACTTTGCACTGAGGAACAGAATGGCAGAGTCTGCATGGCATCACTATTAGACAGTTAGTGGACAGATGTCCACTTCGCCAATGTCTAAGTCTCCAAAAATGGACCAACTTCTGAATGAATAATGAGATAGGTTTCAAGACAGCATCTGAGTAAACCGGTTAATAAGTGCCAATTGCATACCTTTGTGACTGAATATGTATATGTACATTTAAAGAACTTATGTAAAAAGTTTTAAGTTTGACCTGGGAGTTTTAACACTGCATATTAGCATATTTATGGAATTAATAATGGCTATACTTTCTCTATCCCTCATAGCAAGGTGAGGTTATTATTATTATTATTATTATTATTATTATTATTATTTGTATTTTTAGGGAAGGGTCTACAAGGTGTTCAGGGTCTCATTACTAGATAGGACTTGTAGTGATTCTCCTATTTACAGCCTCCCAAGTGCTGGGATTACAGGCATGTGCCCCATGCCCAGTCTTAATTGCTGTCTCAGTGTACCCTGGGGGTGGGGCCAGCATGGCAGGCCCAGGATTGAACCCCTGGCCCCTGTGCTTGCTTGCAGGTGCTTTAATCCACTGAGCTAGTTGGCTAACCCTAAGTTTATTTTTTGTACTATATTTGAAAGGCTCTTTTTCCCTTGACTTCTGAAAAGAATAATAGAGGTTTTTACCAAAACGGCTTATATAATTTTTTAAAAATTTGGAATCATGCAGCATCCAAATTTAAAATATACATGTGTATAAATCTCAAATGATTTTTAGGCTCAATTTATTCAGTAGAGTTGAAACATCAGGGTCAAAGCAGAATACATGATAATTTTGTGTGCCAAGAAAATGACTATGTTGTTCTTTGTGATAATCTTCAATAACATTCTAATGAGAACAGGTTTTGTCAGTCATGTGACATTGCAAATGTAGCTTCAAAACAAAACCAAACAGCCTTCCATCCTCAGTCCTACTAGGACTCTAGTACTGATTGACATTGCTGTATTTCTAGTTGTTAAAGTAATTCTGAAATCAAATATATCTATCTACCTATCTATACTATAACTGAGTGTTACACATTTGGCAACTTTTGACAATAATAGATTCAAATATAAATATCTTTAATTTACTTTCCTGGTGTTTCTACTTCTTGCAAAAACTTTAAAGTTTACCAACTAGTCTCGTGCTTTTCAAAAAAAAATTCTCTAGTGCTGTTTCTTTGCCGTTTTCAACTAGTAAGAATAACTATATCTTGGGAAGTATAGTAATTATTATAGATGTCACCGTTATTGAGTACCTGATTTGAGTTTTTATTCCTGTTTTGCTATGTGCTGCCTGTGACTTTAGATCAACTTTTGTGTTTGTAGAAATAAGAATAGTAATAATCCAGATCCTTAGTTGAGCAACTACTCAGTAGACCTAACACATAACAATCAAGTCACTCAATTAGTTCATTTATAAATGATTATTTTGAAATGAATTGCAAGTAACAAGCAAGTTATTGTGCTGACTATTTTTTTACTTTTTTTTTTTTACCAGATGATGACTTTTTTCATGAACTTCCAGAGACTTTTCCATCTGACCCACCAGAACCTCTGCCACATTTCCTTATTGAGCCCGAAGAAGCTTATATTGTAAAGAATAAGCCTGTGAACCTGTACTGTAAAGCCAGCCCTGCCACCCAAATATACTTCAAGTGCAACAGCGAATGGGTTCATCAGAAGGATCACATCGTAGACGAGAGAGTAGATGAGACCTCTGGTGAGTCTTCCATGGTATTTAGATTGAAGTTCAAGCTTCAGCGATTACTTCTCCCTGTTGTCATGCTGCTGTTTCAGTTAGTGAAACTGAAGTGACATTATTATCTTTTTGCAAAAGGTTTTTAGTTAGGATTTGGTGATCTCAACCCAAGCATTACAGAGTAAAACATGATGCACAAATCTTGACTTGATTTCTGCTGGTCTACATGAAATTAAAACATGATTCATACTCAAGATGATAAAAAAATGAAGGAATAGACTGAACACAGCATGTTAAGTGTCTGGTGAAAGATATCTTTGAATTATTCTTATATGGTCATCAATTGTAAATATCCTGAGATCTGGGGAGCACATTCAGCTAAGAATCAATTTTGCTTATTGAATATACTGCTAACTGTTAGTCTATATACATTGCCCCTTGCATTTTTTTTATGTATTTAGTACAGGATATACAGGATCTCATTACACAGATTAGACTCACAGCAATCCTCCTGTTTTCAGCCTCCCAAGTGCTAGGATTACAGGCATGCACCACCACGCCCAGTCTCAGTGGCCATCTCAGCACACGCCGGGGGTGGGGCTGGCATGGCATGCTAAGGATCTAAACCCGGTCACTGTGCATGCCCAAGCAGGAGCTTTAGTCTGCTGAGCTAGCTCACTACTCCCCTCCCCCATATTTCTCAACAAAGTTGTAAATTTTATAGATTGAAAGTACCCTGTACCCCTAGCCTCCATGCCCAAGTACTTCTCGCTTCCTCACTCTCATCGCATGTGGAGTTGTGTGCTGGAGGGATGTGTGAGGTCTGGGAGCAGAAGAGGGCTCTGGTACATCTGCTTGTGGGTGTGTCCCTTTCGCTGACTCCATTAGAGTGAGAACCTCTGATTTCATCATTCTGTAAATAATAATAAAATATTAAATGCATAGGAAGTCATGTGGATATTAATGACCTGTAGGACTTAGACTGATGGTATAGGAAGCATTCTGGATAGCAATTTAGTGTAAGACAGTAGCAGAATCTCCCAGAGTTCTCAAACTGGAAATCTAGAGTACTGTCTTTGTGTTTATTTTATTTTTTTTTCTCTCCATCGGGAAGAATAATTCTTTAGATGTTCAGATCCCTTCCAGATTGATGATTTTATAAGACATACACCTTAAGTATTATTACTTCACCATGAAGGTTTGCAGGCTAGTTTCTTTATTAGTCTTTATTAGTATGTGTTCGTAGTGCATAACGAACACATTCAATCATTCACATTTCATCATTCATCATTCATCATTCACAAAGCCTCTTGAGGCTTGTTACTTTCCCTTCTCCAAGTGTGGAGTTAACCAAAGATGAGCACAGATCTGCTCTGTGAAGGTGGTTTACCTTCCGTCCCCCTAACAACGCAAGTACTGTATCAAGGAGATGAACATAAGGAAGTGCAATAGACTATGAGAGAACTGGGAAGAGGTGACTTACATGGAATATATACATATATAAAATATAAGTGGTCCTAGGGTCCCAGGGGGCAGTTCTGCACCATTTCTTGTCAACTGATGAATCCATGAGTCCATTTCAACTAAGCTGCCAATGCAGAAGTAACTGGGGCTGTCCACTTGTAGGGTAGCTTTTTTCAGAGAATTGCTCTGTCTCTTGGTCTAAATACTCTTAAAATAATATTCTTCCCATGAACACAGATGTCTCCAAAATCTCAAGTGAATTTAGTTTTATTAATTTCAGCTCATTTATTTGTAAAAATTTCAGAGGCATAAACATGTAATGGTAAGAAAAGAAAGATATCATGAAAGCTAAATAAGACTCACAACATAGGCTTCTCTTTACCAAATTAATGAGAATGCCAATACTAGGGTTACATGTTAAAACACAACTCTGATATTCAGCCCTTCTGCCAAATGCAATGTACGTTGTCACACACACACACACACACACACACACACACACACACCCCACAGATTTTCTTTCTATGAAACATTGGTTTTCTATGTTTCTGCACAAAAGTAATCAGTATTTCATACACCGATAATTAAAAATACCTCTAAAAGTTACTGGAAGCTAAATGTATAACATTTATCTTCTAATTCAAGATAGATAAGCAGGAAGTAAGGTTGGACTTGGGAGACCAAGGACTGGCTTGGTTCTCCAGAGACACTGCTGTGCAGCCACGTGCTATAGTTGTTGTTAGCTTTCATTTTTTTCTGAAATTTTATGGGAAAGGCAGGAACCCTACTAATGCTTGCATACTACATACAAGAAAGTATTACCTCTAATCAGGAGAAAATGGAAGATGTCCATGGACGCTGGTATTATTTGGTATTGTTTTAACCTACTAACCATGTCCTTAGAAAACAAATAATTAAAAAGGTTAAACATTATGACAAAAGTGGGAAGTTATTATGAATGATACCTGGTATAATTTTGTATCTCTGCAAAATGTATGCAGTCTCAGAAGGGAAAATCTTAAAATCATGGAGAATATACAAAAATGGCTGAAACATCACACACCTTTTTAATATAAGTCACTTCAAATTAAAATGCAATAAATGGCATCACTTTAATATAAATTCAAATATATATATAGATACAGCATTTTAAAAAGAAAAGAATAGGTGCATAAGTGTGTGTGTGTGTGTGTGTGTGTGTGTATGCATGCATGCGCGCACATGCATTGTGTGTGTGTGCGCAGGATCTCACACTCGCTAGGCAAACACTCTGCCACTGAGGCACCTTCCCAACTTTATAAAGCAAACTTTTAAAGTCTACTCCAAGCAAGCAAACAAACAAACGTAAAAATTAGAACTATAGCTTGAGTATATAAAAAATGTGTATTGTTCTTAAATATGAAAGATGGAAAGTTTTGCAATGTGTGCTATTTATAAATGAATGTATAAGTTCGTCAATCCTGTGAAACTAGTAATGAAGGAACAAATCCTGAAACATGAACAAAGGGACCTAGCGCTTCATAAATCTATTATAGAGCTAAAGAAGCTAAAGAAATTTCATCTCAGTAGAGGGCAAAACACCTATATTAATGGCTTAAAGTAAATAAAAATACTTGAATGCTTTAAGGCTTTCAGGAAGTGATACAATAAGCCTTTCAACAATGCAGGAAAAAGTTGATTTTACCTGAGTTGAGATAAGGTAGGCATTCGGAAAGGAGAGAGAGGGAAGCCAGGAGGAAGGGAAGGCATGGAAGAAACTTGGAATCCACTTCATTCATTAGATTAATTGGAAGTGTTGGGGCTTAAAGCCATCATCACTAGGAGAAAATCTTGTAATTTATTGACTGGTGAGTTGGTTTCAATAGTAAGCCAAGCCTTTTTAAATAAGACACAAAATCTAGAGAATTTATAGTGAAATATTAAATTTGAATATCCAAAGAAAGAAGATTACAAAGGGAGCCAAGAAACAGATTTACAACAACGGGTATGGGGCTGGGGAGATAGCTTGGCAGTCTAAGTGCCTGCCTGGCAAGCACAAGGACCCTGGGTTCCTTCGCTGGTACTGCATGCCCTGTCAGCCCCAGAACCCTCAGTGCGCAGTGTGGGACACTGAAAACAGTGTGGTGGTGCATGCCTGTAATCCCAGTGCTGAGAGGGCTGAGACAGGAAGATCACTACAAGTGTGAGCTATGTAGTGAGACCCTGTACTAAATAAGTGAATGAATGAAAAATAAAATAATAAATGATTGAAAACTTTTTAAAACCTGTTATTAATATCTGTGGGTAGGTATAAAGGAGTTAATTTAACATATAAATACATTTTAACTTAGAGAAAAGATGAATAACCCATTAGAAAATTGAGCAGAGTTTGAACACAGACATAAGGGAAAAGGAGTATTTTGTTGATGGAGGTATGAATTGATACAAACTCTTTATAGGCCAGTTTCAACAATTTGCCGTACCAATAAATATCTGGAAGCTAATGACCACCACTTTGACAACCTCTTGTAATCTGAGAGGCCAAAAGTAATTTGTATTAAAATGTTTCAATACATTTAATATTAAAATATTTATGTAATTTTTTTCTTTTCCTGGTGTACACACATACGTTTTTTGCCTCTCACTCTCATATACACTTCTTTTTTTTCCTCTGACCAATAATTTCCATACTAGGAAATATCTAAAAATAAAAATCCAAATGTGCGCAGGACTCAAGTAGCGAGTTGTCCAGCTGCCTTCCGCACCCTCTTAGAGTCATCTCAGGCACTGTTCTTCCCGAGGTGAAAAGTGTGGTGCCTTTCCAATCACCAGTGTTGCCCCACATGTGAAGTTTTGGAAAAATCTCTCAAATAAAAATTTTCAGGAAAAACAAATCTAAAAACACTGTGTATGACATAATCCCATTGTGCAAAGTAAGAATATACACATACATTTGTATATGCATTGAAATTTTTTGAGAAATCTGTATGAAAACGTTGATAGTTTTGGACAGACTTTTACTGCTGGGTTTCTTTTTGAATCCCATGAATGTATTGTTTTCGTAATAAATAATGAATCCTGAAAAGAAAGTCCACACCACTTTATTGCATCTCCTTGCTTCTATCATAAATCTCCAGTCTGGACAGATTTGTGGAGAAATTTTGTAGGTCTTTTGTATTAGAGCTCTTTGCTTTCCTAGGAGATCAGAATCACTATGAATGGAACTGAAATAGAGTTGTTTGTTTTGGTTTTATTTTCCATAAAAATGGATTCACCTGCACTTTTGCTTCCACTGTCCCTTTAATTCAGAGTGGCCCCAGTAATGTTGGGGCCTTGGTGGTTTTTAACAGCGATAAAAATTAAAACATAATACATCTTGAAATATATTACAAGTCAGGGAAAATTTGGGGGATATTTAAAAATTCTAAATTGATTCTCAGATGACAGGACAGACAAAAAGTCACTGCAAAAAGTTGCTTTCTGAAGATACTTCTGCCCTACAATGATTCTTTGAGACTTATTTAATGTCAATCAGACAGAATTTTGCAAGTAAGAAAAATCAATTGTGTTCATTAAACCTCACACATACTTTCATAATAAAAAAATCACTAAACATTAAACCTGGAAATGACAAAAAGATCTCCTTTTAAAAGTTCACCATTTTTAAAGCACCTGCAAGCAGGCGCAGGGGCCAGGGGTTTGATCCCCGGTCGTGCCTGCCTCGCCCCCCAGGCACACTGAGACAGAAATTGAGACTGGACGTGGGGAGCACACCTGTAATCCCAGCTCTTAGGAGGCTGTAAACAGATGGATCACTACAAGTCCAATCCAGTAGTGAAACCCTGAAAACCCTGTAGACCCTTCCCTAAAAAAATACAAAATATAGAAAATAAAAAAATAATAATTCACCATTTTAAACTGTGAAACACTAAATAGGCCCTCTTATTTAGAAGTATGAAATAAATGATTATTTGTATTTACTAAAAACAGTTAAACCTTTGGTCATGACGAAATATACTGACTAAAGAGCAGGCATGGTGGTTGCTGTTTGCCTTCTGTCCTTTAAACTTTTTTGTTTCTTGTGTGTGTGTGATATGAGACAAAAAGGTGAAGGCTGCATATATTTGAAGGCTTAGGAATTTTCAATCTTTAAAAGCTCTTCATTTGCTAATATAATGGTACACACCCATGTTGCCTTCAAAGTTCCGTAAGAATCTTGATCAGCCCAAAACTTTATGGTCACATTTTCAAGAAAATTCTGACTCAGCAGCTTGCTCCCTGTTTACTTGAAGGCTGTCACCTCCTGTTTCCATGGCACCCAAGACCTGCCATTTCAAAGCAAGTGTTTTTTCCTCCATGAAGAAAGAAGCAAGGGGAGTTAAAAAGCTGAGGTTATTTTGAGATGTTAATCATCCCTGGATTTTCTCCTTTCATCTTTAATTATTCTCAAATTAGAAGAAAATGTCAACAAGATCAGCACAGCAGTGCAGAAGCACTCTGGTCTGGGCTTTGTGCTGCAACCCCCACCTGCATCGTGTCCTGCAGGCATCACCAGGGCTTAGGAGAGTCCTGGACTTCACCTTTGGTAAGAGAGAAAACCGAGGCTATGCAGGAAAAAGAAACTGATTGGCCCCAAAGCACATGTGAAACGGCGACTGAGCCAAGATGTGGACCTAGGGCCTTACCGCTGCCAGACGTGTGTGGGGCCTCAGAACCATGCAGCCCTAATTCTGCCTTAACTGCTGAACATAGGACAGTGAGGCTCATAAAAGACAATGACCTTTTTTGTCAGGAAGAGAAAGTCTGATTCTAAACATCAGCTGTTTCTTCCATGGTTCTCTATGCCTTCCTTGCCTATGGCAGTTTTCTACATGTAAGCATGGCGGCTCTTTAATACAGGAGCTTAACCTTGTGTTTAGGACTGGATTATTTTCTTCCTTGAAGGTTTTTCATATTTGGCAATTTGGCATAAGGCGGGCCTAGGTAGGAAAAAGTAAAGAAAAGTTGATAATGAGGAAGAATTATCAATGGAGAGAGACATGAGGTGTTTTCATTCAACCACTCCCTGTGCCCTTACCAGTGATGTGTGCTCACAGTGAAACCCTTCCTCTCCCTCTAGAAGAGACTCCGACATGCTTCTTTCCATTATGACACCAAAAATCAAAATTTTAGTTTTACTCCTCACTCCAAAACTCAAAGTGGTCAGCAAGTACTGCTAATTTTTCCTCAAACTGTCCTTCCATTTTAATTCTTGCTCCTATTCTCTGAGCAAGGACCTTTATTATGTATCTCCTAGATTATTTGAGTGGCAACATCTGCCTGTGGAACTGTGGCCTTGTCGTTGGTGGTCCATTCTTCAGATGGACGTAGACCTAGCAGTGGTCATCTGAGTTCTTGAAAAGGTAGCATGGCCTCCCTTTGTCCTCAGAATAAAACATGTGCTTCTCCAAAGACTTTTCAAAGTCTTCAGTCCAGTGGTTTCCCACTCGGCTTGCTAGCCTTAACTCCATTTGCTACCACATGCTGCACATGATGGACAACTTGGCTTTTCCCCTGCTATGTCCAGAAATTTTGAAAATAAGCAAACCAACAAAAGTTTTGTGGACTAAGTTTTAAAACACTACAATAATGGTATTTCCATTTTGGAGAAATGAATACAGTTGTCTTACCATAGATTTGAAATCCAGAGAAGTTTGTTTCTTATAGATTTTATGGTTGAGAAGTCCAAGGTCTGCTGGGGTCTTGCTTCCACAGATGCAGTGCCTTCCCCACATGTCCATATGTGGTGGGGTCATTCATAAGGACAGTAAGCCCATGCTGGAGGCAGCCCAGGACCTATGTCATCACATGTCATTTCAGAAGGAGTTTTTTTTTTTGTTTGTTTGTTTGTTTTTGTTTTTTAGGGGGGGGGCTGCTCAGATGCCTTCAGGGCATGTCTGGTTTGGCTTGAGGATGAGAGAATTAAACCACAGCATCCTGAGCCTGACTGCTTTGTTTCAGCAGTTACTTACACACCTGAGCTAATGGGAAAGCCCCCCATATCATGTGTCATTTCAACATAGGTGAAAGTGTAAGGAAAGCTCCACTGTAGGAAAACCAAATTTACTGTCAGGCAACTGAACTCTTTTCCATGGAACCTTTGTTAAAATAGAGTGGAACCCTACTGTCATGCCAGGAGATGATTTAGAAATGCTAATCATACATGTTCAAGGTAAATTAGGGAACATTTGTATAAGCTTTATTAAAAGATACAAACACTTTTCATTATAATTTTGTGTCTCAGAACCATAGACATTTTATGAAAAGCATGTGTAGTTAAACTTAAAGAACTGTTGGTATGGTCATCATTAAATTGAGTGTGGCCAGTTTGCATTAAATTGAGTGTGGCCAGTTTACTGTTATATTTACTTTCTGGGTCTCCTCATGTCATATGAAACCATACAAAAATCAGTCGGGCCACACTGTAGTCTCTCATTACCTTTTCAGTCTAAGTATTGTAAACTGGAGTATGCTCCATGGAACCTGGAGTTTTCTCTCTGCTCCCCTCTCCTCCTCTTCCCTTTTTCTTTCCTTTCCTCCTTTCTTTCTTTTGAAAGATGAAAACCAGGATATTAAACCCAGGACCTTCGCACTGAGCTGAATTCCAAGCCTTTGTTTTATTTTGAGGCAAGTTCTCACTAAGTCTCTAAGTTACTCAGTTTTGTATTGAACATGGATCTTCCTGCCTCAGTTTCCCAGAGTGCTGGGATCACAGGCATACACCACCTCACTAGGCTGTTATAGACAAGTGCTCAACTTTATCAAGTACTTCATGAGTACGTGGTATATTTGTTTTTTTATTCATAAGTTTATTGAGAAACAAATAGCAATGAGACGGTTTCAAATCAAATTGTAGGACAGTTTCAATAATTAACACATTGTATACATTCTTCTTATTGGTTAATTGCTGTACAAGATGCAGACATGATATTCTATTTACAAACACCATTAGAACAAATCCCTCTATTCATTAAGTGAATGTAACTATATATCTATCCTAACTACTTTGTATACACAGATACAAAATGTACATTCATCTGTATCCCCTTTTCTTTTGTTAAGTTCCATTATTTGAATATTATAGGTGTGTAAACTCAGCAAAATAATCTAAAAGAGTCCAGTAGCCCATAATAGTATTGGGTCTTCTGCTTGACTGGCAATGTCAGAGATTGTTGACCTCAGTCCCCTATAGCTCAACATAACAGCATGGCTTTACTTCTCATATTTCGTTTTTATACTTTTCTGCTGGATGGTTAAGACCAAGGTGAAGCAGGACCTATGCAACAAGAGTTGTAGCTTTTGGGTCTGAGAAGGTCAGTGAAATCCCCTCAGGATTTATCCTGAGATCCTGTACCTCAGATTGTAGAACCTTTGTCAGTGTCATCCATGTGGATGAGTCACGGCCATTGCTTGGCCAATGTGCTCTCTGTGAAAGCCTGAGAGAATGTTTTCTCTCCATGTGACTCTCCTTAGGCACACTCTACATCATCGATCACTTTCCTCTTTGGCTTGATAATCTCCTTGATCAGAAAATTTGGGACACTACCTAGTTACATGATGTAACAGTACAAGTTCTCAAATTTCCTGAGTCTTAATTGACCTTGGAAGGCTAGGGCCAAAATGTTGACTTTCCTTGCAACCCTCCTTTTTCTCTAATTTGGTCTGCAAACTTAGGTTGTTAACCATCCAGAAGACAAGCTTATTGTTATTACCATACAACTTAGGTTGTTAAGCTTAACCTCACTATCTGTCTGAATATCAAATATCTTAGGCATAACATGGAACAGGTATTTTTCATCAAGTATTGATATGTTGAATTTTAAGTCCCTACAGAATATTTTAAAAATAGGCATAATTATATACTTCTTATGTTTACACATAAGTCCAAAGAACTAACCATATACAACCTTTATGAAGCAGGACAGTCCCACAATATTCCTTTTCCTGTCTCTTGCTTTCATTCATCACCACCTTCTTTTTGAACAACCATCTACCCGAGAGACAGCATAGTAGTAACTGGCATGTCATGACAAGCAGCCCGTATTCAGAAGACCAGAATGACAGGCGCTCCAAGCATGAAACTACTATTACAGATTACCATCTTTAGTGCAGTTGCTTAATTCACAGGTATCAGTATATATAGTTAGGGTGAGAATCTTTCCAATTAACTGCTAGATTCAAAAATCCTCTGGAGATTCTCAGGATTGTTGCCTTGCCCATATTCTACATATAACTGTATGGCTTGACATTGTCATGTTTCCTAGCTCTTCTCCCTTCCCTCTCTTGATTAGTTAGTCCTCGAGGTCCTGCTTTTCTTTTACCTATATTATACCTTTCTATTTGTATTTCTTCTTTTGAGTTCTTATACTAGAGAAACTATACGATATTTACACTGGGTGAATTTATCCATTGTACTGACTTTCCCCATCTGCTTCTATCAAAATTCTACTCATTCTTTTATGAAGAAATGAAACAATTCATAACAAAATATAAAAGAATGACAATAGTTGATACACAGTGTATAATTACCTTCAAAATAGTTACTCAGAGTATAAAATCTAGGCCAAAGATATTCTTACAAAGAAGACACAGGTAGAAACATGAAATTTTCTTTTCAGTGCACTAAGATAAACATTCCTGAAGAAGTAGCACAAATGTTGTGAATGAATTTTTCTGTGAAACCTGAAGTTATAAATAAGCATGTCCTTGTTTCTTTTATTTGTATTTCCACTTTGATATACTCATATATCTTAATTACATATCTGTATTAGGTTAATCAATTTGAGAGTACCAATATCCCACTGTTTTGAGATACAAAGATCATTTCTTACAAATCTGCATGAGAAATTTATGAAAGACACATATCTTTATCCTTTCAACTAGATTAGAATAACATGGTATGGCTTAAAGTTTATCAAGCTTGTTCTTTTCTGAACTATGTAATACAAGGCATTAAACTCAGGGAATGATCAATGAAAGTTCGTTTTGTGAGATCGTAGCTCCTCATCCTACTAAATTTGAGTAACTGAAATTTGGTAAGATGTATTGATGGGTATTTATTAGGAATATTTTGTGAATAGGTGACTGGGGAATTCATAAAGAGAGGCTAGTCATCTGTAAGAAGGTGCATTTCACATCCTGTGCACCCATCATGCCATTCGTTATTCTCCGTGTAGCATAATCAAGCTCAGTCCTCCTTAACAGAGTGAGCGTTTTCAAAATGAAGTTATGTATGTTTTGTTTAAATTTCAGTAAATGATGCATACAGTTTGGAAACTGTTTGAATTCTTTCCATAATTTATTATTTAAGTCAGTGGGTTTGCTCACTTTGCAAGCATAGAAACTTCTATTTTAATTCAATTACCTGCCAATGAAGATGAATGATTCTGGGATATAAGTGAATTATTTATTTGATTTCCTTCTCAGAGGAACTTACTTCAATAGCAGACACTAACAATTTTTCTTTTCAGTATCAGGCTGGCCTCAGGGCTGAGTAAATAAAAATAGAAAATTGATAAGGATCCATGTAATACATGAAGCCAATCTAGTACTTCACAAGAGAGTAGTTGCCGTAGAGCCATAACAAAATATCATTTATCCTGAATTCTTTTCTTTTGCTTATTCTTTGTTAGTTGTCACAACTAATTGATCCTTATTTCACGTTGATTTTAAGTCTATACACCGGGCCAACTTGGCTCACGTAATCTCAGCCACAGTTATAAACATAATGAGGTCAGAACTCTGGAGCTTTAGTTGCTGCTGTTATTTGCTTTCTATCATGAAAAGGATATTCTCCCTGCTGATGGATGTGGGTTAATCTGTTGTTTGTAAACTTGATTCGTAAGTTGCCATTCTTATCATGACTTGTAAACAACTGAATTCTTGAAATATTTTAGATTATACACTTGGATTTCTTTTTTGCTTCCAATTTATTGTGTTATTAAATCTTTATTTTTTGTTTGCACATTTTTGTTAATTCCAGCATTTACTAGTGTCTATATTAAAGACCTTACACATGTACCAAAATACTGTTACTACACTAGACTTGTAGAGCATGCAGCTTTTTTATTTTCTCTCCTGAGAACATATTTAATGTTTGAATTATATACTCCATGGATAATTTTAATAGCACGTATTGAACAGGAGTGACCTAGAATGTGATTGTAAAATAAAGGCAAGAAAATCTTATATATTTCAATGCAATTTTTGCTAGCTGCATTTTATTAAGGGAAAAAAACCGTTGTAAAATTGTGTACAGTGACAGTGTTAATGTGATGAACACAAGAGAATCCTCCCCTCCAATTAATGCTTAGCCAAGGTTATTTGTGATAGATTACTCCTCTTCTTTTCTCACAGCTAAGATGAAAGCATTGATTAATAACAATTTAATCAAAAACATGCATGCAAATAGATATGTAAGTATGTACATAGTCATGTGTATGTGTGCGTTTCTTCAAATTCAGAAAAAGAGAAAAATGAATCCCAGCCCACCCTGAGGCCCACACAAAGGCTACAATCAGAAGCAGGTGTCCAAGGACATTCTTCATCTAGATGACTTGCTGCCCAAACAGGGCATTTCAGAGCAACACTGGTGATTGTGTTGCTATGGCAATTTTGCCATGTACCCAGCAACTAGGCATCCACTGCAGCTAAGAGTTCTGAAATGCCCACTTCAAAGCCACAACTGCACAATTGTTAAAGCTGTGATGTATTCTTTAACCTGTGGATAAAATATGAGTTTATGGAGCATCTCTCATACTTTATCATAAGAAGAAACATATTTAACAGAATTTTGAACTCCAATATGAAATATTGAGCACCATATTTAAGGAAGTCTTAAGAAATGATTTTAGCTTAAAAAAGAGGGTTGGCTCCTTAAAGAGCTTAGTTTTTGCTCTCCCAAGTTTAAATATTCTTTTTTGATACCTGAACCTTTTGTGCTGCATATAAATAAATAAGGATGATAATTATTGAGATATTGACCCGCGCTGTTATTTATATTGTGATACCACCAATTGCTATGCGGTCCAGTTGAGTTTCATTATCACTAAATCACAGTACCTAGTGTTTCTCAATAATTTGCTCAAAATCCCAGTGCCACTTTCTGTCTCCTTACCTGAGAATTGTTGTCATCTTTAAAGACATAATAGAGCATTGTTTTGTTTTAAAATTCCATAACTAATGAATAATGCTAAAAGTGGAACAGAAAGGACCAGCCCCTCTCATATCTTTTTTTCTTCCCTCCAGCATAGCATCAATCCTAAATCATCCTTTAGCTTAGAATTCTCCGACCCCTCTCAGGATGCCTGTTGAGAGATCTACTCCTACCAGAGCCTCTGAAGAGTGCATTTGGAGTTGTGAAACTAGCATGCACAGCATGAGAGCCCCATTTAGCCAGTTGTCAGAGTATTTGGCAAAAAAGCAAGCACAGCCTGTAGGAAGTATAAAGTCTACCAATGAAAACCAATTCGTATTAGAGAAGTCTTGGCCTCATTCCTAATTTCATCAAAGGTTTAACCTGATTATCAAACTGTTCTGAAAGAAATTTCCCAGCACACAAAGGCAAGAGCAACCAGGAACTATAAGGGCAGGAGCTGTCAACCCTGACTGCCCTTGACAATCACCAGGGATGCTGTTTGCAAACACCTATATCCTGGCCCGGCCCTAAAGATAATGATTGAACAGGCACAGGGCATAGCCTTTTCCTTTGTTAATTTGTTGTTTGCTTTAAGTTCTCTAGCAGTGTTAATATACAAGCAGGCTTAAAAACAAGGACATGAGAGAAGTACTATTTGTTGTGAAAGTGTGGCATAGAGGCAGTACATGGATTTTCTGTTACAGAACTATGTCCCAGATACTTAGCTTTGTGCTGTATGTGGAGTGAGCCAAGGTCTGATGACAGCAGTGCTGAGGGAGACCCCAGTCTAGAGACAGCAGGGAAGAAAACAACCAAGCTTTCTCATTTGCTTGCCTTTCCCTCTCTTTCTGAGAATAAAGAAATTGGAGAACCCCTTGGTAGTTCTATGGTGCAGAATTACTCAGTGCAGAGCCCCACTTTCTACAATATCCTGTCCCTTGTCTGTGCCTATTAAATGTTGAAGACTGAGGGAGCACAGCCTCCTGAGGAAAGTGGGGGAAACTCAGCTTGAGTGAATTAAGAGTTAGCTGGCAAACCCGCAGGGACTGTGCTGTCCAGAGCGATTGTAGGAGTGGCAGTGAATGAATGACATTCCTCTCTTCGTAGCCTCAGCCAGGCTGGTCTTGGACAGTGAAGCCCTCTGTGTGAGATGACACTGGTGACTAAGACGCTGCCTCCCACACCCACTGAGGGGCATCTGCGAAACCAGAAAAACACCACGTGGCAGATGGCATCTCCTCACATTTGTGTGCTGTGCCTGAATCTTGAGACCGTGCTCTCAAGGTGCAGAGACAGAAAGTGCTTGGTTACTACATCCATCTCGTAGGCCTATAGCAGCAAACTAGCCCGGACTTCGTAGTGTTAGACAAGACTTTATTTTCCCAGTTTTGGAGGTGAAAAGCCTTAAATCCAGCAGAGCCGTGCTCCCTGCTACTGAGGACTCCATCCCTCCTCTCTTCCAGTTTCTGGTGGCCGCTGCAGCATTCCTGGGCCTGTGGTCCTGTCACCAAAACCTTCACACCACGTTCTCTCTTTTGCCCTTGGTACGTGCTTGCAGTGCACGATGACTGCAGCAATGGAGAGTGGCTGTGTTTACACAGCACATCCGAATTCCTGTGCTCCTCCCCGTGGCCCTCACCTGCCGCCTCTCAGTCCCCTTCAACTTTGCGATGTTGAGGACTTCTGCAAAGACCTTTTTTGCCAGGCAGGGTAACACAAGCCCCAATTACTCAGAGCTGCACACATCTTTCATCAGAGGGGCACAGCTTTTGTCCCCTGTAGCCCCAAAGTACTGTAACTGTCAACGAAGTCAGAGTTGGGTAGTGCAATAAGGAAGAGATGGCATGGAGCTTGAGTAGAGATGGTTAAAAGCCCAGGCATTTCCCAGGCTTTTTTCACTCCTCTGGTAAGAAGTTCTCAGTTAACTGTACATGTAGCAGGCAGCGAAAGCACTCCCTGGTGTTCCCGAAGCCTCCCCCAATCTGCCGTGTTGCGCTGAGCCAGAGCCAGCTCTTGCTGCTCTGTGCATGGCTCGCCTCCCCTACGCCAGGCTCTCCTGCCAACCTCAGCAGTGTAATGGCCCCATCATGGCACAGGGACCTGACAGCTCTTATGGCCATGTCCCTCATACAAACCCATCCACACACACACAGTTGCCAAAGCTGTACAACACCACAGAACAAGTGAGTGTGTGTGCATGCGCGTGCACACACACACACACACACACACACACACACACACACACACACTTTTTGCTTGGTCTAACAACACAATGGGAATGTAAACATAATGTTAATGCAGCCGCTCTCACTTGGCTTCCCAGATGGCTTAAGTTCAATAGATTTTTTCCCCCTGATTTCCTCAGCTTCTCCTAGCAAGTGCTAAACAGCCATTATGCCTTTTCCTGCACATTGAGATTCATCTGCAGCTACTAAACTGCCTCCAAAGTGCTTCAATTTTGCATGAGCAGTAAGCTGGGGACTGGGAGACATTACCCAGGGCTGAAGGCCCAGATCATTAGAAAGAGCATGTAAATCCTCTGAACCAGAAATAAAAGGTGCAGAGATGTCCTTTGTGAAGTCCCAACTGCAGCTTTATGTAAAACATGAACCTTTGGCAGGATTTTATGTAGCCCCTTTTACTTCTAAATTTTATTTGTGTGCTTTTTCTTACTTCGTCATACACATTGTATTTTTAAAGCAATGAGCTTTCTATCAGGAGCATATGGGATAATAGCCATTCACCATCAGTATTTCTCTCCTTAGGACCCCAAAATCCTCTTCACTTTTAAGAGGCACAGCGCTTCCAAGTATTGCTAAGGGATCACCTGCATGATAGGTTTTTAAAACAACTGAAAACTTGCTGAATAGTAAGAAGCTTTGAGAGGGAATGGACTGACATTTATAAGATATGTGCAAGGGACATAAATCTATATTTTGTAAGCTTCAGAATTTTAGATTTAAGGCTTGAACAAATGCTGGATTACAGAGTGAAGTTGGAGTGGAATCTATTGGGAGTCTGAAAATCATCAATGTGAACGAAGTAATTATATTCTGCTCCTCTTTCTATAGGTACATATCCTTATCTTATTACCTAAAAGTCTTGTTTGGATTTTCCAAGGTGAACACATTTTTATTTACACTTGATCTCTCAACTTGCTCATCGGGACATCTTGCTGCAAATGAATAGTGTGTCATGGTCAGTTTGAGCGGTCCTGTGTGAGGCTGGGCTCAAGGGGTTCAAATCCAGGGAGTCCTGCAGTTTTGTGTGCTTCAGAGCTTGGACCTGGGACCAAAAGCATTTCTGATGGAGAGGCTGGCTGTCCATTCTCATTTGCTGTTTCCTTTGAAGTAGAAGGGTTTAAGCGGGAGGACATTTTTTGGTCTATGACATATCTGTTCAAAAGTAATAAGCCACACTCCTTTTACATTGTTGCTCTATAATTATTTCATATATATATATATATATATATATATAGAGAGAGAGAGAGAGAGAGAGAGAGACAGAGACAGAGACAGAGACAGAGACAGAGACAGAGACAGAGAAACAGAGACAGAGAGACTATATTTAGGATACTGAGAGTGAAAGTGCATGGTTTGACACAGCCATTCATTATTTATCACTAAATACATTTCCATAGGTGTTTATTAACCAGTGTCTTATTTAGCAGTGTGTAAGCCAGTGGAATCTAACAGAAATGTGACTAAATTGGCTTATGGTGGGATACAAAGTAAGTGCAGCCCACTGTGTATGTGTGCCAGGCAAACACGCACATAGATGTGTACAGAGATGTCAGGTGCCCGTGTATCCTGTCTGCCTTATAGATCTGGTTTATGATGAAACCCACTTTTGTTGTCCATGTGTTGTATGTATCTTTTAGACTGAGTCTGCCTGTCCATTAATTTCCCTTTCCTAAAAACATAGCTAAGCATGACATGTCGTGCTCTTCGCTGGATTTGGATTGCTGCACAGCATTATCTACTGTGGTTCTCTACCTCAGGACTCCAGCTGCACATCCTAAATAATTTGCCTTCAGGATCCTCTATGGAAATGTTTGATCCACTGGATATGTGTCCTTTGGTGAGAATACATTTGTTAAAGGAAGGAAAGAAGGATATGAACAGGTACATGACTAAGGCTGTTTGTTCAGCTAGTGATATCGTACAGTTGCATAAATGTCTCAGGGAGCAGGAGCTATGGCGAGATGCAATCCCCTTCTTTCTTTTTCCTTGTGATGCAAGGGTGGAATGGACATGAAGACACTGTAAGTTAATAACATTCAGAGTCCTGTTATCATTTTTGCGTAGTTTCAGGCTCTAGCTTTTTTTTCTCTTGCAAAAACATCAAAGCATGTTAGAATGAGAAAGAGATCATGGCTATTAAACTCTATGACAGTATTTTCCATCAATTTGTGCAACATTTATGTTAGAAATAATATTTTGAAAATATTGCAAGCAACATTTTGAAATCAATATTTTCTTATGTAATACTAAGTGTCTCTGGATTTTATAACATTTTGGGCATAATGTTAGAACTGAACATTTAGATATTTGAAAACCTTCTGAATTATTATAAATTATTCTCTATATATGTAACAAAATAATGATAATATGGAGCTATGCATTCAAACATCGTTTTAAAAAACCCAATAAAGCATTGTGGGACTTATAACTGCAGTCTTAATTTGTTTACCCACCACGCATTTGTTGGAAAATCACATGCCAAACATGAACGTCGGCACCACTTCCATCCATTTCATTCAAAACTGCAGTGGCATTTAGACACCTGCCAGTCCCAGGTGGAGTGGCCCAGTCAGTAGAGAATGTTCACAAGAGAGGCCCACAAGGTGCCATGTGGGGCAGCGCTGCCTCCCTCCATCAGGCGTGGGCCGAGGCTCTTCCCAGTTTTTGGCTTTACTGTCCTACCAGGTCTGATCTTCTTTTGCACAAGGGGAACCACAGGGAGGGGGAGGCCTGCTGGCTTCCCCAGAGCTTGCTCAAGAAAGGTGCACTTGGCTTCCTGGCATCCTGTTTACATGGGCTGCTTTGTGGTCACGTCTGAAAGCACCCAAGCTACAAGTCTGGTCAGGTTGTATTCATGGGAAGATGTAAGGAGCTGACAGTCAGCTACAGTCTGCCTGGAGATGCAGTTCCTTTTCAACATGTCTCCTGCAGTCTGTGATACATACTGAGAAAAGACCAGCTATTTTTATCAGTTTAAAGTTTAAGAAAATGAGAAATGTAGCATCTGCCCAAGGTTACTTATAGCAGTAGTCATCTCAGAGCCAAAAAACCAAGGTTTAGTTTCCTTTATTCTAATGTCCTATTTTTCTAGATTTAATTCTGAAATTAAAATTTTTTAATTTCACTGCAGAAAATAATAATCCAAATTGGCTTTTAATTTGATGGTTATTAATATCTCAGTGTCATTGCATTTCTTAAAGTCAGTTCCTTGTCTTTCCTCTTCAAGTGACCTCAGTTATGATGTGCTAGAACTCATTCCATTTTCCTCTCGGTCTGGAGTACACAGAGCTACATCCCCAAGACCCTTGAACTCCCTCTGGGCCCTGCAAAGCTTTCTCAACTCCGGGGGCTGAGTGTGAAAGTTAGACCCCCACGGTCAAGTGGGAAGGGCAGGTGTGAGCTCTCCATTCTCTCTGGAAGCCAGGGCTGGGAGGGTAGAGCACTCAGAAAGCTGCTGTGGCACAGACGCCCTGGAGACTGTGAGATGTTGAGAAATTAAGGGAGTTCTTCAGGACTCAGCCCAGCACAAATGCTTCCAGCTTCTAAAATCGTACCCACTAACTCATCCTAGTCAGAATTTTATGCGTTGGTCCGGGAATTTTAATGCCATTATTCCGTTGAGGAAAGTGAGACTAAATAAGGTAGAAGCACTCTTTCAAGATGGTACATTTAGCTCATGGAAGGGCCGGAATTCTAACCAGGTCCCTTGCCTATGTCCTTCCTACCTATTACACCCATTGTCGGGGGGCATCTACAGAACAGCCCGGTGGCACATCTGTAGCAGTGCTGTCTTCTGAAGCTCTACGCCAAGCCGTATGTTTACAAAAAAAGGAAGCATATGAGTACTAAAAACGTAAGCGTGTATAACACAATCAACAGAAAAACAAAAGGTTATTTTTATTAAAAAATAAAAAGTTAGAAAGTACATTATATGTGATTGTTTTGTTTTTATAAATCACCTCTTCCTCTGGAATATCAAAGGGATGATTTGAGACAAGGACCTCAGAATATACAGAAATATTTTAGAAATACCAGACCACGTACTTATTTCTCAATCCCTCTATTACGTTCTATTTGAAAGTTAGCATTTTAAAACCAAAACAAACAAACAAACAAACAAACAAACAAAAAATCCTTGGGGCCGGGGAGATGGCTCAGTGGAATAAGCACTTCCCTGGCAAGCGCAAGGACCTGAGTTCAATCCCCGGTTCCGCCAAAAAAACCAAAAAAAAAACCAAACAGAAAGTTAGCATTTTATCAGAAGTTCAGGATACTTGCTTCAGATCTGAAAATATGACAGGCTCATGGCTCAGCGATCATGTTTTTTTTTTTTTTTTTTCACTTGGAATTCCACAGATTAGTTTTTCTTTCCTTTTTGTTGTACATAAGTGAGTCACTCTTGCATATTATTGTTCTTTAAAAAAATAATTTGATGAATTCTTTGACCTTTATTTACTTAGCAACTATAGTTATTCTTGGAGACTTTAACAGGCATAATCATTCCACTTGTTTTTTGCATTTCAAATGTGAATGGTTAGCATGTTCAAAGTTCAAATTGTGTCTCTATAGGAGAGGTTATTTCTAGAAAAGAAGATACAACCGCTATCTGGACTGAAATTTTCCTTCCTCTAAAACACGATTACACATAGTAATATATCTTTTAAATAAGTGTGTGACAGTGTCCTCTGAGAAATAGTCTTTCATTAATTCAACAAGAATTTGTTATATCTCTACAATATATTCTGGATGTCTTCGTAGGCCTCCACAAATGCATATAACAGACAATACTCCCCGTGCTGATGGCGCTCATGTTTTAATTGGAACATGAATAAACATTCTAGCAGGCATGAGTATATTCATCCATTTCATGCCCTTCTTTAAATACTGATTTTTGCTTATTCTGTCCTGAATTGGTCAGAATCCGCCTGTGTAGCACCTTCCATCCAGTTGCTGACCATGCCAGCCTTACCTGACCTGTGTCCTCCAGAGATGTCAAGGAAGACTGCCAGAATTGTGCGAGTGTTGTGGTTGCTATAGCAGAGCTTACACCCTTGCACCCCCCTAGGACAAGGTACAGTGGCGCCTCAGTTCATGAACTTCATTCATTCCACAACTCAGCATGTAAGTTTAGTACTGATCTTGTGGAGAAATGTGATTTTACTTGCGTCCAAGTAGGTGTGCAAGCTGAATACAGAGAGGGCCCCTGTAACTCCACCATCACACTTCAACATGCAGTAGAGACAGGGGGATTAATGAAATCACAAGAACTTGGGAAAGACCAAGAAATCTAAAAGCCAATCCCTTGACCAGGTTTTTGATATTCAGATTTCTTTTCTATCTATCCTACTGGGACTGGGGAGATAGCTCAGTAGAATAAGCGCTTACCTGGCAAGCGCAATGTCTTGAGTTCAATCACTGATACTGAAAAAATAAAAAAACCTGTCTATCTATCTTACCTTCTTTAACATTACCCTAGACAAAGTCTCCACACAGACCTGATGCAACCAGTCCCATGGAAAAATTTCTAAAACCAACAACATTTTTCCCCCTTGAGTACATGCCCCAGAAAATATCCAACCACTGTGGCTTCTGTCCTAAAGTCAGTTTGGTACCTTAAATGATAATTTTGTGAAAAGAATACAGCATTACTCTCAAAACAATCACAGTGTATTTAAAAGTCACACAGATTTAAAGTAACTTTGTACCTGTCATTCCATTCCTTTTCTCATCATCCAGCAATACAACAGATATTTTAGCCTCATTTTATAAGTTGGGAAATAAGGGCAATGAATTTAAGACTTGCTAAATTCAAATACAAAAATGCATCAAGATTTCATTTTCTTATCAAAATGTATCACTAGGTTTCTGTGTGTTAGGTCAGTATGGTTTCTGTCTGACAGTTGTAATAGCAAATGCTTAGGTGAGTTGAGTTTATTGAAACATGAACCTTTCTGCTTTGGTTTGAAAAGTTTCACGAAGAGCATGGAATGCACTGCCTGGAAGTAGCTGGCCCCAGCAGAACGTGTGTGTGGAATGCACTGCCTGGAAGTAGCTGGCCCCAGCAGAACGTATAAGTGGCAGTTGCTCAGAGAGACACTCTAAATGCTTCTTTTAAATCATTTGGACTAAGTCCAAAATGAAACCCAACAGTATGAGTGGTTATTATTCTGGGTACGAGTGTCTAGCTTCCCTTGTTAGGCACTGCTGTCAGAGGGTCACCAAAAATATGGCTCTTAACACTTAGGATTCATCACCTGATGAAAAACAAGAGATTTCTAAAACTTGGTAGTAATGATTAAAATTAAAATTCTCTTCAAGTCATAGTCTCTGTCTTGAATAGTAGAGACAGATTTATCTTCTTAAAGAAGATGTCATTTTTTAAAAAATGTATCAGTTTGGGGGACAACCTGCTCGGGTCCCCCTCCTGTCCCTCTCTCAGACAGGAGCTTTCTTTCTCTCAATAAATATATTCTGCTTAAAAAGAAAAAAAATGTATCAGTTTACAATTTTCAGTCTCCCCACTCCAAACAACACATTTCCGTCACTGCCATTCAAAGTTCTCCACAAAGCTCTTCTGATTCAGGTCTTATTTCTGAAGTTTTTTTTTTTTTTTAATTTTTTTTATTTATTTATTTATTTATTTATTTATTTATTTTGGACAGGGTCTCGCTATGCAGTTCAGACTCATACACTGATCCTCCTGTTTTCAGCCTCCACAGCAGCTGGGATTACGGGCCTGCACCACCATGTCCAGACTCCATCGCTAGCTCAGAGTACTGCCAAGGGCGGGGTGGGGGTGGGGTGCAGCATGTAGTGCCTGGGATAGAACCCCAGTCCCTGTGCCTGCCTAAGCAAGCACTTAGTCTGCTGAGCTATCTTGCCAGCCCTCAGGTCTTACTTCTTACTGAACCCACATAAAGTATTCTCATAAAGTTCCATATTTTTCCCCAGTCCTCTGGGTCTAAGCTAGGTCTTTTACTGGGATATGTTTCCAGCTCAATTTTTATTTTTTTGATTTGGAGTCCTCCAAATTTGCCCAAGAAGGACTAGAACATTCTGTCCTCTTGCCTCAGCCTCCCAGAGTCCTGGGATTCAAGGTAAATAACCCATTCCCCCACACATACAGTTTTTAAAAATTTCTCCTCTTTGGTTTTATGATACTGTTTTTATCCTGAAGTGTTTTTGATGCTTCTCTAAATCTTTAAACTCAAAGCCTGCCTCAGTGACTATCTCAAATATTCTATTTCCCCATGTTTCCCCATCTCTCTGCCCAAAACTACTTTATTATACTTTTCTTTAATTGAGTTTTCAGAATTTCCTAAACTATGGAGTATTTCGACTGAGCACATCATTTTACTGAATGCTAAACAAAAGTGCTTCAGAAAGCAAGATGAGACAGGGCCGTATCTATTCTCTGGAGGGTCCTGTAGTTTAATGCACTTGGGAAAAATGAAGGTAATTCACACTACAGATACTATTTTATGACAAAAATTTTTATCAATACTTTCCAAATATTGATGATGTTTTGAGTTTCTTAGAGGATGGGGTATTATACAGAAATCCCCAGGGCATTTGAGCATGCAACCATTTTCTGAGACAGTTTGAACACAGCTAATACAGTAAAAAGAATAAAAATACTACATTAAAATAAATGCAGAAGTAGATGATAATTTCCATGTGATCCCATGTATGGGTCATTATTTAAATTTTCTTGTTCTATATTTTAGGGAAGGGTCTACAGGGTGTTCAGGGTCTCACTACTAGATCAGACTCATAGTGATTCTCCTGTTCACAGCTTCCCAAGAGCTGGGATTACATGTGCGCGCCACCATACCCAGTCTCAATCACCATCTCAGCATGCCCCGGGGGCAGGGCCAGCACTGCAGGCCTTGGGGATCAAACCCCTGGTCCCTGGGCCTGCTGTTTAAATTCTGACCTCTACTCCTTCCTTATTTTATGGCCACCATGCTAGGAAGCCTCAGTGATTGTTATGCAGTTTGGTGGACAACTTTGCTGAGTTATAATCGAATGCGTTTATATCTGGAAAATAACATTTTCTCTTTGCTATAGTTGTCTGTGTACAAACCACTGATTTGGCATACATTAGCTGGACAAATTATTTTTGCCAGTTAGTGTACTAATAAATACTAGTGTCTCAGGCAGAATCACTATATGTGTGCACAATTACTGCTACTCTATCTTGGCAAACTTCTTAAGGAAGGGTCTATGAGTGACCCGTCTCGAGTGGTCCTAGGAAGCTGCCATCATACACAAGCAGGTGCTTAAGAGCTGTCTTCATGAGGAGCAGGAAAGGCACAGGAGGACCAAGACCTTAGCCACCTCCTTGCCAGGGTGTCTGCAGCGTCAGGACAGCTCTTGGCACACAGTAGTCTCAAGGAGGGTTTTTTGAATGACCACACAAGAATACTAGGAAGGTCTGTAAATTCACAAAAATGCAATTAGTTAATTTTCCAGGAACTATGCCTCACACTTATTGACGGGAATTTTTTTTAAATGTTATTAAAATTACTAGTGACAGGCATAAGACAAGGAAGTAAAGAAGTGCATGTAGTCAGACTTAGTAAAAATTATATTGTCAAATGTAAGTGTGAAGAGTATGCGTGCAAATACCTATAATATGTTTGATGTTTTAAGAAACATATTTATAAGAATGCTGTATTTGCCAATTCCCTCTCATGTGCTCTGCACCTTTCCAAATTAAACAAATTGCTGTCATGTTTTTTAAAATTTTTCCCTTCATGGACAGTCCAGTAAATTTTTTGGTGATGAAAAACAAAAAAGCTAAAACAAATATGGATCTCCATTCGACACATATGATATTAGCAAATAGAGCCAAATGGCTAGAAAAGATGATCTTAAATGAAATCAATTTTTAGGTACAGGATAAAGAAATCAAGACTTAGATATACCAGGATTCTAAACAAATTCCTTAAACTATTTCATTCCAGAATAAACTATTTTTATTCTTAAAACTTGGAGGAAACTCATCTATTTTAAATTGACAAATAAAAATTATATAAATTTATGGTTTATAGCATCACATTCTCAGACATGTATGCACTGTGGAATTGTTAAGTCAAGCTAATTAGCATGCATTATTAACTTCATGTGATAAGAAAATTTATTAAAATCTATTGTCTTAGAATTTTCAGATATTCAGTGTATTATTATTATTAACTATAGTTAACATTTTATACATTACTTCTCTTGGATGTATTCTTCCTGTTTAAATATATTTTTGCATTCTTTCACCAGTCACTCCCCATCAGCTATTTGATTCAAGTGCCTTCGCAGCTACCATTCTGCTTTCTACTTCTATGAGTCTGACATTTTCCTGTTTCACACATGAAATTGTGTAGTGTTTATCTTTCTGGGCCTGGCTTCTGTCACATAACACAATTACCCCCGTGTTCATCCTTAAAAATGACAGGGTTTCCCTTGTTTGTTTTTTAAGGCTTAACACTGTGTGTGTGTGTGTGTGTGTGTGCACATGAGTGTGCGCACATGCATGTGTGCACACACACTATAGCTCACATTCTTTCCTTCCATTCATCCATTAAGAGACACCCAGGTTATTTCCTCACCTTAGCTGTGGTGAATCATGTAGAAGCGAACATGGGGGTACAGATATCTCTTGACATTTTTGTTTTATTTCTTGGGTGTACTTAATAGTGGAATTTTTGGATCTTAGGTTAATTGTTTTTTAAAACTACTAGAGATTTCTGCTGCTTTCATAATTGCTGCAGTAATTTATATTTCCACCAAATATGTGCAGCTATTCCCTTTTCTCCAGCTCTCTGGTTTTCTTTTGTCTTTTTGATACCAGCAATTCTAATAGAGGTAAAGTGACATATCTTTGTAATATGCATATTGTTTAGCATAATTGTTGGTATTGCACATTTTTTCATATACCTTTGGCTTATGTATATCTTTTATAAATCATGAATATTTGGGTATTTTGTTCATTTTTAAACAAGGTTATTTATTTTCTTGTGATTGCAATATTTGAATGCTTAATATCTTTTTGATGTTAATCCCTTATTAGATGTGTGTTTGCAACTGTTTTTTTACCACTTTATAGGTTGCCGCTTCACTCTCTCTCTTTCATGGAGTTTTGTTGTTGTTGTTGTTGTTCTTTTTTGTTTTTGAGACAAGATCTCTGTATCTAGTAAAGGCTGGCCGTGAACTCCCTTATATAGTCCAGACTGGCCTGGAACTCACTGTGAGCCTCCTGCCTCAGCCTCACCAGGGCTGGGATTAGAAGGATATGACACCATGACCAGCACTCTGCTGACTGGGTGCTTTGCTGTGTCAAAAGTTTCACCACTGATGCAATCTCATTTTCTTATTCTTGCACTTCGGGCTTGAGCTTTTGGGGTCATATTAAAAAAATTAATTTGGGTTTGCCCTTGCTTTATTCATGCAATTTTAGCTTTAGTCCTTGAATTTAAGTAGAGTTGATGTATGTATATGTGTATGATTTTTATATGGCATGAGATAAGCTTCTATTTTTGTCATGTAGAAATTGTTTTTCTAAGAGTATTTATCCATATTTTTCATTTGCTTTTGTGTTTTTGACATGTTTAAAAAATTAATCAACTGTAAATATGTGAATTTATTTCTGGGTCTTTGTTCTTTTTGATTGGTCTATGTATTTTTTTTAAAATCAGTGTCATTTTGTTTTGATTACAGTATCTTTGAAGTAGACTTTTGAAATCAGGTACTGTAATGTATTCAGATTTGTTTTCTTAAGATTTCATGGAGTTGGTTGTTGGAATTGGTGTCACACACCTATAATCCCAACACTCAGGAGGCTGAAGCAGGAGGTCACTATGAGTTTAAGGCCAGCCTAGGCTAAATAGTGTCTTGGCCCAGCCTTAACTACATATCAAGACCATGTCTCAAAACACAACAGCGAGGAAAAGATTTAATGGGGATTTGGGGTCTTTTATTTTGGTTCCACATGACTTTCAGGATTGTGTTTCCTACTTCTGTCAAGAATACTATCACTGGGGCTGGGGAGATGGCTCAGTGGAATAAGTGTTTCCCTGGCAAGCACAAGGGCCTGAGTTCAATCCCCGGTTCTGCCAAAAAAAAAAAAAGAATGCTATCACTATGTTTATGGACATCAAAATGGAGCTGTAGATTGGCTCTGGGTGGCAGAGATATCTTAATAATAGTAACACTTTCAAGTCTGGCACATGAATTTGTATCATCTTCAATGCCTCCCATTAAAGTTTTGTGGTTTTTCTAAAGATCTTCAGCTCACGTAGTCCTAGGGTTACTTTTGGTGTGGTTGCAAATGGCCTTGTTCTCTTGATTTCTTTTTCCTGATGCTTGCTATTTCATAGAAACACTACTGATTGTATGTTGGTTTTATATCCTGAAACTTCACTGAATTTATTAGTTCAAGCAGTTTATTTGGTGGCATCATTACTTTCTTTCTTTCTTTCTTTCTTTCTTTCTTTCTTTCTTTCTTTCTTTCTTTCATTTTTATTTTTTGGCAGAACTGGGGATTGAACTCAGGCCCTTGCACTTGCCAGGGAAGCACTTATTCCACGGAGCCATCTCCCTGGCCCCGGCATCATTACTCTTGCAAACAAGGACAGTGTAACTTCCTTCATCCAGTTTGACTGTTCTCTTTTCTTTTCTCTTCTTTCTTTTCTTTCTTTTAAATAATTGCTCTGGCTAAGACTTCCAATTCTATGTTAAACAAAAGTGGTCTTGTTCTAGGCTTTACTTTTTTTTTCACTCACTCCACAAATGTGTATGAAGCACCTATTGCTAGACAAATTTCAGTGTTGGGGATACAGTGGGAAACAAGGTAGAAAGTCCCTACCTTAGTGAATTTACATTCTCAAGGAGAGATGGGCAGCAAAGAAGTACATGATATGCTTGATGGTGCTTTCTTTTAAATTAGCAATGGGGCTGGGGAGATACCTCAGCTGTCTAGGCACCTGCCTGGCAAGCTTAAGGACCTGGGTTCAAGCCCTGTTACTGCATGCTGCACTGGCCCCACCCCCCAGACGTGCTGAGCCGGCCACCTAGTCAGGGTATGGTAATGTAGGTCTGTAATCCCAGCACTGGGGAGACTGAGACAGGAGGATCACTGTCCGTCCAAGCTGCATAGTGAGACCCTGTGACAAATATGTATTTTTTAAAAATGGCCTTAATTACGTTGCAGTCCCTCATTCTACACCTAAATTAGAGGTATAGAATTGAACTTCTATCATTAAAGATGCTGAAGTTCGGCAATTTTTTTTCTATGCATTGCAATGACCATATAGTTTCCCCCTTTATTCTGTTAACATGATATATCATGTTGGAACCATACTCCCAGCCTGGAATAAATCTTCTTTGATCGTGGCGATTGATCCTACTAATGTGCTGTTGGATTCAGCTGTCAGAATTTGTTGAAGATTTTTAAATCTCTGTTCTTCAGGATAATTGACCTCAAACTTTTCTTGTATCCTTCTGGTATGAGGATAATGCTGGCCTTGTAACATGAATGTGAAAAATACCTGTTCTTTAATTTTTTGGTGAAACATGCAAAGGATTCTTAGTTCTTGTTTAAATGTTTGGTAGAATCCAGCATTAAAGCCATTAGATTCTAGGCATTTCTTAGGAGATTTTATATTATTGATTTAATTTTCTTATTCATTGTCCAATTCAGATTTTCTCTCTCTTGTGATTCAGTCTTCATAAGTTGCTTATTTCTTAGATTTCTCTTGATCACAAAGACAGTAAATATAACTTCAATAAACTTATACTTGTAACAAAGCTAATATTCCAAGAATTTTAAATTTGCAACTGCACAACATAATTTTAATTAAATTATTCTGTTTATATATTAAGGATTACATTGAAAATTCAAGGAAAGCACTTCAGAGAAAAGCTGAGAAATCTTGTGTTTACAATGTCTTTCTTTCTTGCTGTAGTTTAAAAGCTGACCAATGACTTTGTGTGGCACAACTTCTCATCTTGATTGTGAAGTCTTACCTTTCAAGTTATCGCATTTTGCTTATTATACTGAGAGTTCTAGGTTGCTAAAATAATTATCAGTTTTTATGGTATGAAATCCTTTTAAATAATGACAGGGTATTTTGTGATTTAATTTACATTAAGCCATCTAGAACTGATATGTTTCATATTTTAGATCATATTACTGAAGACTAATAGGATTAGGCTCTGAATAGAAGCATGAGGAAGATACCACAGTAATTCAATAAAATGTAATATATTTTGTAATATATTCCAGAACATTGCTACCTGCAGCTTTGTACATTTCCCACCAACTAGTGTCTTAACTATGAATGTCCTATAATGAAATTTGGCAGAGAACTGCGGTTCTTCTCCTACTAGAGAGATGGCTACAGGAAGCCAAATGACCAGGACTGCACAGCAGGTGATCTCAGAGCTTCCCAGTCCCATCAGAAAGGCAAAGTCACTGGGCAGGAGGAGGAGCAGGATAGCTCAGAAACGCATAGCACCTAAGCTAAAGTTGACTTAGGCTGGCTCTCATTGGAGCATTCATGGAATATTGAAAATGCAGAATGGTGACCATATTTAAAAATAGCATAAGATGGTATGTAATTCTTAAGTACCACCTAATAAACAAAACCCTATTATGTAATAAGGAAGCTGCTCAAATCTGGGTAATTTGATCCATATTTATATTTCTGCAACTACATAATTTCTGACATTGGTACACTTTCAGTACTTGTTTGATGACATTACTACAGCTACGATTTCTGTGGTAATATGGATATTTAAGTAATTATATAGTGGGAATCATATATTTGCAATCACTTTACAGTAAAATCCTAGAAAAAATATGAGTTGTGGTGCCTGGCTAGTATTATGAAATTAAACTTATTCAAAAGAAGAGCCATAAATGTCATTACAGGTTTTACTGCCATCTTTATGCATGGTCTCACAGAGATCCAAACAGAAGGCTAATTTTGGATGTCTATGTTCTTTGAAATTCTCTGTTAACATGTACGTTCTCATAGTCACTATAAGATGTCTTGGCATAGCATGCTAATTACTTTCCTGCATTCTGGCTCCCAACCACAAGGAATCCTATTATAAAAGCAAATCACTGCAAACTTCAAACAGCGTGCATCTTTGAGATGTCACTATTAAAGGAAACACAGTGATGGGAAATCTTTGATGTTATCAGATGTGATGGAAACTACACATTTATATTTGTGTAAATCCTGTAGACTGAAGCATTTCCCCCACCCTTAAATAACCTGAAACCAATCTCAAGTTCCCAAACACTCTTCAAAGCAACCCTCCTTGGAAGTAATTCTGATGGTATTTCAAATTTCAAGGAAGCTTGTTTTTTTCTATCTCAAGACTTGAAGCAGATTTGAAATTTTACTTTCAAAGAGAAAAGATGTTATCTACCTTCATCCAAACTGCTGGGCTCGGGACTGATGGGCAAAATGTCATTGGCAATGAACATACTATGTTCATGAGACAGTGGTGTTCTACTGTGGAGATCAGAGCCCAAGTGAGGCAGCCAGCAAACTCTGAGCTGTGAGTGCTTAGATTCTGCCTGCAAAAGTTCTTCCTTGGTCTTGTGTTGTTGACCAAATATCAGAATGTAAACTTTGAGCTGTGTGGCAGAACAAATGCACTCAACTGTGACTGCCCGTCTTCTCCTGAATGGGGCATCTGTAAAGCTGAAGGCAAAAACTGGTGTTTGCTTCCCTCCAGGCCCACAGGGAGCCTGGCTGAACAGTTCTAAACATTCATCTTGGGAGTCACTCCTGCAGCAGGCGGGGCTGTCAGTGGCTTCTTAAAAGGCTTCAGATTTGTGGTCAGTAGAAACATCCATGAATCTGTTGGATACAGGCTACAGTGGACCTAGTAAAGTTCCACTAGCATTTAATTAGGTTTCCTGTAATTGCTGTAAGTAAAAGAGAGGAATGAAACCTGAGGTTATCATCTTGGGACTCAAAATATTTGTATGTGGTTTTAATATCCTGAGCCCATTTGTTGCTGTTCTGCGTTTTGGAAAGAGCCATTATAGTTTGAAAGAAATACACACTGCACATTTATCAGCCCTTTGGTGACTGTAAATGTCCTGCATCAAGTTTAAAGGACGAGCTTTGTTTCCAGTTGCTGAATTTCTGCCTGGAGAAGGAATGCATAAACAAGTAAAATAGGAAAAGCAGTAAATATGAGAGTGGGGAAAAGAAAAAGAGAAGAAGGTAGGGCTTGAGGCCACACTCAACTTTGCATAGACACAGTTTTTTGGGCAAAGGAGTAATAAGAAAAAAACCTCACAATAAGATATGAAAAATAGGAGAACTGAGAAGGAACCGACAAAAGGGGAGGAAAAGAGTGATGTTTGTTAATACCATTGACATTTCTCTGTTAAGATTATGGTATTAATTGGTCACTGACTATAATGAGTTATTAATCTTTTCATAGAGGAGTAAGAGGTTGAAATATGCCATGTACTTTAAAATTCTTTCTAACTTAGTTATTATATAAGCTAACATAAAAGATTACTAATTTGAAAAACTTTAAATATTTTCTTATATACTTAATATTTTTTTTGTATGTGTGTGTGGCCACCTCAGCCTGCCCTGTGGGTGGGGTTGGCCCAGCATGTGGTGCTGGCCCAGCATGTGGTGCCAGGGATCGAACCCAGTTCCTGCCCTTGCCTAAGCAGGTGCGTTAGACCACTGAGTTATCTCACCAGCCCCCTTAATAAAGTTTTGAGAATGTAGTTGGTCCTGTAGGACCTTGCCCTTTTTCTGGATTATGAAATCTGACTCCCTGATACTCAGTCCAGTTCAATCTGTAGCAGATCTAAGGACCCAGTAGTTTCCGTGACTCAAGCCCCATCGTTTTAGTAGATGAACAGCCCTATGTATTTTGAAGGAAAATATTGTTTCTTACCCTATAGGGTAATACCTACTTCCTGTCATCTACTTGCTTAAAACAGTTTATTGATATCCATTGCTCTCAGGAAGAAACCCAAAGCCTTCAAGAGGCAGGGAAAAGATTCTCACACCTGTCAAAAAAGTACTTGTCGGGCCATGGTTTACTGGATCCCAGCCTCAAAGTTTCGTATTTAATGAGTCTGAAATAAGGCCTGGGATTTGCATTTGCAACAGATCCCCAGGTGGTGCTTATGAAACTGTTTTGGGGCCACACTCAGAACCACTGGAGTCCAAGGCTGTATACATCGGATCTTCTCTTGTCTTCAGTCCCTGTGCATGCCAGGCTCCTCTGTGTCCCATGGTATTAGTTTTCTATGAGGTTCTCAATCTCTAAATTGTCTTGCTTACAGACTGACTCATATAGAATCCTTCATTCTAGATTGCTTTCCCTTATGATTTCTTTTCATCCCTATACACTCAAGACAGTTTTTCCCTCTGTGCTTCATACATGTACTTAACTACCAAGTTATACTCTTGGTGAGCTCCAGCCCATAAAGAGTTGTGATAAAAGACAGAATTGTTAACATGAACTATAAGTTCATGTTAACAATTACAATATTACAAGTTCATTGAACATGGTGACCATCTTACTCATTAGAATATCACAAGTGTCTAATATGGCATCTATTACATAATCAATGATACATATTTATTGAATGAATGAATGAATATGAACAAATACATAGCAATTCCTTTAATCATTTTTACTGTTCTCATCCTTGTCCTAAGGTGAGTTCTCTTACTCCATAGCGGTGTTCTGCTGGTTCTTGTGGTGGATGCTGCATTCTGGAAATGCATGCATTCAGGCTCCAGGAGAACTAGCAGTTGAAGTTCTTCATACGTTTTTCAAATAATTTTTCTTTCTCACTCCAGAGGTATATTGCAGAATGAACCTCTGAAACAGCCTTCACATTGCAAGATAAATTCCCCTCAAATGATAATTTCAGTTTTTATTTCAATTTTTGTTATTTAGGATTACATAGTGCTATGAAATAAATTCCAGTTAGTCACAGAGAAATTACAGAGAAGCATTTCTTGGAACATTATACATTAAAATCATAAAGCCATATATTCTTTTACTAGGATTCCATAGGTTTGTTCACTGAAGTTCGCATTTCTTTAAAAAAACTGTAATTATAACTGAAGCATAACTGTTAAGGTAATCTAATTGTTAAAATAACAGGTTTAGATCATACACGTAGATTGTTCTCTCTCATCTCCTGCGATGACTTAGGAAGATTTAGGTGTGGTAATATTGTGAGTAGCAGCTGGGCTTCTTAGCTTCCACCTGCCTAACTGAGGTAGAATCCTTAGAAGATGTGAAATCCAGACTGCCCTGGATATCTAAGCAGTTGGGAGATAAATATTTGCATGCTATTTGGGGAAAGCTGTTATTTTGCAGAGTGCTCTTCACTTTGATTCTCAGGGGAGCTTCAAAGGTTTGAAACAGCCCTGAGAGAACTGAAAAGCTGTTGGGTGAGGTGAGTGCGGCCAGCAGATGAAAGAGCATGTGCATCTGAATGCTGAGTGGCGGGCACGTGAGGCGGCACGTGAGGCGGCACGTGAGGCCTGCCGAGGGCAGGACACCTCTCCGTCCTGTTGGCACAGTCTGCACCTGACTTGGGCCTTCCTTTCTCTCTTCAGGTCTCATCGTCCGGGAAGTGAGCATTGAGATTTCTCGGCAGCAAGTGGAAGAACTCTTCGGGCCTGAAGACTACTGGTGCCAGTGTGTGGCCTGGAGCTCGGCGGGCACCACGAAGAGCCGGAAGGCCTATGTGCGCATCGCATGTGAGTCCCCGCACAGATGCAGAGGCCTGCAGAGGCCGGTGGGGGTATATGAAGGTGTAGACTGCCACTGACCGGGCAGGTAACCCTGGTCACAACTCCTTGTTAAACACTGTTCCCCGGGGCTGGTGAGATGGCGCAGTGGCCCCAAGCCCTGCTTAGGCAAGCCTAGGCAAGTGAGGGGAGGGTGGTTTGATTCCCTGCGCCACGTGCTGCGCCAGCCTTGCCCCCAGGGCGAGCTGAGCTGGACACAGAGTCCAGGGTGTGCACGCCTATAATCGCAGCCCTGGGGAGGCTGAAAGCAGGAGGATCACCCAGTCGGAGCTGCATAGTGAGACCCTGTAACAACCAAATACATTAAAACAGAACAAAACAAAGAAAGAAGAAAAAAAAAAGCTGTTCCCAGATTTGTGCATTTGAGCCGCATGTTCCTCCTAAAGCACTACAATATTTTTTTCCCTCAAGGAGCTGTGTAGTGCTGCTTTAGGGAGGTGAAAAATTTGTGCCACTTTCAAAAGACTGATTTTTCAAAATTACTAATAATTAGGCTACAAAAAAATCAAATAGCTTTCTCTTTTTTTCTCCTTATGCCAGCGAGTTAAGACAGTATTATATTGTGTTCTTTCTGGAAAAAGGGACCACCCAGCTCAGGCATCTTGGTTGCTTAGAACTGTTCTGCTACACTGGAACACAGCAGTGTGTCCAAGTTGGGTTAATTTCTAGAGTACTCATGTTTTGAAAGAAGCTAAAAGTGCGTCACTCACACAAAAAGGTTCCCGGTCCAACAGGCAGGAAAGCTCCCTGGTAAGCAGAGCTCCCAAGGGTCTTCCCCGTAAACCTGCTGTGACTCTTGAGGATCTGAAAGTATACTGTATCCCAGGAGGGTCGCAACCTGCAGCTCCTGCCGCCCACACGTTCCTAGCCTGGACCTGCTGTTCTGGCGCATCAGAAGAGCTGTTTGTACCTGACTTAGAGGTCCTGACTGAGAAGCTTCACATGTGGGAGACACCACTGAAACTGTTTTATTTTCTGATCCTTTTGCGTCTAACTCCATTGTGTGGCGGGTGCTGCTACCACATCTGATGTGGCATTGAGTCGACTCTGACTGCCTCTGCTCTCAGTTTTACACTCCTTTCTTGTGTTTCCTTGAAGTAGATCTGAACTCTTGGAAATACTCTCCTTTTAGTCTTCAGGGCTCAAGTCTTTCCTGCTTCCACATCCCCACAAATGCAGGCTTCCAACAGCTTCAGTCTCTTCTGTTCATGTTTTCACCCCTGCCTCAAATGTTACAGGGACTCTTACAAAAAAACCTATAATTCCTTATCAAAGTGTCAGCAACTGGATGGCTTAAAGACAAGAAATGCCTTTTTTGCAATTTTGAAGGCTAGAAGTTTCAGATCAAGGCCTCAGCAGGCGCGGTTTCTTCTGTGGCCTCTCTGTGGAGCTTGCAAATGCCACGCTATACTTGCGTGTGCATGTGCCCTTTCCCTCTTTGTGTACCTTGTGGGTGTGTCTATTTCCTGTTCTTAGAAGGACGCTCATAAGAATTGATTAGGGCCCACTGCAACATCCTTATTTTAAATCAGTCACCTCTTCATAGGGTTGTTTCCAAATATAGTCGCGTTCTGAGACCTCGAGCTTTGGGTATTCAAAGTAAGAACTCGGGGAAGGGAGTTCAGCCCTTAATCACCAGAGAACCTGATTTCCATCTGCACACTGTGCTCCTAGCTCTGTCTGACCATTGAACATTTTTCCATTTCAGTTGTATGAGATTAGAAGTACTTTGATTTCCATGCCTTTCAGCATGGAAATTGTTCGTGCTTATGGGCTTCACTCATATCTTCCTTTCATAATAAAAAATCAGTTTATCCAACAAATGTTTCATGAGGATTACTCTGTTCTTGGATGGTGGTGGGTGCAGGGAATGTGCTAGAAACAAAAGCATCTACCTGTCCCTGCCTTCCTGGAGGGTTTGTTTTATTGCAGAGCGATAAACTGTGTATAAAATAAATAACCATCATGGAAGGAGTGAGTCCTGTGGCAAAGGATGCAGGGAAATGGAATATAAGGTGCTGGGGGAGTGGTCAGGAGTTTTCTGAAGCTCTGACCAGATGGGAGGGAGGAACTCAGCCACGGGCACAGCGGGCAGAGCAGGTAGACTCACCTGAGGCATGTGGGTGCTGGCAGCTCCCAGGATACCCAGAATGGCCTGAGGGGCTGACAGAGAGCTAGATGAAAGGAGATTCCTTGCTGGATGAGAAAGAAAGGCCCTGGGCCAGACCCAGGCCAGAGGAGGTGCTGGGCTCTAGCTGTAGTGCTGTCTTCAGTTTCAGGAAGGATGGGAACAATTGGGAGTCTCACCTGCAGAGAAAGTCCACCAGATTCACCAGCATCCCTTGGCTGCTGCTGAGAGACTGAGAGGGGAAAGGGTGGCAGCAGGAAGACCAGCTGGGAGGCTGCTGCTCTGAGAGCAGAGGGTCCTGGAGAGAGAGAGCATTTGGTGAGGACATTCAGGGAAGCGCTGTTGCAGAGAGTTTGGATGTGGGGAGCGCAAGCAAAGCGTGCGTGGTTCCAAAGGTTTGTGCCTTTTGGATTTCTGTCAGATGCTTTTGTGAAACTGTTTGTGCCCCTGGGTGGAGGATAGGTGTTCCGTGCTATATTTTCGGGACACACTTTTACTACATATCTTGACCTATGTGAATTCCTTTGTTGTAATGATTGCTTCATGTAGTGAGTTCCTTGTGATCAAGAGTCCTGTTTCACTTTTTATCTTCAGAGTTTAGAACAATGCTTAGAATATCCTAGATTAAATGTTTGAAGAATAGTTTTGAATTAGGGCTGCTATAAAGAATTTCATGTGATGATTATTAAAATACTCTATATTAATCTTTCCTCTTTGTGTTTGTCTGACGAGATTCAATCTTTTTTTTTTTTTCTTCCCAGAACTAGACATTGAACTCAGGCCCTTGTGCTTGCCAGGGATGTAGGATTACTGAGCCATCTCCCCGGCCCCAAGATTCACTCTTTATTTTAAGTGAAAGAAGTAAACGAAAGTTTCTCTGAAGTAGCCTGTGAGAGGGACACGCATGCAGGAGGTGTAGTGAGGATGCTTTTGGAAATGGCACCCAACGGATATTAGGGTGTTATGTGGAGGAACCAAGGTAATAGGATGGGGCCAGACAGGCAGAATGCAGCTTCGTGCTAATATGATAAAGGAGAGGCTCAGAAGTCTGGGATTCAGATGGACACAAGCAAAGTGTATGCAATGCAATCCAATATTTTGTAAAATTAATGGACAAATGATTTTTAAAAATTTACATTTCTTACATATAACTATATGTATTTTTTAACATAAAAAATCAGATAGACATACGTATAAGCCCCCTTCTCTCTTTGTAGTGTATTGTGTTATTTGCTATTTAATTTGTGGATTTTAAACATAGCTTAGCATTTTTAAACAAAAAGAAAACAATTCTTCCATAGGAAAAGATTAATTGATCCCCATCACCTTTTCCCCCTGTAATATTTCAGAGTGGTTCACTCTCCCTTCAAGATTAGCCAAATGTATGTGTGGCGGAGCAACACCATCCACGTAAGGTGGTTCCATTTGGATATAAAAGGGTTAAGCACCAGTGCTGTCTGTCAAGGTCGCACTTACAAAGGCGTTGCAGGCCTCACTGCTGCTGCAGAAAGCCAGTTGAGCTTCAGTCTTCCCTAGCTTGGATGAGCAAGACTTCGCCCTGCATTGCTGGACACATGGCCATCACGTAGACTGCTCCTGATGTTTCAGTCCATCACAGGTGCAGAGAACCATGGCGCTGAGGTTAAATAAGTGCAATTGCCTTTCACCTAATTAAATTTATGCCCATTAAGAGCTCTGTGTTGGGGTTCCTCCTTCCTTGAAAAAGCTCTATTTTCACAAGTTTATGAAGTAGAAATGAATATTGATCATTATTTCATATAAGTTTGCGAATGATATTTTACACATTAAAATTGCATAAAATGAAAAATAAATTTGTGAGGTAATCAGGGCAGAGAAAGAAAATTGGAAATCTGAAAGGTAGAATCTGTGAGCGGGAGCTAAGGATGCAACCAGCACAGAGGTCACAGATGCAGGCAAGAAGCCCCAGGTGGACTGCAGGAAGCTGTCATCCTGGCGGAGCCGCAGCAACAGTGCCTGTCTCAGGAATACTCTTGGCTGCAGTCTGGCTGCAGTGGGGCCAAGCTGCACTGGGGATGCTGCCCTTCAGGGAAGTGCGTGGGTGAGGCCCCAAGCGAAGTGTTCTAGAGCTCACACATGGAGCCAGGTTGACCCAGGTTCATATCCTAGTTACAACACTGATGGATGAGATCTTGGTCAACTTACTTAACCTCTGTGAGCCTTCATTTCATCAAGCATAAAGTGAAAAAAATAGGGTTATTTTATGATACAATGCAGTACATTTGTCAAGTGTGTGGCACGCTGTAGTGCCAAGTGAATTCACAAAGGTGTTCAGTGAATGACAGTAATGTACTTGATAACAGATAGAACAGTTTAAATACCTTTATATGTTGATTTTAAAGCTTATCAAACTAAGCAAACTTTGAACACCATAAGTCCTTGCAACCCAGGGCTGGAGTTTCTATCCAAGAAGCTAAAATTTCCTTCAATTCATACACCATTAGATCATATTTTTCTCTGAGCCTGAGGTTGGAGAATGCCACCTGGTCACCTTTCTACAATCCACAAGTGACAGCAGGGTTTACAAGTGTAGATAATCCATCTTCCTGGGGATGGCAGGAGAGTCCCTCAGGATTCTTCTCTATCATCTGTGCAAACCAATAAATCACAGCCAGTGCCACAAGAGCAGAGCACAGAGAGCAACGAGGCAGTTCCCCCAAATTTAAAGGTAGTGAAGGTCACCCTTTCCTCACTCCTTTCACAACCACTCTGCCTTTCCATGGATCAGAATGACCATGGGAGCCACCTGAGAGTTTGAGTCAGTGCTATGTATAATTGTGAGTGTGTATGTGCTTTGCAGACTGTCTGTCGAGAGCAGCAGTGTCCAGGAGAATACCAGCCCATTTCTCTAGTGGCCACGCTGTTCCAAAAAGAAAAAAAAAAAAAAGTGAATGAAATATATCAAAACTAGCATTTCAGCTTATACTAACATAGAAGAGTGCTAGTTTTTTTTTTCTTTTCTCAGATTAATCTTGAGGTTGCATGTGTGTAACTCAGGACTTCTCAGTTATGACCAGCCTCAGGTGAAGGCCTACAACACTGCGCAGGTAACAGAAGTGCTATTCCAGTCACTTTCCAGGAATCAACTCTGACAGCCCTTGCACTGCTTGCACCTGACAGGTGCTATTGTGGTTTATATCTGGTTGTCTCCCCAAAACCTCATGCAGTCATGGGCCAGACTTCTAGTGATTAATTGTGATTGTGATTTGCTGGGATAATGGGTGTGAGTGCTACACCCAGCCTGGGGCAGATAACTTGAATCAAAATCAGGGAGACAAACTTGCTCTCTGTTGCCCTTATTGCTGCTACTCCTCCCATTTGTTGTCATTATTTTGCTGTTTTCCTCTGCCAAGAACTGCTGCCCTTTGCCATGTGTTGCTCTGCATTGGAGCCAGCTGAGTATGAACTGAAATTTTCACTAACTGTGAGCTAAACAAACTTTTCCTTCCTTCATTTCTTGTGTTGGGTATTTTGACTCAGCAACAAGAGAAGAGTAACCAAGACAGAATTTAGTACCAGAGAAGTGAGGGTTTTGCTGACTAAACCTGACCATGTGGTTTATCAGCTTGTGGGAATGGCTTATGGGAAGAGATCAGAAGGGTTCAGAGATGTTGCCTGTGAGACAAGCACTGGAACAGCTTTCGCTCTTCTGTGTGGAAGATCCTGGTCAGAGCTCAGAAGGCCAGAATGATGATAGAAAGCCTGTAAGGACCAGGCTGGGGAAGAAGAACTGCACTGATTGTTAGACTTCAGACGGTTTGTGTTTTGAGTTGGCAGAAAGTTTGTCTGCATCTTGCTCATGCCCAGAGATTTTACCTATGACTCAGATTAAGCATGGCAGACTGCTTAATCTTGCAAATGAAATTTCAAGGCAGTCAAATGTTGAAGCAGTGGCATGGCTATAGTATGGAGATTTTAGTCAGATATATGTTGAGAATCAAGATCAAAGAGCCCAGAGGATGATTTAAAATGTTGTGAGTTTGGCCCAGAAAGGAAGTCCCCCGTAAAGCTGTGGCTTGCAAATAAAGAGCTAAGAGGATCTCCATGGCTGAGAAGGAATAAGAGAGTGAAAAAGATGGCCTGAGGGGATCACAAGAGGCATGTCTCCACCCTTTGCAGCCTCAGAACTGCAATAGTAAGGGACTTTGCCTTGGAGAGAAAGCTGCAGAGTTCCAACATGTGGCCATGTTTCACAATGGTGACAACAGTCATACCACATTCCAGAATGGTGGTGGCATAGACATTTTATTCCCCAAAATCAGGTTCAGAGTATTCAGTGATCCAGAAACTTGACACCTACAGCCAAAAGAGAAAGAAGCCTGGCTGTTGCTCCCACTGTCAGCAGACCTCAGCATTATCCAGGAGGCATTGGTTTTAGGCACAGGCAGAATGCAAGAGTTCTGAGGTTAAGGCTTCTACCCAGATTTTAGAAGGCCTGGGAGGCCAAGAAGTGTGCCCCTGGGAGGGCAGTGTGTGAAGCTAGCTGTGAGTGAGAAGCCTATTTAGTGGAAACCCCAGAAGTTTGGAAAAGCCAAGAACATGGATCATCTAATGGAAACTGGAAGGAGGGAGCAAATCTGGCCTAATAGAGAAGCCATGGGAGCTGCAACTACCCAGAAGTGCCATAGGGGCAGAGCTGCATGGAGCTCACAATTTGCCACAGATTGCTTCAGATGTTTCCCATGGAAATATAGGACTTAATTCTTCTGGATTTTTGACTTGCTTTTCTCCTATTGCTTGGTATCCTGCTGTGTGTACCTTTTGGAATAGTAATGTTTATCTTGCATCCTTAAATGTTGGAAGTGTTTAACTTTTCATTTGTACAGGGGCTCACAGCTAAGAATCTGCCTTAGATCTTGGAGTAAACTTGGGACTTGGACTTTTCAGCAATGCTGAAACCATTAGGACTTCGGCAACTCTTAGAGATGGACTAGAATGCCTTTTGCACAAAGAGATGTGCATGAGTCTTTGGGGGTCCCAGGATGGAATGCTATGGTTTGTGTATAAGTGTCCCCCCAAATCCTCATGCAGTCATGGGGCAGATTTCTAGTGTTTGTGATTAATTCATGATCCACTGGGGTTATGGGTGTAAATGCTACTGTGATTATGGGTATGAGTACCACACCTAGCCTGGGGCCCATAGCCTGAATGCAACACAGGGGAGACAGACTTGCTCTCTTTTGCCATTGTTACTATTCCTCCTCCCACTTGCTCTTGCTGTTTTCCACCACTGTGAACTGCTCCCCTCTGCCATGTACCACCCTGCCGTGGAGCCAGCTAAGTAGGAACTGAAACCATGAGCTAAATAAACTATGAGCTAAATAAACCTTTCCTTTCTTCATTTTGGTTGTGAGGTATTTTGTCCTAGCAATGAGAGAAGAGTAACTAAAACAGGTGTTATTATTATCCCCATTTAAACTGAAAGCAAAGAGAGGTGAAAAAATACCACCTGAAGTTACAGAGCTGGAATACAGGCAAAGTAGTCAGCTGGGAACCAAGTATATGCTTTAAACCAGCAAACTGCAAGCAAATAAAGGAGGTGGTGATAAGGATATTATTGTTGAGTTGATCCAAAACCCTCTTAGTTTCTACATCTACACAGTGCAGAAGCTCCCATTATTAAGGATGCAGAAGGACCTTGACCCCCTGCTTCTTTCCCAATTGTTCTCACCACACCTGTTCCTAGTTTGCAGAAGTGCTCCTCATCTACAAGAACTACTCCTTCCCATGGGAAACATCCTTCTGTGGCCCTACAGCTAGCTCACATTCTTCTTTCATTAGGATCACTCCAAAGATCACACCTATTCAGGGTGTTCTGCTGGAAGCCAACCCTAGCTCCCTCATAATTCCAAGCCTTCTTTGTTCACTTGGTAGTGACTCTCTTTATCATTGCTTGTTTTCTTTTATGTTGACCAGATTCCTTCTGAGAGTACAAGTTTCCTAGGGTAGGTGCTTTACTTCCTCCCTTGTAAGATCCCCACCCTCTAAACTGATGCTGTACACATGCTAAATACATGAAGACCATGAGTGCACAGAATGAGCTTGACAGCACCTGTCGGAGCAGAGTGGGGGCCATGCCACTCAAGGTTAGCCCACTGTGCAACTGACAACAAGGTTTGATTTTCCAAAGAATTCAAGGATGTCAGTTGGAAGGATTGGTCTCTGTGTCCCCTCACTTAACTCCTACTACCTTCTTGTTTTGTTTGCTTGGTTTTTGTTTTTGTTTTTGTTTAATTTTTATTTTATTAGTAGTTTTCAGTGCCCAATGTTTACATTTTTCATGGGCAGTTAGACATCTTACATCTTTTTGCTTTGCCTTCCTCTCCCTTTTTCTCTCCCCCTTCTCCACTCCTTCCTGGTCCCCTTCCATTGCCTTCTTGTTCTTCCTCCTTTTCTTCTTATCATTTGCTAATTGCTAGCCTGCTGTTCATGTGTTCCTTGATTAGGCTCATGGTTTGTGTGCCATCCCTCACATTACCCTACAAAGTAAGTGTGTTAGTTACTTTTCTTTTGTTGCTGAGACAAAATACCCAATGCCCAAAATTAAGAGGAGAAAAGTTTATTAAGCTCACAATTTGTAGAGGTTACAGAGGTCAACAGTTCTTGGTGGCAGAAAACAGGAAAAGGGGAGCAGCAAAAAGAGCAAGTCTCTCTCCCTTCTTTATATTGTATCCAGCTACCTGCCTCAGGAGTCTGTAGCACACACACCCATAATCCCAGCATGGACCATGAATCCCTCACAAACTCAAGAAGCCCACCCCATGACTGCATGAGGCTTTGCGGGGGACAGCTGGAAACAAACCATAACAGTAAGATCCACAGAGGCAAAGTGTTCATTTGATTTGTTCTCTGATGAATCCAAAATACCTAGAGTAATGCTTGGCACTGCGGAGGTACTTGGTACACATCACATGGAGAGAATGAATTCTCATCACATTTCCAAGAGTCTCCAATTAACTATATATGTAATCCTATGAATTAGTGTGACTGCATGTAGATATTTTTCTATTTCCTTCCTGTCTACAAAACTTGGTATGAAGTAGAATCAATTATATAATTAATCCAGATAATGTCTTTCTTTAAATAAGCATTCTAAGTGATGTGGGCCTGCCATGACCAATATCTAGTGCGTTGGTAGGAAATATCTTGATCAAACTCACTAGATTCCCATGGCCAGAAGAAAGAACTTTTACTTACACTTTCTGAGTGGAAGCTCTAATCTCTTAGGCAATCAGGAAAATCCTACTATTAAGTTACAGAGGCCATATTTCAAATGAGGTGAGATTAATTATACAATTTACACATTTTTTGGTAAGAGAGAAATTCTGCCAGTTTTTGTGTTTCATGAAGCTGTGCAATCCTAGGTAGTTTATCGTGGCATTTCTATTCACAGTGAGGACTGTAACATGTAACTGATGGGGGCAGTCTATGCTTTTCCAAGCATATTTGCTTTTACATATGGCCAGAAGCTCCTGTAATGCCCCATAAATCTATAGACATTTATAACCCATAATATTTGGAGAAGTAAATAATCGTTTGATGGGCCACTGTCTCATAAAGTAATATTTTGGAAGAAATCATTATCCATATATTACAGGCAGGGTGGATAATCCACTGGACTGAAACATGGCATTTAAGCGTGCTTTATGCAGTATTAAAAGGGAAGTTTATGAGTAAAATGCTTATTTGCTGAAAGTCTTGTCTGCCATCATTGCATCTTTTTCTTTTCTTTTTTGTACTCTGCAAAAAGAGCCTTAAAGTTTCCGTATGTCAGGTTCCTCATCCATAAAGTTGGCATGTTTTTTATTATTTATCCCTAAGACATACCTTAAAAAATATTGTGATGACATATAATCATTTTTTTTCTGAAACTAAAGATGCGATGTGAATATAAAAGAGTGACTTATATGAGTTTTCTTCTTTCTCTCTCTCTTCTCTGTAATGGATGTCATTTGGAGTTCTAGCCCTAAAAAATTTTTAGAGAGCCCTTTAGCAAGACTATCTGAATACAAATGCACTTGTCCGGTACATGCCCCAAAGTCAAGAAATGAAGAAGAATGGCTGAAAATGTAGTGTGATTCTCTTTGCAGGGACTGTGTTCTCTTGAATTTCTCAGTTTAATCTCAGTGCAGGGTGTAATACCCAGGCTTGACCCAGCAAAGGACACAGCAACACACCCTCCAGCTGACCTATGAGCCACCATTGAGTGATAAGGTGCTGAGAATTTTTTCATGGTGCATACCTAAGACTCACAAGAGCTTATATTCATAGAAAAAGCAAACTGAGCTTATAAAATAAAAAAGAACTAGAATCTGATGGGTTCATTCCTTCTTCTTTAAATACCCTTTGTCCTGGTAGTCAGTGTTACAGGACTCATAGCATGGACTCCACTGTCATGGTCCCCTCATGTGTTTATTGTGATTCTCACAAGAATCCTCAGAGAGTAACCCTGGAATTGCCCTTTTTATGTAGAATGAGACAGAAGAAGGAACATGAGGTACCTCACCTAAGTTACCTTCTAAGGAAATGAGTCTGAATGAAAAAAAAAAAAATTCCCATGCAACCTAGGTCATTACACAAAATTAAAGAAATGCAGAGGCATGAAATTCTGGATTCTTCAGTCTAGTAATAGAATGAACTGCATGTACTTGATTTTGTTGCTTGGCTGATTTTTGTTTACTATATCATTTACAGTGTTTCAGAAGAAAACGCAAGTCACCAAACTTCTCTTTAATTTTAAAATGCAGCCCTTCCATTTAAAAAACAAATGAGTTGTTTAATATAATATTTGTGTGATTTTTAAACTTTTTCAGCAACTATCAGATATACTATTCCTGGATAAGAAAACCTTAAATAATCTTTTTAAGGTTCTGCAGCATAAAGTCACATATTCCTCACTTTTCATGAGTGCTCAAAGCTCTGAAGGCCGGTCCAGCGCTCCCCAGATATACTGTACTGGTTGGTTCACAGCAGTTACTCCCCATGAGCAGCCAGATTGGGTGACTTAAGCATAAATTCTACTCTACTGTGACAACATAATTATCCCCTTCCATTATTATTGGAAGAAAAGTCCATTTTTTTTCCATTTGTAAGAACACAAGTATTAATGTTTCATGTAACCATGGAATTATTTTATTTGCTAGAAGAACACTTGAAAAAATACATTGAAACAATTTTTACAAGGTTTTTTTAAAGTTCTTTTTTCAAAAAAAAATTGAAATGCTTTCTAGTACCTCTGTTCATTGAGAATGGATAATGAATTTGTTGAAAAATAATCTGAAAGTATGAAGTGGGAATCAGAGGAAAGCAGCTGAATTTGCTGTAAGCAAAATGGCCTGTGTCAGAAAGTGTGGAAGACAGCCAGTAAAAGGGCATTATGACAGGAATTGCTTCCCTGCACAGAATTCCCTTAAATTCCGAGCGAAACGATCCCAGTTAGGGAGGCAGGAATCCCAATTGCGAAATATGTAGGTTGGAGCATTGGTAATAAGTAAATAAATGGTACAGATGTGAGCGCTGGACACTTGACAGGTAATCTTCACAATAACTCCATGTGCGAAGTATAACTAGTATCATTTTGTATGTGAAAAAGCACTGAAACCTCATTCAGTGCATAACAAGGAGTAAACCCGGAGAGGGGTGGACTTAAGCTCCATGCTGATGGTCATCATAGTAGGCTGAATTATGACCCTCAAAAGCCTTTGGGTGCTAATCTCTGGAATTTTGTAAAGAGAATAAAAAATGTTTTTAAAAAATCATAAGAAAATAAAATAATAGAAATTCAATAATTGTTTCTATATTGGATAATGTTGTCTTCAGAATAACTGTTTAGATTGCCAGATATAAGCATGCAAAATTGGTTTGGAAAAAAGTTTATGCAAAAGGACCTTACAGAGGAGATTAAGGATGTTGAGCTAGGGAGATTATTCTGGATTTCCCTGATAATCTCTAAATGCCATTAAGATTGTTTTGCAAGAGAAAGGCAGAGGGAGGTTTGACACAGATAAAATTTGAGAAAGCAATGAAACCATGGAGGCAGAGATGGGAGGGATGCAGCCACAAGCCATAGAATGCTGGCAGCCTCCAGAATATGGAAGCCTCAGATCATGATCTCTTCCTGTCTCCAGAGGAAGCCAGTCCTGATGATTCCTCCATTATGATGCAGTAAAACAGACTCAAATTTCTGTTTCTATTGTTTTAAACCAGAAAGTTTGTGATAGCAGGTAAGGAGGTACAAATTACTAGTGCAGAAAACATTACAGTGCAGTAATACCAGCAAAACAAGCTTAGCTTCTTCTTTAGCTTTCTTGGTTATGTATCTAAAAGTGAAAAGTGAGGCAGGCATGGGGAGAAGTTTTGGGTATTGTCTCTGGAGGAAGAGGCTTTAAGAAATACTGTTAGCACTTTCAGCACTGGCCTTTCTAGAGCAGTTGATGCAAAGCGACAATCTCCACTACATTATGGGCTGGGCCTTTAAAATATTATGTCAGACAAATGTTTTGGTGAAGTTTTAAGAAGTTTTAATAAAATGCACAGTAAAAAGAATCACATAAAAAGCTATGTTTCCAACCTTTGTTAGCAATTAAATACATGCCCCTAGAGCCCACATTCCTGTAGGCTGCTGCAGCCTGCATTTAACAGCAAGATAAGCAGAAAATGGATTAACTTTATACTGAGGTCCCTACTGCAATTTACATAGTAGACTATAGCTTTGATAAACAGCATGTTTCAAGCAAGAACAAATCTTGGGCCTGGTTCTCTCCCATTTAGGTTACCTATGTGGCTTCTGGATACACAGGGCTGAGATAGGGATACTAGCTGTCAGACAGGAAGGAGTGAGGCCTGCCCACACTGTGGAGTCACCACAGAGCCCCATGCTAGCCAGGTGGTAGGAGTTACGCTAGGAGAGCAGACCTCTGTTGTCTGCCCAGTCCCCAGGACTTCCTGACACTCTTGTAGTGCTGAGCACAGTGCTTGGCATACTGCAGGGTGATTCTCAATCAAGCCACTGATCAATGTGTGATCTTCAGATTTCAGTGCAGCGCATAAAACCTGTGAGGTTTGTTAGAACTACAGACTTCAGGCTCCAACCCAGGTAGCAAGTACACCACAGTTGTCCTTGGATTTCTCTTTATGAGCCTTCACTTTCAATTCTTAGCTCTCCCAAACTTGTAAGTGCTGTGTTTCACTCATTGATGTTTGCCTAGTAAAGATCATGCCAAATATTTGTATATAATAATAAAACTTACTAATACTGAGGGGAAGGATGAGGTAGGACATTTCTTTCTTTGAGGCACTTGACATGGTAGGAATGACACTGAAGATTTTATAGGTGCTCCTTCCTTTTTATCTGTGAAATAGTTACTTGCCACCTTATATTCATTTTTCAGCTAACAAAATATAGGCGAGTCAAGCAGTGTGCCGAAAGTCACACAGGCAAGTGGCACAGTCATGATCTGAGTCCAGGAGTGCACCAGGCCCTGTGCTTAGCTGCAGGGGTCTGGTCTTCTTCTTCCTGTAGCTTGCACATCTTTGTTGCCATGACCCATATTTAAAGAATGTGTTTTGGTCATGACCAACTGGCAAATACCCACCTCCTTACAAACACATAAATACATTTGGATATATAACACACAAATTTACACAATATGGTATCAGGTTAGTATCAGATACTTTTCATATTTTCTGCTCAATTACATATTTTTAAACTCGGGTGTGTGTGTGTGTGTGTGTGTGTGTGTGTGTGTGTGACTATGGATTGAACGTGGGGCACTCTACTAATGAGCTGTATCTCCCGCCATTTCTATTTTGAGATGGGGGTCTCACTAAGTCACTGAATTATCCAGGCTGGGCTTGAACTTGCAGTCTCCTGCCTCAGCCTCCCAGAGTGCTAGGACTGCAGGTGCATGGCACCAGCACACACTGGCTTTGACGCCCTTCCATGGGCTTTATCACCCTCCACCTCACAAGCATGTCCAACCTGCAGCCTGTAGGCTAGGTGCACCTGGGTGCCTGGGCTGCACTGAGTGAGAAGAATTTGTCCTGGGCCACATAAAAATATATGATAGAGTTAATGTTTGTGAGTAATAGAAGTTCCTTTTTAATAGCTTCATTATAATATAGATGTGTCTACCTAAAGAGTAGCAGGTCCAACAAGCCTCCAAAGGGTCATGACAGAGTTTGAAAACTAGTCCTTAACCTGAAATCCTATACAAAAGTAAGGGTTATTGAGTGTAGGGGCCATATGGCCAAAGTCGGGAAAAGAATGCATCTCTGAAGATGTATACGTGTGTCACTTTTATTCCAGAACTGAGTAATAAAAAGACATAGTTGTAATAATTTATCATATTTGTTTCGTGCTTTATAATCTTCCAACAACTTTTCATATTCAATATGTATTTTAATATTCATAAAATTCTATGAGATCTAAAACAAAAAAACAACCAACATGAATAATGTAGCATTTCATTTATATGTTATCATTCTGTAGAATTTAGAGATTTGAATTTCAACTAGACTGGTCTATTGAAATATAAACCATTGGAGAATACTTAACTTGATAGTACTCGTCTAATACATCATCTGGATTTTGTTTTCTCAAATATAATTCTAGAACATCTGCATAATGAAGTAGCATCACTGAGCAAATGAACATTTTTAATAAATGTAAATCATTTTTTTAAAACTTGGACTGAAAACATGTTTATTTTTGAAAGACAGTATAGTTTTACAACCTGCCTGCTTAAATGTAGGGAGATCTTTGTGCTGGCATTTTCTCCTCTCATCTCCCCAAGTTGTCACGGCTCACAGGGGAACGAAGGTGGTGTGACCTCAGAGTTCACAGTATAGACCACAGTCACTGTTGAGATGTGTTGGAGGGAGCTGCTCAGGGCTGGCCCCGGGCAAAGGTCGTGCTATCCACCTCATTTGTAAACAAGCACATCCACAGGATGGGCTTCCTTGGATGTTGTTTCTTCCCTCCACCACCTCCCTGTCCCCAAAGAGGAAAGCTGATTTTGTCCAAATGGTTCTCAATGCATTTATAATAATCAGAGCTTTCCTTTTCCAACTGCATTTGTAAATGTTATGCTCTGAATATAGAATGCATGATAGAACTCTTCTGAGACCTAACTAAAGAAGTGAGAGACCTCTGTGATAAAAATTACTTAAGACCAAAAATGAAATCAAGGAGGACATCAGAAAATGGAAAGTTAACCCATTCCTGGGTAGGTAGAACCAACATAGCCAAAATGGCTATTCTTCTATAACTGGTATACAGATCTAATGTGGTCCCAGTCAAAATAATGAACCAACATCATTCCTCACAGTGCTTGAGAAAATAACCCTAAAGTTTATATGGGATCAGAAGAGACCCAGAATAGCAAAAGCAAGCCTAGATAACAAAACCAAAGCAAGTGACAACACAACCCCAGACTTGGAGTTGTACTATAAAGCTATAGCAATTAAAGCAGCTTGATACTGGCAAAAACAGATGTTTGGATCAATGGAACAGAATAGAAGAAGCAGGAAACAACCCCAGGCATGTTCAACTATTTGATATTTGACAAAGAACCCAAAAACATACACCAGAGGAAAGATACACTGCTTTGCAAATGGTGCTGGGAAAATTAAATATCCTCATGCAGAAGATTGAGTCTAGACCCATGTATCTCACCAGGTACTAAGCTAAAATCAAAATGAATCAAAGAAGTAAATGTTAAAGCAGAAGCATTCATGGGAAGATAAAATAGGTCTCACTCTTCAAGACAGTCTAGGACAGACCTTCTGGACAGAATCCTAGTGGCAGTCAACAAATGGGATCATATCAAATTAAAAAACTTCTACACAGAAAAAATAAAAGCAACAGAGTGATGAGACAGACAACCTATAGAATATGAAAATTATTTTTCCAGTTATTACACAGACAAAGGGTTAACATCAAGAATATATAAACAAGGGATAACTCAGCAGATTAAAGTGCCTGCTTAGGCCGATTCAGGGACCAGGGTTTGGTCCCCAGTGTGCTGTGCTGGCCTTGACCCCTGGGAGTGTTGAGATGGTGACTGAAACTAGCCATGGTGGCATGTGCCTGTAATCCCAGCACTTGGGAGGCTGAAAACAGGAGGATCACTACAAGTCCTATCTGTATAGTGAGACCCTGTAGACCTTGTACTAAATACATTTTTTAAAAGATGCTAAAAGAATATATGAACAATTTAAAAATATAAACAACCCCAAAATAAAAGTCCCAAACAAAAGATGGGTAGATTAAATGAATGGACACTTCTGAGAAGAAGTACAAATAACCGATAAATACGTGGATGATGTTTGTCATTGCTGGCCATCTGAGCAATGTAAAAGCATATTGAAACACCATGTTAGCCCAAAGAGAATGGCTATAATAAGAAAAAATCTAATATTAACAAATGCTGGTGAGGATGTGGAGAAAAAGGAATCCTTCTACATTGGTGGTGGAAGTATAAACTGGTACAATCACTGTGGAAATCAGTGTGAATATTCCTCAAAAACTAAGACAAAAATAGATTACATAGGAAGTAGGGAGATATTTAAATATTTATTCCATTGTTTTAAAAACATTTTAATATATGCTAATTTGTTTCATTTATATTAACAATTTATCTTCATTTGTGGAAAAGAAATTTTCATTAGCTTTTTTGTAAGACTCTTTGGTTTATGTCTTGTACCAGTTACTACTTTGATAATAACAATACATCATATAATTCTCTTATTTGATTATGCAATTATTATTGTATAATAATTTTATTTCTCTTATTATTTGGTTATGAAAAGTTTTGGGGTTTTTTCAAAATATACAGAAAAGAAACTTTCATAAACTCACAAGTGGGGCTTTTGGGAGGTGACTGGGTCTTGGGAGCACTGTGCTGATCAGTGACTTCAATACAGGGAGGTCATTGTGGGGGTGCCCTGGAAGGGCATAGCAGCTTTTCTGGTGCCTCCCTTCACTACCGCTTCCTGGTCACCATGAAAGAGTTGTGTCAGCTGTTGTGTGCCAGCTGTGAAAAAAAGTGACTAAGATGGCAAAGTCTATTATATCCCTCTTTTAAATTTGTGCAGGAGAGTTGCTAAACTTTTAAACATTGAATCTTCTGGAACCTCCCCTTCCTTCTAGTTTCTTGTTGTTCCAAACCTGCATACTCAAGAGTCCAAAAGTTCTGTGAAAAGTTGTCAGTAGAGTCATATTACAGATTGGGGTCTTCTCAGAAACATCAACTCCTATACATTAAAAATAATTTAATCTGTTACCTTTCTTGGACATGGATAATTACAGCCAAGAATTACTTTTTCCACAAAGGATGTTTGTTTCCCCTACACTGTATATTTAAAATCTTATTCATTCATAGGTGCTTATAGACAACAGGGTCCTTCAAAACCATTTGGTCCTTTGTTTTCAGTTCCCAAGGGAGAAAAGTGAAGTCCAGAAAGTCTGCATCTCTCAGCTCACATTCTTTTCTGTTCATTGTGTTGTCAAAAGCTGGAATAGATAAAGCTGGCAAAATGGCATAAATTGGTGTGCAGTATTCCTGCATTCCATATTACAGGTACTTTTCCACCACAACATTATTGTGCAGAAATTCATTCAAAGCATCAGAATTCTACAGTGAAAAATAAGCCTTTATGTACAGACATGAGTATGTTCAAAATGACATTATCTGATTGTGTGTAAATGGGCAGTAGAAACCATACCATCTTGGGTCTGATTCAATGTCTGCTAATTGGATTTTGGTGTATGGATTTGCTAAGCCTATATCCACCACACTCCTGAGCAAATGTCCCCCTGAATGCATGCATATGACAAAGCTGATTCTTCTTTTAATTGGTAGGATCAATAATTAAATCAGAATTAGGGTAACTTTGCAAAAGTAACCTAGGTTATACTGAAAAGCCTCATACTTACTTTAACAGCAGCCTTGGAACCATGCAAAGAAAACAGAAACAGAATCCTAAAGGTCTTCCAAGGACAGAAGTGCATCTTTTTGTTTTTTGTGACAGGAATGCCTGGATTATTTGGAAGCATTCTGTTTTACATCTGATTCCTAGCTGACAAATGTCCGTTTCTCAGGCTTATTCATTCATCACCTTGTGTTTCCTCTGCCTGCAAGGCATCCAGCCTGCCCTGCAACACTTTCTGCCAAATGATAAAGAATATGCTCAGCTGTGGCCCAGCCTCCCGTGCAGAGGATCCGATGAGATGCACATCGACGTGAGCAGCTGCTGTGCACACGTGTCCTCCGCTCACTACACACCCGAGAGCAAGGAGGGATGTTTTATGGCAGAATTTAAAAAGTTCTTTTCAGGGGGAAGTATTGCCTTGTGGGGGGTAAAATGTGAGATCACTTTGGAAATTAGATAAAATTTATATAGGGTTTAAAACCAAACAATTAAAACAGAATAATGGTACAGCATTTAATTATGGTTTAATTAAGTCTGCGCCTTCAAGTAGGTGCCTCTGGAGGTGTCCGTCCTCAGGGAGAAGCAAGGACTACTTACGACGTGCCTTCCTGTGGCAGGAACTTGAAAACTGTGCCCGGAGCAATGCCATATGCTAATGAGTGCCACAGCATTCTGATCCACACCCATTGTTCCCCAGCGGTGCTGCTGACTTGCAGCACCATGAAGGTTCAGAAGAGTGTAGGTGATCCTCAGATGGCCTCCTTCCCATGCATGCCTGCATTTTTCAAACCACAGCTTCTCCCCTTGAGTCTGTACCGCACCTGTCCTGTGGGCCTCCCCAGGTCTGAATGTTTTTCTTCCCTTCTCACTCATCTGATGCTTATCTCTCTGGCTCTTCCCCTGTCTCTTATCTGCTGTGTGTCATTTTCACAGGCAGAGTTTCTTCTTCGGTGGTGTTGGCCTCTTCTGTATGCTGCAGTACTGTGCACACCCATGATCTCATGGAGTCCCAGGGCCCCAGTCATGAGAATGCTGTTAGGATTTCTCTTTCAAACTCTAAACCATTGTTTCTCAGTGGACCTGGTACATTTGCCTTGGTGGCAGTCATTTGTTCTGTCATGTTGGGGAGAGGTTCCATTGACATCTAATGAGCAGAGACCAGGGAGTCTGCCAAGCACTCTGCTATGGATAGGGCAACCTCAGAACCAAGAGAACTATCCTGTCTTCAAAGCTCGTAGTATCCATCTTTAGAAACCCTGGTCTACACCTACTGACTTTTCTGGTTGAATACCTACAGACATACTGAACAGGTACCAAAGCAAAGTTGTGACCTTTCTTGTCCAACTGGGTAATATTTCATTTAAGTTGGAACCAGATTGAGGGACACCGTGATCCCTAAGAATGTAGCAATATCCTGGCCTCCTGGTACTCCCCAAATACCTAAGTCTTAATGAAGGTATGATCTATTTAGCTTTACAATGTGCTTATCCTTTATGCCTAGCTGGGCTTAGGAGCCCACCATCCTCCTGATTTATCCAGATGGGTCCCTCACTGCCTTCACACAGGGCAAGATGGCATCTGGTCTCTTCTTTTGCTTAGGGGTTTTGGAGGCATTACCATTCCTTACTGCAGAAGGGTTTCCATGGATCAACTTTTTCGGTTCTAGATCGTATGTGTCTTCATCTTCATCCTAAGTATATAGTGAAGCATATACATAAACATTTGGGGCATATATGCCTTATGTTCTCATTCATAGTTTCACTTTGTGATCTTCTAGCTACTAAGTGAGAGTAAAGCAGAATAGTATTTAGTTTGAGAACTGAGTCCAGTCCTGTCTTCACCTCAGATGAGAGTCCTTCAGTTCTTTTGCACAATGTCCCGCCAGGTGCTTTTATACCATTTATCCAGCTAAGTTATTCACTGCTGTTCTTTTTATTGCTAACTGGTGTTTTACAAAATTTTATCTTAGTACGGATAAAAAAAAAAGTAGTATTAGAAACCGCTGTATTTAAAAGAATACTTTTCTAGTTCCTGTTAGAAGGACAGGGTTGGTAGGGACACATGAGATGACAAGTTGCTCAAAATCAAGGGTCAGCAGGGGCCAGGGCAGCAGCAGGTATTTTTCTATGAGGCTTTGATAATTTGGTAAACATGGTTCTCATATGTAAAACAAGGACACAGTTTAGGTAACTTTGAAGTTGTGGTAGTGCTGTGCATTCTAAATACTCATGTCTACAAGCCTCTCCGTTTCTCAGTAATCAGATTAAAGGCAGCTTTGTGACAGAAACTGTCACTATTTTGAGAGCCTCTTGTCTTTTGTCAAACCCACAGAGATGGATGATTTCCTTACAACTCTAAAGTTTTCTTCTTCCATGAAATTCAACAAAATGACAAATGTCTAGCAGTGGGATTTTTCTCAGTACATTTTCTAGGTGGTGCTTTACTGCAAGGGAGTGATTAGAGATCTCCCTCGAGAGTCCTTGGGTTTCCACTCAGGTCAGGTCAATCCTTGGGTTTCCAGTCCTTAGGTTTCCACTCAGGTCCTTTCAGATTCTTCTATCTTTATCAGGAATATGGAATGAAATGATAGGGACATTTGTTTTGTATTAAAATCCACTGGATAAAATTCCAGTAGCTTCAGATTGGAAAAAACTGAACTGTGTGTGTATAAAAGAAAAATTTTGTGGGCTTTTTAAATGCTGATTTGAAATTCTCCAAATAAATTTTTAACTTTAGAAGTTATATGCAACTGATTTAGAATTTAAAACTAAACAATAAAGACAAATAATTACATGCCACTTAAAAATGGCTTGGGTAAACTGTGTCCTGAAGCCTGTGCCTCTGACACATTTTAAATGATGCCTTAGTCTTTAACATCTTGGTGACCCATCCATAATAGTTTCCAAAACTCTGCTATATATTTTTCTAACAAATATATATAAGCAATTATTAGATAGTTGGTATATCTGAGGGGAAATGGCTACTTAACATTCCAAGTGACCAGTGTCCTCATAATTAGATAGTGACTTATTTCTGGATTCTTTTCAGGAGTTAAGCTCCTCTGCCTGGGGTTTTAGGCATTTCAAGAAGTTGTATCCATTTTTTTTTTTTTTTTGAAGACTCCAGCTTTCTCTTTCCACCCTGCAACAGAAGTTTGCCTTTGATTTATTGATCAAAAGATTAGGAGTTCGTACAACTCTAGTAGTGTCTGTGTTGAGGCAAGAGAAAAACACTCGTGGTACTCATGTACATGAGGGACTCTGTGCATGAGAACCAGAGTGGGGTACTTTTGTTTAGACTGTGACCACCATGGTTGATTATCAGAAAACACAAAGGCAGTATAACCAATGAATTTCTCTGGTGGTTAAGTGAGGATCTCCAGAGACTGCTTTTGAAGTTTAAAGCAGGTACAGTTCGTTGCTCAGCAACACCCGCCAGGTAGAATGCAGCCACCCAGATCCTGAGCCGGTGCTGACGGCCTGTGGCTGAAAAAAAACAAAGACATAACATACTGATCTGGGAAAAAACTGTGCACTTTCTCTGTACATAGGTAAATGAGTTTTAGTTTTGACATATATTTTATCATCCATGCCTTTCAGATCTACGGAAGACCTTTGAGCAGGAACCCCTGGGCAAAGAAGTGTCCCTGGAACAGGAAGTTTTACTCCAGTGTCGACCACCTGAAGGGATCCCAGTGGCTGAGGTGACCAGAATTCTTTACATTTAGCACTTGGCACTGAGTCATTCTAACAAAGACCTAATCCGTAGCTAATGGTGCAGTGGGTGAGGCACGTTGTGATGAATGGCAGGTAATGGAATCCTAACTGCGAGCTGCTGGCAAATGGATTGATTGGGAGCTGATTGATGACTTGGGAGTCAATTAGAATGTCCCACTGGACAAAGCCACAGGCAGCTTGGTTTAGTTTGTCATTTTCTTTCAAGAAATCAGAAATATTGTTTTATTTTATTTGGCACTTATAGAGGACGAAGGTATGATTTAGTGTGCCAGCAGTTTTATTATTCTTGAAAACATGAAAAAAAATTGTTCCTGTAAGATTTGTGTGTATATACAGTATCTGTGTCCATGGGCCTTTTGTGTATTTCCTGGTTTATGATATAAGCACTGCCTTACCCTAAAAACTATATTCATGCAAGCATATTTTTGTAGTAATGAAAGTCAAGTATGTTTTCCATCAAACTCTTCATTTTTTTCCTGCTAAAACAAGGCCCGTTTTTTTGCCCATGAAGTATTATGAATCGGCGCTCAATGATATGGTGCCCTTTGCAAATGCCCATCTCTGCCCACGTGACTCCCAGGAGAGCCGGAGACACTCACCATCCTGAGCATCCTGCTGAGGGGAACTAACACTGTGACTTTCACTCGTTAATCAAGCATGATGTACCCTTTATGTGACTGCCAGGAGGCATCCTCCTATGCAGCCAGCATGATCGCCCTAGTAGGCGAGTCCTGCAGACGCAGGCACACTTTCATTTGATAGGTGGCATAGCTGCCAGTTGATGGTGGTCTTGTTAGCCTCCAAACTTTACGAGTCCTGTGGAGTTTGTAATCCGCATTGTATATGTGGAAAAAAGCATATGAAAAAAGTTGTTTTGGTTTGGATCTGTATTTGAGGACAATGGCTATGGGTCAGGTAGTGGTTTTGTTGTTGTTGTTTGGTCTTTTTGAGACATGGTTTGCTATGCAGACCAGGTTGGCCTTGTACTTGTACTCACTGTATAGCACAGGCTGGCCTCAAACTCCCGTCTCAGACTCCGAGTGCTGGAATTACAGGGATGCACCACCATGCCCCGCCCACCAGCTGATTTTTTAACCTGTCTGTGAATTTGAAAACTATTAATGAGAGAGTGGTGTTCAAAAAATGGTAAATAATTAATAATACAATTACTATTTGATTTCTCATAGTTTTTCAGTCTTAGGGACACTGAAATATTCATAGGTATACAGTCCCACAATAACAAAAATCAAACATCTGATGTTTCTTCCAAATTAATATTAGTAACAAATTAATTGCTCATTTTGGCAAGGTGCTTATAAAATGATTCCTTTTTCTGTTGCAGTGATGCATATCTTTCTATGTCCATTAAAAAACTAAAAGGATTAAAATGAAAGTGTTTTTTGCTTTGAAAAAAGAGCTATTTTTCTTTTGCTTTGTAATTGACATCGATTGGCACTTGCTAGCATTTATTAAGATGTATTTATCATAGTCACGACTCTGGTTATTTCATCCAAGACTGTGTCTTCACCTTCCAGCATCAAGACATGGGATGATTTAGTGTAACTGTCTCCGTTACTTTTCACTCTTGCTGGGACAAAATACTGGACACCCAAAATTAAGGAAGGAACAGTTTCTTTAGCTCATAGTTTGAGGAGGCTTCAGTCTATACTCAGATGGCTCCCAGGCAGAGTGGCACATGGCAGAGAGCAACAATTCATGGCAGCTGTGAGAGCAAGGGCAGGGCAGCAGCTGCAGCTTCTAGCCAGCCTCTCTCCCCTCCTTACATTATACACAAGCTATCCTGGGGCTGGGAGTGTAGAACTCACATGGTGTCCATGCTCTCTTCTTGCACAGGATGAGCATGTTTACAAAGTAAAAATCTTGGCTCTCTGCTGAGTCACTTAATTAAACTTCTAAACTTCTCAGGTTGACACAGTGTATCAACCAGTACAGTAACTAAAAATGTAGAAATTCTTCTCTTTTCAGTATTTCATTCTGATTATAACAGTATCTGTCTCCTTAACTGTAGTTCTCAAATTCAATGCTTGTCTCTCCTATTAGAGTATCCTGAAGAACAGAGCATAAAATGTATGGTATGAGCCTCCATAGCCTCATTTTTACTGAAGATTTCTTACATGGAACTGGTCCCTGCACAGATGTTGAGTGAGGAGATCCTGGTATTCCTCAGGATCATCACCAAAGTAGTTCACTTTGTCAAAGAGTAAAGATTTATGACCGAAAACTAATTGGCTATGAATTTTATTTGTATCACCAGGGAAGAGACCAATTAACACTTGGAAAGCTCAAAAATCATATACCTATTTGACATTCAAAGAACTATATTTAATCCATGTTACTTCTTCATGTCTTCTTTTGAAGTCAGAAGAGAGATCAAACACACACACACTGGAGATCAGGCTAATCAGCTCCTGCGTAGGTTCTGCTCAGCACTGCTAAAGTCACCAAGATCAGAAAGCTAATGAACACCTTTCATGACACATAACAACTTAGCTCAAGAGGAGCAGATAAAATAAAAAGAAAGAGGTGAGCGGTGACTTGAGGAGTTAAAGGTTATATGATCACTTTAGTTTAATATAAGTACATCGATTACTTCATTTTTATTTGCTTCTTTAGGGAATCTCAAATTATAAAATACTGATTTTAAAAAGAGAGGGCCAGACAGACAGCTCAGTAGATTAAAGCACCTGTTTAGGCAGACACAGAGACAGGGGCTCCATCCCCAGCATGCCCTGCCATCCCCGCCCCCGGGGCCTCACCGAGACAGTGTATGAGACTGGGCATGGTGGCTTGTGCCTATAATCCCAGGACTTGGGAGGCTGGAAACAGGAGAATCACTATGAATCTGGTCTGTGTAGTGAGACTCTGTAGGCCCTGTACTAAATACGAGAGAGAGA
>NW_004524701.1:3699556-3716104 GCF_000260255.1 Octodon degus | reverse complement strand
AGAGAGAGAGACAGAGAGATAGAGACAGAGAGATAGAGACAGAGACAGAGAGAAAGAGAGGAAGAGCCTGCAAGCAGCAGCCAGGGGTTTGATCCTTGGGCCTGCCCTGCTGACCCCGCCCTCGCAGCACGCTGAAAAGGCAACTGAGACTGGACATGGTGGCGCATGCCTGTAATCCCAGCTCTTAGGAGGTTGTAAACAGGTGGATCACAACAAGTCCAATCTAGTAGTGAGACCCTGAACACCCTGTAGACCCTTGCCTAAAAATATAATGAATAAATAAATAAATAAATAAATAAATAAAGAGACCAGCAGCTAGAACTCCTGTGTTTTATAATGGCTCATCATTCTTTAAGTCAGGACGCGCAGCTATGTGCTGCTTTGGTGTTCAAGGCAAGTGGATGTGAGGTAGTCAGGCAGTAGGTGTGCAGTGAGCACATGACTGATTAGTCCTTTGGCCTGTGGCTTACAAGCAGTTGTGTAACTCCATTAAGGAAATACTCATATACAGCACTGGATATTCTCTGCAGAGGTCCAAGAAATAGTAATTTTCTTCTTTCCTTTCCAAACCAATAAATTTTCCAAGAAGTCAAATCTCAGAATAATAACACATTGGTTCAAATAAACACATAGACATGGCTCTAGTAATGACATTTAGTTTCCCCATATTTTGGCATTTTGTCCTCTGTTCAGTAGAATGTTAACATAATTTTCTTTTTAAAAAAAATTATTTATTTATTTATCTGGTACAGGGTCTCACTACGCAACTCAGACTCCTAGTGATCCTCCTGTTTCAGCCTCTCCAACACTGGGAGTACAGGCGTGTACCACCACACCCCTTCTCGGTGGCCAGCATGGCATGGGGTACTGGGGATCAAACCTGGGTCCTTGTGCTTGCCAGGTAGGCACTTAGACCTCAGAACTATCCCCCAAGCTCCCATAATTTTCTTTAGGAACTCCAGGTTTAAATTTAAGCAGGCTCATTTTTAGCTCTTTGGAATTGAACAAAATACATAAATTTTTTGAACCAAAGTTTTCTCAATTATAGAAGAGAAATAATAGAATCTGCACAATATGATGATGAGGTTTAAACAAGATGATCTATGCATATAACTGAAACATATCTAAAACAGTCAAGGAACATTGGCTATGATTTGTACTATTATTATATTATCACTTAGTAATTCACAGAGTATCAAATTCAACCACGTGAATTCTAAAATAGTTCCGGAGCACTCTGTCCCCTCTCAGCACTGTGGAGTATGTGTAGGAGAAACTTCTATTCTACAGAGGCACCAGAGGTCCTCTGATGCTCTTCACCCATTTGCTTTGGTTGGAGTCCATAGATACTTCTTTCCTATGAAGGAAGAGACACTGTGGTGTCTTTCACACAGGAAGTGCCTTCACACCGATGCCATGGAATGTTCTGGCAAGGGCAGGCATCAATTGTGTGTTAAAAGAGCATTGTGCTGGAAATACAATGCCCACTTTTGTTCTTCAGAATACTTTTGTTGATGAATTATTGATTTTAAGTTTATGAGTTTTATTATATTAAACAATGAATTTAAAAAGGAAAAAAATCAAAGTAAATTATTAAATTTTTAATACTGAGTATTAATAAAAAGTTAACATTTTTAACACTTTTGGTGTACAAAGTCTAAAAAATAACAAAAGAAATAAATTTCTTTCTGAATTACAATTAAAATACAAATCTAACTCTATAGCAACAATAACCTTTAATTATCACAGCTAAGGCAGTCTTCACAAATGACAAAGGCAGGTTCTGTGCACACACCTGCTCATGCTGACAGCACATGTGCTTTGCTCTCTGGACCTTTTTGTGGGACATTGTTGCCTTCACTGGTTTTCCTGGTTTTTTAGGAGGTTCCTATTATTTTAAGCAATGTTAACAGTAACATAAAATATCAAAATAAAGTATGAAATTCTTATTATGTATTGTGTGTTTAGAACAGGCATAAGCATTTTCACATCTGCTGTTTTCTTGCGTAAAAAGACCTAAAAGATAATTCAGAAATAAATCTTTACATAAATTACAATGAAAATGCCAATAGAACTATGCACACAAAAAATAATCTGGGCCTGAGTTGTCACACGTATGGCAGTCTTCACACATGACAACTACATGTTCCGTTTTCCATGTGTGCATCTCACTGCTGCTGACAGCATGCATGCTTCACTTTCCTTCCTGGTGTGGCAGGCCATTCTAGTCAGCTCTCTTCTTATTTTATCAGGAGCTTCCTACTATACTGTATAACGTGCACTTACCTGAAAAATAAGATGTCAATAAAATGAAACATCAAATATGAAATCACACCCTACCAGTATTTCCATCCTGGTGCTCTGTTGACATCAACAGTACCAGTGTGCTTTTCTTTGCTATACATGAGGGCAACATTATAGCTTTCTGAAATCCAAAAATTAAACTGTACAGTTTATGTTTTGAAATTGCACCATTTCATTGGGAATTTCTGCTTTGTTCTTGTATACAGTTACTACACTGGTCAACTTGTGCTCTATTAGCAAATGTAACAAGTTTGTGCTTTATTATCAAGTGTAACATCAATTAGAAATTGGTGAATATCACTTTCCAATTAGTTTGGAGATTAGAGCAACAAGTCTTGGCAAGTGTTTTGTCATCAACCTTGACACATGTTTTTCTTTTGTTTGAGACAAGGTATTGCTTTGTAATTCAGGCTAGCCTTGAACTCACCATGTATCCCAGGCTGGCCTCAAACTGGTGGTGATCCTTCTGCCTCAGCCTTTCGTATGCTGGGATTATACGCATACACTGACCTACCTCAAAGAATTTTGAAGGAAACCAAATCTGCTCAGTGCCATTACTGTTCTGTATGCCTCAAGCCCACATCCATCACTTCTCCATCAACGTTTTACATTCCTGTGATGGTCATGAGAATCCATGCTAACTGTAGACCTGTGAATGCTTTCAACTCAGCTAGTAAGGTGTCATAGTAAATGCATTTTTGAGTATGACTAGGGGTGAATACAGAATGTTTTACTTTAATCTCCTCATTTGTATATTCCACAATTTCTTGTAGCATTTCATTTGTTACAGACAATTCCCAACATTGAAAGACAGTGCTGCCATTCTATCCAATAGCTTTCACCCCTGTCCTCACTACATTTTCAGACCTAGTTATATTAGACCATTCTTTTTGGTTGGTTGGCCATTTGGCATTATTTTGACTAGTCAAATACGTAGTCACATTGATGTTTTCTCTGTCATCTGAATCAAGGAGGCACTTCCACCCTGTGTCTGTATCTGTTGATTCTTGCTCCATCACACTGTCACATGAGCTTTGGCTTGCATTGACACCATCAAAGTCATCATCATCATTGTCATCATCCTTGCATGAGTCACCTGATGATTCACTTTCAGCTTCCTCCAAAACTTCCAGGTCTGGGGTGTGTGTGTGTGTGTGTGTGTGTGTGCGCGCACGCGCATGTGCCATTGTACTAAGCTTTATTCCTGGTTTCCCTAGGTGCAGCTGCTGTTAGCCACATCCACATTCCAGTGTGGTACATGTTATATTTACTTAACAAAAGAATGGGATGGGTCTATTTTACCCCTACATTGCCCAGAAAAACATACACAAAACCTGTTACATGGAATATCACATGGGCAAAAACCTCACTTTGCACTTTTGCACATGTTCACATACCTTGCTGTTCCTTGTACTGAGTGGCTAAACACAAAGATCACTTCCTGTTTCCATAGGCACAACTGCAGATGAGAATCACAGCTGGCTGCAAATGTACAGTAGAAAACTATGGGATAGGTTTCTGTAACCCAGCGTAATATCCCAATAGTAAAGTAAATCTCTGCAGCAAGGCAGGACAGACGGCTGCCTTCACTTGGTGATTCAGGTTACTTTCATGCATTTGCCCCTTGTGGTCCCAGATAACAGCCCTTGTGTCTTCTCCCAAAGAGGAAATTTGTGCAGAACTTACTGTGAATAGATCATGTTTTTGAGTCTAAGGAAAGAAAATAATAGTCTCAGAAGGAAGAGATGAGCCGAGGATCCCTCCTATTCCATCTCTTCACATTTTGTGGTTTTGACTAAGAACCACTTCTGATAGTTGGGAGGAACAAAGAACAAGAGTTTCTGAGTGTAGACTTGGCTGCTTCCTTCTCTTGTCCTATACTTCCTCTTTCTGACACTAGCGATGTTATTAAAATATTTAGGAACTGTATACCGTGCTTATCACAGGAGCAGAATCCAGAGAGCCTTGTGTGGTATCAGAGATAACCCCTTTCATCTCACAATCACAGGGAAGCCCTGGAATCTAACCAGGGTATGGGAGTGCTTGGGCACTTAACCACATATTTGAAACTATTTCATGCTATTTAATAGCTGGTATGGGTGAATTAGGGTGACTGGCAAAAGGGTAGTCCCCCATCTATTACAGTTTTGTTTTGCCCTGATTTGGGTTGCAGTTTATCTATGTAATTCTGCTTATCTGGTATGATTATGATGGCACACAGAACACTTTTTTGTTTAGGTTTTGTTTTTCACATCATCAGGTTATGGGTCACTTAGTAGGTTGTCTAAACATCTTTAACCAAGGTAAAGGAGGGGCTCCTACTGGATATGATACACTGTGCTTTTAATGAACAACTTTCTAGACAAGGGGTAATTTTCATTCTTAAAAAATACGAACCTATTTAACAAACTCATTATGGGGTTAAGACAGTACACCAGGCTGAATCCTAAGATCAGGATTCCAACCCACTTGGGCCAGGAATAAGAGACCATTGGGAGATACTTTAGTTCAAGGCTTATAGGGGAGGTTAATGATAGTCCTATTAAAATTTGAATTTAGACTGTGTGAAGAAAAGAAAAAGAACTAATCTCAGAAATGCTTGCACATAATATTGCTCAGTATTTTTATAACACTTTTGCTAGGATCAAGACAGAAATATAATTCTTTTCTTCCATTTTTGATGAGGCACTTGTTTCCCTTTCCACAGACAAAACTCCCTCTCATCTCCCTGAAGATGTGAGAAAATTAATACGCCCATGGAACTGGCGCTGGTTGCTCCAGTGGCATAATAGCGGTGCTCTATGAAATTAATCCCTCTTTGCTCATTCTAGTTTATGCCTAGAAAATGTTATAGTCACATGATGAGGCAGAAATATACGCTGAGATGCTTTATTTCATCAGATATCCCTTTTTGGAGAGCACTGGGATCAAAATTTCAGTGGATACAAGATTTGTTGGCACAGGAGAAGGAGCAAAACTGAATTCTTCACTAAAACCTGTGATTTGTTTCACCTTTAACAAGAGGATAATTGCTTCTCTAATTATAATGGAGCTATTTCTCATAGGAGTTTAATTGGAAGAACAGGGCACAATGTTCAACTTATTGACCTAGTTGTACTTAAAACAGTTATCTTATTTATCAACATTTGCATCTCTAATTAGCAAGTGGGAAAATATGGGGTGAAGTGTAAAAGAATAGATTATTTGTGCTAAGTTTAGTTGTGATAAACAGGGAACAGATTTTTTTTAAAGCTGATGCTGTCACGGCAAAAAGCTGCTGGCACTATCAGCTAATCTCCTTGTAGCTGATTATTAATGTGTCCATGGGCCCTCTGTGTCCTGAGAGCTGCTCGAGTTTTGCTGGCTTCCTTCATATTGGAACTTTGTGTGGATGGCTTTCCATGCAGGTGCATGGTCTCCTAAGGTAGGCTTGCTATTCTTTGCAGACAAAAGAGATTCAGAGACAAAAGTTCAAATGCTAATTCGAAGGAGGACATTGCTTTTGGTGCCTAGTAAGGCCTGTTGGAGCTTTCTCCTGGCATAAGGGTAGTGACAAGCAGGAGTCCTAATGGTGATATGATGTAGGCATTGAAAATCGTCTTCACAGATAGGATGAAATTTCCTACTAGCAGTTCTTAGTCTTTGTAAATTACTATTTTCTACACAACTGCTTTACTGTGGTTACCCTCACTCTTCAGTCTGCCCCTAATACAGAGCTCACCACAAACCCAGTTAATCTCATAAATCAGAGGTATTAATAAAATTAACAATATCAACATCAATTTTCAAAAACAAAAAAAAATAGGCCTTGTCTGATTTACAGATTTGGGGCTTGATTTCTACATATGTAATGGTTCACTCAAGACAATGGGTTTTTTCTTATTATTATTATCAATTCACTGAATTTTGGATACTCTTGTGGTTGCAGAAAATAAAATTCTGTCAAAGTCCCTAGAGGAGAGAAACAATAAAGAATACAAATTTAAAAAGAAGAAATTTTCATGTAACTGTGAGTTAAGGGAAATAATGTCATATGACAGAGTGGTAGTTGTTGCGGGTGGGGAGTCAGTTAAGAGTCAAGGAAAAAGCTATCTGAAGAGATGCTGTTTGAGCTAAGATCAAGAACATTGTTTTGAAAAGATCTGGGTTAGAACCTTTCAGGCAGGAGGAGTAGCAGGACACTCCCCCAGCAGTAGATGCTAGGGCATCTGAGACCCAGAGAACAATGGCAGCCTGGGAGGATATTAGTGGAGCAACAGGCCCTCAGGGGTGTGGACTCCCAGCCAAGTGTGTGAAAAGCCATTAAAGAATGACGAATTTCCATGACTTCATTTATTTTTACCTGTCTGTCTGTCTGTCTGTGTACCTTTACGAGATCATCCTGGCTGTCACATGGAAATTAGATGTTAGAAGTATGAGAATGCAAACAAGGCCACCATTTAAAAAGGGATCTTTCCATGAAATAAGAAAGAGCAAATGGTTATCTCTCCAAGGGGAAAAAAATAGAAGTGTGGAAACATGATGAAGTACAGACATATTCTAGTTTCCATGAGGATTAAAGACGCTGAAAGATGTTTAATGTGATTTTGCTGGATGAAGAGAAGATTTGGTCATTCAGGAGAAAGTGAGCTCTCCCATGCTAAAGTGCAGCAGACTCACTGGCATGAGCTTTCGTTAGATGCCCTAACTCCATTGGCCAGTAGATTTCAAATGTTTTCAAGTATAATCTGTCTTCCAGTGGCGCAGCAGGCAAAGGCAATGCCCACAGTCACAGGGTGGGAGGGTCTCTTATTTCAAGGGCTCTTCGGTCTTTTAAAACATTTATCATGTTTCTTTGACACTTGCTCTTAGTGTGGAATTTCTTTCAGCGGTTCTCCATTTGCTTACAGACACTACTTAATGGAAACCCATCATGAGTAGAAGACAGTTGTTATAGAGACCAAAAGACTGCAGTTTCTAAATATGGCAAACTTAGTAGCTGTATTTATTCCTGAACACTTTTAATTGGTAAATAAGAAAAAAAAAAAGGCTAATGATTACTTATCCTAAAATGCAAGTTAACAATAAAACTGGTTAAGAATTAAATATTAATCATGGATTTGTCAGGCTAATAGTCCTTATGTCCTGGAAAAGATAGCCTGCAAAGGACACCTCTGTGTAATATTGTCCCCTTGGAAGATATTGTTGCAGGAAGTATGAAAAATATGGTATTTTATTTTTATATTTTGTAAAAATATTTTTAGAAATGTATTATGATAGAAGACACATTGTCATTTACCCCCCTCGTAATATTCCCCCTCAAGTTGCACATGTTTATCCCATCCTTCTTGCTACTTTCTGGGGCAGTTCTGTCAGGACTCTTTCTTGAATGTATTTAGCTGTGCTGTAGTGGCTGCCTTGATTCCTGAATCAACTCAGAACATTTTCCTTTTATGGTCATTTTGACTTTGGGGAACAGCTGGATGTCCTGATGCTAGCTCTCATAAATAAGGTAATGGGGACACACCATGATGTTTTTATGAGCCTGCCATTTCACTGGATAGTACTGAGCAGAATCATTTATCAATCATAGTTTTATTAACACCACAGTGGTGGATTAACAAATGTTCAACTTGTAACACCCAGCATACAGCATGGTTCTGGACATGGAGGACCCACCTGAGGAGTATTGGCCCTCCAACAACATAAAAGCAGAACTAGAGGGGAAGATGCTGTGCTGTTAATTTTCCTGGAGAAGCTTGTCAACCTGATTTTCCTGATACAAACTCCTGTTGCCATTGTGGGAGTAGCTCAGGTCCTTGCTATCGCTGAGGATGGCTATGATTCTTTTTGGGGGCCCACTAGTCCTTACCTTGAGTGCTGTTTTCTGGCTACAGTGTACATCCCTCAGCCTGGTGACAGATCCTTCACCCTGTGGGTGAGACATTGTAGTGTCTGCCACTGAACTTTGAGCCTTCCCAGTGCAGATCTTGATACAGACATACATGAGACATTGTTGCGTGCTCTAGGCCTCCACCTGGACTCCTGAGGACATTGCCATGGATCTCTGGTGCTCCTTTGCTTTGGACTCTCTGGTGACCATCATTAAATAATCCTATCAATGATGTGCTCTGCATTAAATCTTTTCTCTTGCAAGCCCTCACTACAGCAACCACATAAAGACACACATGAAAGAGGACTTCCAGAATTGCTTCATAAAGTGGCAAGAGAGATGGGCTAAATGGGTTCAAAGCAAGGGTGACTATTCTAAGAGGGTTAATGTCTTCTGGGTAATATATTTTAAATTTTTAACATTAACTATTTTTGGTCACCTTTTATACATTGTTCTATTTTAAAGTTTGGATCTTTTAACTTTTTTATTCAGTCATGTTGCTATTCATTCATCCATCTACATGCCTTTCTTCTTTGTGGTCTCAGGTAAATTTTCAGATTGCAGGACAAGTTTGCCTCACAACGTGATCTATGTATGCTCCGCTCTCAAGAGCAGTGAGTCAGACATATGTACAATTAAGGGAGTCTTTCCCCAGCAGGAAAACAAATTCTCTTTCTTTGCAAATTTCTTCCCTTGCAGAAGCTACAGCTGAGCAAAATGGCATGGTGGTTTCCACTGCTTTTTGCTGTTCTTTGGCTTGTTTATCACAATGGTCCAAAACTGAATTTCAACTTGCTTGAAGACCAGTATTTTTAAAGCATTAAAATAACTATACTTTTACATAAATTTGATAAAAGATGCAAAGCATATTGTATAATTGTCAATAAAGAAGGGAATGACTATTTCTTCTATTCTGGATCTGACAAGTACGTTGTTGCACAGCCAAAAGAGCTTCCCATTCTTGGTGAGAGAGGACACCCAGTGCAATTCTCCACAGTAAACATATCCTTGGTTATTTGAAGCATCTACAAAGGACATTCAGACATCTATTGCCAATGTGAAAAGCAAAGTAGAAAATAATATGAGGATTTCAGGCTCAGGAGTAGTTGGAGCCAAACCCTACCTATAAGATTATACTGAAGGCTTATTAGCTATAGAGATTTTTCAGAACGGTTCAGGCCTTGATCTTCAAGTTGTGGCCCATGGATGTTCCAAGTTTGCACACTATGCGAGCTTCACAGGAGGAATCTCAGGCAGGCTGTCCAACCACCTAATCAGGTTCTACATTTCAGCAAGCTCATCAGAACCAGTCTGCACTACTGGGCCTCACACTTGCAGGCATATTGGAATTGCCTAAGAATGGCTAGCAAATACTGATGTGTATGTTCCATGCTAGAAATACTGATTACATGGGCTGGAATGCAACCTGATCAATGATTTTTTTAAGTATTGCAGATTGAAACTAAAGCCTTCACCCTGAGCTACATCACAAATATTTTGTATTTTTTTATTTGAATTTTTTGGGGGATGGTACCATGAATCAAACTCAGGACCTTGTACTTGCCAGGTGGCTACTTGTGCCCCTGAGCTATATCCCTGGCTTGTTTGTGTTTTAGTTTTTGTGCAGTACCAGAAATCAAATTCAGCACCTTGTGCTCGCCAAACAGGTGCTTAAGCCACCGAGCTATTTCCCCAGCCCTGGCTTGTATTTTTTATTTTGATAGCAAGTCTTACTACATTGACCACAGTAGTCTCACACAACAGTCCTCCTAACTCAGCCTCCCAAACAGCTGAGCTTCCAGGTGTACACCTATGTGCCCTGTGGCCCAAATGACTCTAAAATGTAGCAAAATTTTAAAAGTTCTGATATGGCCAGATACAGTCATCCTGTAATCTCAACTATCTAGAAGGCAGAGATGGGAGAATCTTGATTTCAAGCTCAGCCTTAGCAACATAGTGAGAACCCATCTCAAAAAGAAAATTTTAAAAGAAACACTGCTCTAAATTGGCAAGGTTAAAACAAACTAGTACACAGACCCTTTGAGCTTGTCCCTTCCCCAGCAGCCAGTGAACCTGGCAGACTCTCAGAGGCTAGCTCCCCTCCTCTGAGAGGCTTGCCTGGCTGAGTGCGCATTTGATAATTGCCCCATAATTGCTTTTCCCATTTGTTTGATTAATGTACCCATACACAACGATCCGTGGCCGAGCCTCCATTCTTGAGCTGTGTGTGCACTCCACAACTAGTTGTGTCCTTTCTACCACAGGGTTGGGGCTTGATGGCTTCAGTTTGGGACACGTCAAGTGACCTAGCAGATAGACGGGGATTATTCTAGCTAATGTTGCAAGACTCACTTTTCATCTTGTGCAGCATGTGGCAGTTTCCCTTGGTTAATTAGGACAAATGTGCCAATTATGTTAATGTTTCTCCCGATACCAATCATTGAATAATTAGACACAACACATCTGTCTTTCATAGGGGAGTGTGCTAGGAAAAGAAAAGTGCAAGGTGCTTTGCTCTTTCTTATCGACATATATGATTAGCCATTCCTTAAGCAAGTGCAAGGTTCTCAAATCTGTGTATAAAAAGGGCCAAGGGTGCCTATACCTGGGAGAGAACTGGCATCTTCACATTGTCAGTGTGATCCTGACTGAAAATGAACTGTCTACAAAGAATTGCTGCCAAGAATTGAAGTGGACTTTTCTTCCTTTTTAACACAACAGAACACTTACATTACGCCATTTGTAAAATGGAGATATAGAATGTGATTTATTTACCAGTACCAACAAATTAAATAAGTTTTTAATCTGAAATATTTTAAAACTCTCAATGGGCCAGGGAATAGCTCAGTAGAATAAGCACTTGCCTGGCAAGCACAGAGTCCTGAGTTCAATTCCCAGTACTGGAAAAAAAAAAAAAAAAAAACACCTCTCAAATACAATTTAGGGCCAGCCAGATAACTCAGCTGATTAAAGCTCCTGCTTAGGCAGAACACAGAGGCCTGGGTTTGATCCCCAGCCTGCCATGCCGGCCCTGCCCCTGGAGCACACTAAGAGGGTGACTAAGACTGGGTGTGGTGGCGCATACTTGTAATTCCCAGGGCTTAGGAGGCTGAAAACAGGAGAATCACTATGAGTTTGATCTACATAGTGAGACTATGTAGATCTTGTACTAAATACATTTTTTTTAAAAAAAGGTTCAGCTTTATTGATAGAAATGATAACACTGAAAGAAATCCCAGTATTCAGCCTATAGTTATACTAAAGTTTATACACAAACATGCATGAATCACCATTAGGTGATAATTTGTTTTCATTTCTATTTATATCCTTCCACGTACAATGGTGCTTTGGTTTACAAACTTAATTTGTTTTAGGTTTGGGGGAAAAAAAATACTGTTTATGTTTGTGTGGGGAGATGGATATTGTCATATTTGTCACCCAATGTGGAGTTTGTGAACAGAGGCAAAATTTTGATAAATGCTTTGGTTTGCAGACAGAAGCCTTTGTGAACGAAATTATTACTATACTTGAATTTCAGAGTCTTCCCATTAATGGAAGATTGATTTGATTGTTATTGCTGTTTTATTGACATTGCAGTACATATTTAAATGACAAGGTTTTAGGGAGAGATGGAGTAGTACCCAAACTATTTCCTAATATAAGCAATGCCTCCACTTGTATGTTGATTCTAAAAGTGTGAAGAAAATGTGCAAAATTAACACATTAATCTTCATGAAGGTGGTCAAAGCAAATTCTGATAATAAGGCTTTTGGTTTCATTTAGAATTCAAAGTATACTTTTCCTGCTAAATAGGGCACATACTCCTAGTGTTTAATATTCAACTATGCATTTTTAGCATCTAATGTTTCAGCATTATCATTATATTGTCTCTAAGGTGGTTTTGAATACATTGTCTTGATTGTTTTGCTAGAAGCAGTTGTAGTGAATATGACTAGAATGTCAGATTACAAATTCTTTTCCTTATTGTGACACTAATCTCTTTAAAAAATGATCCCAAGCAAACATGTAATCTATTTGGAAGTGGTTTGCTAATACTGGTGTCAGGCCCTAATACATGAATTATCCTGGGACATATTCCTGTTTCTCAGGGCATAGGAAGGCTAAAGAACAGAAGAAGTCATAGTCATTGATTTTTTTTGTTTAAAAAAATGTTACCATCCTGCCCAAAATAATTGTTTCTTGCTGGTTTCTTAAGAATAAAGTATGGAGCCAGCCAAATAGCTCAGCAGATTAAAACACCTGCTTAGGTAGATGCAGAGGCCAGGGGTTTGATCCCCAGGCCTGCCATGCTGGCTCTGCCCTAGGGGTGAGCTGAGACAGCGATTGAGACTGGGTGTGGTGGTGTGTGCTTATAATCCCAGCACTTGGGAGGCTGTAAACAGAAGGATCACTATGAGTCAGATCTGTGTAGTAAGACACTGTAGACCCTATACTAAATACACACACACACACACAAAAAAAAAAAAAAAAAAAAAAAACCCAAGAATAAAGTATGGATATAGTTACATTTCAACAACTTTTTAAAAAAGAGAGTAAAAAATAAAACATTAGAAATGATACAGAATTTCATTAAACAAAATAATAGGAACTCAGCAGTGGTTGTTATATTGTGTAATGTTGTCTTCAAAGTAGTTGTTTAGATTACCAGATACAAGCATGCAAAATTGGTCAAAAAAGTTATAAGAAATTCAAAGGGAGAAGAAAAAAACCTTACACATTAACTGCTCCTTTCAATAGATCAAAAGAAATCAGCAGTACAATTATCCAATCTATCCTGCACATATGTAGATAGATAGATAGATAGATAGATAGATAGATAGATAGATAGATAGATGATAGATCTTTTCACTTCCTTTTTTCTTTCTTTTGTCCTTTTCCTCATGCTAGTTGTTCTTTCTCTTTGAACAGGTTCTTTCCCTTTTAAAGAAAAGATTTTTTCCCTTTCACAGTATCTATTGTACCTTTCAGATTTTATTTGCTCTTCTAAGTTTTTACACTAGTGAGACAATATGATGTTTACACATTTTAGTCTGATTTGTTTCACTTACGATAATGGTCTCTAGTTGCATCCATTTACCTTTAAAAGCATTGAGTTTACCTTTTTTACAACTGAATAATACTCTATTATATAAAAATACTGCATCATTTTTATTCATTCTTCAATTGACGGGTTGTTTCCAAGATTTAGCTATGACAAATTCTGCTACTATAAACATGGGTACACATATATCACTGTGCTGTGATGTTTCTGTTCTTCTGGGGAAAAAATACTCAGGAGGATAATAGCTGGGGTGAATGGGACATCTAATCTTAGTTTTTTAGGTTTTTTTTTTTCTATATTTAGGACAGGGTCTACAGGCTCTCACTAAGTAGATCAGATTCATAGTGATTCTCCTGTTGTCAGCCACCCAAGTGCTGGGATTACAGGTGCGTGCCACCACACCCTGTGGATGGGGCCAGCATGGCATACTGGGGATCAAACCCTGGCCGCTACACTCTGTCTAAGCAGGTGCTTTAGTCCACTGAGCTATCAGGCCAGCCCTTAAACTTAGTTTTTTGAGTGATTTCCACATGGACTTCCACAGTGGTTTTAGCAGTTTACAATCCCACCAACAGTGGAGAAGGGTTCCCCTTTCCCTCAGCCCCTCCAGCATGTCATTGTTTGACTTCTTGATGTTAGTCATTCTTTCTAGGGTGAGGTGGAATTTGCATATCTCAAGTGACCAATGATGTTGAACATTTTTTTCATGTATTTATTTGCCACTTGTATTTCTTTATCTGAGAAGTATGTATTCATCTCAGATGCCCATTTTTGGATTGGGTCTTTGAATTTGGGGACCTGATTTTAATTTTTTATATGTTCTAGAGATAAGTTCTTTGTCTGAGTGACAGTTAGCTAAATTTTTTTTCCCAATTCATGGGTTTTTCTTTTACTCTTTTGGTTATTTCTTTTGACATGCAGAAACTTTTCAAAAACATGAGATAACAGTTGTTGATTCCTTGAAGTATTTCCCATGCAGTTGTTTTTTGTTCATGAACTCTACCTATCTCTGTGTCTTTAATATTTCTAACTAATTTCTCCTCTGGTAGATTTAGTGTTTCTGTTTTAATATTTAAATCTTTGATCCATTTTGACCTTAGCTTAGTGCAGGGTGATAAATATGGGTCTAGTTTTAGTCTTTTCCATGTGGAAAGCCAGTTTTTGCAGCATCATTTATTAAAGAATCTTTCTTCCAGTGATCTTGTTTTGCCCCACTGTCAAATATAAGGTGACTGAGTGTGTATGTAGTTGTGTCTGCATCTTTCAAATGATGAAAAATTACTAGAAATAATGTATATAAATTGGTCCTCTTTTTTGTATACTCTTTCATATGATAATGGAATTGGAAGTTTTGGAACCTTTTAAGAAGCCTAGATTTTATGATTTCAATGAGAAAGATGGAACCCAGTGAGCAAAGTTAAAAAAATAAGTATAGGAAATCAAGATTAGATTGAGGATTATGATATGTCACATAATTCATAATGAGGTAGAAATAGGTAATCCAGTGAGAATGTTTAATACATTTTATTCCATCTTTGATGATGGTATAAATAAAACTTAAGCTGGAGAATAAAGTACTGGGGGAGAGGTAATGGAAAGTCTTTGAAATATGAGGGTTGTTGAATGCTGGAGTAGCCTGAGCCATTGAAAAATGATCTCCTTGCTTTGCTGCAAAACTTCTCTGTGCTTGACAGTACTTACACAGTCAACAGTTCTGACTTTCATAAAATAGCAGCAACAGTGAAACTGTAAAACCGTGCATCTAGGAGCCATAAAACTGTTGTTCCTTAAATCACACCACACACAGGTAATAATGGCAGTTTTATATACCTTTTCTGGGAACATACAATGTAGAGTCACTATGTTTCAGTCCTGGAATTCATAATTGAATCCATAATCACTTACCTTCACTAATAAAATTGTGTTAGTAGTTTAAGAATCCTGTGCCAAACCAAAAGTGTCAACAGAACCAGGAGACCTAACTATTGGCATGATCTCTAAACACCTGACCATCCTACACAAGCTCTGTAAACCATTCCTCAGATATGGAAGCTAGAAAAATGGCACCCTCTCTCATGAATATATTAGGAAAAATTGGGGCTCTCAGTAAGGGAAGCTGTCTTCCCCAAGACAGTTTTCTGAAATGTGGACTCCTAACCAACTTTAATTGTCCTCACAGCTGTAATTTGAAAGTAAGATTTCTTATAGGTGTTTATTTGTTCCTGATCAGTACTATGATTTTAAAGATATCTATCTCTTAATAGAGATAATAACGGGGACTGAATTAAAAGCAATTAAAACATTTATGTTGATATGTCTTTGAGTTTGAGCTTCTCTGTGGAAAAGGAAATGAAATATATTGACTCTCTCCAACTCCAGGTGCTTTCCTTTCTGTATCTCATTAACTCCTGCAACCCCTGAAGGATGTGCCACCCCATTGTATGAAGAAGATTGTGATTACAGGAGATTACAGCTTGTGTAAGGCTGTGAACACAATTTTTGGGAGGTCTGGGAATTGGAGCTGTGTCCAAATCTAAAGCCTTTTTCCTCCATTATAAAAAAAGACTTTTATTGACTGTGCAGTATTAGCTTGGTTCATTAAAATGACATAAATTGCAAGTGAACTTACTCGATTGATTTTTATAAGCTAAGTAAGTAATACCCAGGCAAAACTGCCTTTTGTGAAAGGTCATTTATTTCAAATGTGTTATAGCATTTCATCAATTTTTCTAGAAGTAGGTATTTTGTATTGTGTCTGTACATACCTCATATAATGCTGAAAGTCTTAGAAAGTAAAGGAGAAATTAAACCCAATTTCAATATCTAATTCCTAATTCTATTGTTTAAAGAGAAGATAACTGGGAAAATCGTTAATAGAGAAAATGATATGAAAAGGAACTCTGGTCGAATCAGCACTTGTTATGCTTTTCATAGTTTTGAGTCTCTAGAATTATCTAGAAAATAATTGGAAATATGGATAGAGTTTAACAAAAACTAAGCCCAAAGTTTATATTATTTAAGCTATCATCCTCAAAAGTGAAAGAAATCACCAAGGCAGTGTGTAAGAACTGGTTGCCCTCAACCTGGCTGCATATATGGACACCACCCAAGGAACTCTGAAAGTCCTGTCTGCAACCCTCATAAGACCAACTGAATCAGAATACAGGCCACTGGAACTGACTCCGATGTACAGCATTAAGAACTAGTGGCATAGGGGCTGGAGAGATGGCTCAGTGGTCTAAAGCACCTACTTAGAACAAGCTTGGCAAGGCACCGGGGACCGCGGTTCAATCCCCCAGCACCACATGCC